>NC_057792.1:9142600-9462600 GCF_014905175.1 Aphidius gifuensis | reverse complement strand
TGGCAAAAGTTTAATATAAAAACCTTGGGAGAATATTCTGATTTATATTTACAGACTGATGTTGCTCTTTTAGGTGATGTTTTTGAAAGCTTCAGAGCTGATTGTTTAAATACATATAAGTTAGATCCAGCACATTATTATACACTACCTGGACTTAGTTCTAGTGCAATGTTGAGATATACTCAGATTGATCTAGAATTGTTAACAGATCCTGAAATGATGTTGTTTATTGAGCAAGGTATAAGAGGCGATTTATCACAAGTCTCAAATCGATATGGAAGAGCTAATAATCGATATATGGGCAGTGAATATAATATTGAAGAAGAAGAGTCATTTTTAATGTATTTTGATTAGAACAATATATATGGAGCTGCAATGAGGGAATATCTTCCAACATGTAAATTTCAATGGATTGATAACTTAGATATATCAACATTGAATTCAATTGCTGATAATTCAAAATGTGGATACATTCTTGAAGTTGATTTAGATTATCCTGCAAGTTTGCATCATCATCATAAAAATTTTCCGTTAGCACCAGTACGCGAAAAACCACCTCTAGAAACCAGTAAAACTCCAAAACTGCTGGCAACTCTAGACAATAAAAAAAATTATGTTATCCATTATAAGAACTTGAATCAATATTGTTCTTTGGGGATGATTATCACTAAAGTTTATCGTGTTTTAAAATTTGAACAAAGTGCATGGCTTAAACCATATATTGATCTTAACACTGAGTTACGAAAACAAGCTCGTAATGCATTTGAAAAAGATCTTAGAAAATTATTCATCAATGCAATTTATGGTAAAACTTTAGAGTTTGTAAGAACTCGTAAATCAATAAAACTTATACAAAAATATGGTGGTAGAGGTGGAGCAAAATTTTATATCTCAAAGCCAAACTTCCATAGTCATTTAATTATTGATGATCTTGTTATAATTGAGATGAAACCAACAAGTATACTTTTCGATAAACCAATTTATCTTGGATTTTCTATTTTGGAAATGTCACAAACATATATGTATGATTTTCATTATAATTTTATAAAACTAGAATATGGAGATAAAGTCAAATATTTATATGGTGATACTGATTCTGCTGTTTACCACATATTTAGTCATAATCCATATGATTTGATACGTAATAATCCTGATAAATTTGATAGCGAATGAAAATAATTCATTAAAAAATCGTGTTCATATGAGATCAAAGGGTGTAAAAAGATCAACTGTAAGGCAAATAACTTTTAATGATTATAAAAATTGTTTAATCAATCATGTTATTTTAAAAAAACAACAAAATATAATAAGATCTCATAAACATGAAGTAACAACAAGAACAACTGAAAAAATTGCTCTCAGTTGGGAAGATGATAAACGACAGCTAATTGATGGTGAGACTGACACTTTGCCATGGGGTTATATACCTGTTGAACGAATGTGTTTGAGTAAAAGCATATATAAAAGAAAATATGAACGATGTAAATAAAAGTTGTATAAATGTATATAATAAAAAAAATAATTGTAAGAAAATAAATACGCATTGCTTTTTTATTTATTAGTTTATTGATTATCTATCCACTGATTATGACTATTGTCAAATCCAAGATATTTTACATACATCTTATTCCCACGTCTCTTTAAAACGCTTTCAATTAAATAAATGTCAGAATGTCGAACTTTTTGTAGCTCTTCAGTATAAAAGCTTTCTTGTATTGGATTCTCTTGATAGTCTTTAAGCTTATACGTTACAGGTGATGTTTTATTAATTTTAGCAATTGTGAATATTTCGTTTGTTTAATTTGGTTTATATCCTTTATCAAAGACATGCTTATATTTACTTATTCTTACATGTTGATGTAATTTAAATTTGATTTTAACATGACAATGATTCAAACTTTTAAATACAGTTAGTTTTAATATTTTAATATTTTTACCAACAACTTCAACAGGTTTCATTTTAATTGTGCGATGTTTGGTATTATTATATTTTTTAATTAATTCTGGCAGCAATTTCAACCATTTATAATTTCCTTGCATGCTAAATTCAAAAAACATTTTGTTTTTTAGTGTTCTATTGAATCGTTCAACTATTGATGCTTTCAAATGAGTAAATGTTGAATACATATGAACATTATATTTTTTTAACATTGTTTTAAATGTTGAATTATAAAATTCTGTTCCTTGATTCACATGAAGATTTTTGCATATTCAACCTTTTTTGAATATTGATTCCATTGCTGCTGATACCTCTTTTCCAGTTTTATTTTTAAGCCCAACAGCCCAGCTGAATTTTGAAAAAATATCAATGACTGTTAAAATATAATTATATCCAGAATTGACCTTTGAATGTTCAATCATTTCAACAAGGTCAGCTTGCCATGTTTCATCCTTATCACGAATGTCAACTTTACGTCGTAAAAAATTTTTTCTTGCAGGACCGTGTAACTCACGCACAACGTCTCTTTTATAATCTGTCATAGTTCACTGACGGATGTATACAGACTGATTTTTTTATATATTAATATATTAATCCACATTCTCTTAACTCTTCAATAATTGACATGATCTCATTATCATGATTCGGATTACCAGCTGCTCTTGATGCTACTAATAATCGTAATCGATCAACAAGTTCATTCGGATTATCCCAGTAGATATAATTGACTCTAGTTGAATTATTTTTTCTAAGAGTCATAACCGTTGGTAATAATCCAGTACCATAATGTTCATTATTATTATTCTTATGAGATGCAATAAAATCAATGTATTTTCGAGATGCTGAATTTTTTATTGGCATATTAGATCTATGATATTGATGATGTGCGTTTGTATTATGAATAATTTCATTATAATTTTTTTCATCAATATCAGTGATAGTTTTTCTGTCTGGTGATTTCATAAATAATAATTCTATTAATCCGGGTGTTATTTTGTATGATGTATCAAAAATATTTAATTCATCATCGTTAAAGAAAATTTTCGCATTTCCAATTTTGTAGTCGGATTTTACTTTTTTTACACCATAATCTTTATCCCACTGTGATTTTTCCTAAGTAATCATCTATTAAATCCGAGGGGGAAGTCATTTGTGTAATCTGGTGTACATCGGAAGAAGAATCTTCAATAATCTCTTGTAATCTTACAGAAATGATTACGAAAAAATCGTGTAATCGATGTAATCTAAGGTACTCTTGTAATCTTTTATAATCATCAATAATCTTCAAAAATTTGTGATTACATAAAATACTGGTGATTACCCAGTAATCTTACGTCGTATATCTTTAATCTGCGAAAATTTTCTTGTAATCTTGACATGATTACAGAAAATCTCAGTAATCTTCCCTTCTCTGTCTGAAAATCGCGCATGCGCGTGTATACATGCACATGTATAGTATGCTAATTTTTTTTTTTATTTATTAGTTTTTCATTATTTTTTTTTTCTTCTTTGAATTTTAAGTGTATTCATAAAAGATTACAGGGAATCTTTGTGATTACCAAAAAAAAAAATTAATCTTGTGTAATCATCAGGAATATTGCATGATTACAGGTAATCAGTAATCTGGTGTAATCTTCAATAATCTTCAATAATCTTGTATAATCTTTTTGAAATCTTTGAATTTTAAGTGTAATCATAAAAAATTACTGGGATTCTTCGTGATTAGAAAAAAATCATTGGAAAGATGACATGATTACTGGTAATCTGTAATCTGGTGTACACTAAATTTTGGAGTGACTTCCCCCTCGATTAAATCTTTATTTGATTCTTCCACAAATGTTTCCTCACCTTCATCAGCAGTATCATATTCACCTTCTTGTTCTTCAACATCAGAAGTACTACAATTGTCCTCATGTGTTGAATTATTTTTTTTATAATTCGTATTTTTTTCATCCGGAAATGATTTATCATCAATTAATGAGTTTTTGTTGATCGTTGTTGTTGGCAGTTGTGCAGCTAATTTGTTGAGCGGTGTGACAACAGGTTTGAGATATTCCTTCGCAACTTCTGATAAATTTTCTTTCCCTAATTTTATCAATTGATATTTTTTACGAATAACGTCTTGTACTTTTTCGATTTCACTTAAAAATTTTGTTTCATCGACTACTTCTTGCTCACAAAGAGGCATGTTGATCCTTTGCGATTTTACAATTAACTAGTAAAATTTAACAAATCGTTTTGTTATTTATAGTTATGAAGCAGTCAAAATTTTTTCTATATCTTCCTTTATTTATATCTCTATCTTTATCAATACACAGAAAGCAATATTTTTCTTTCCAACAATCCACACATATCTGACGGAATTTACTATACTCCATATCAATATTAACATAATCATGATGTATATGCTTCAAATTCGTATCATCTTGTGGAAAGATAATAAAAAAATTAATATTATCACGTATCAAATGTTTAGGTATTCGCGCATATGATTGACATGAATAAAATGAATCAACAGCTTTATGTCTTCCCATACAAAAAAATGCTTTAATATGATCGTCATCGAACGTCAGCGACGTCATCGAATATAAACAACGAATTTGGTTTTGCTTCGTCAACTCTTACGACTTGATCGTTGTCAGAAAATTTATAATAATTTATTTCTTACTTATGTATATAATCTTAATGTTGGTAGCATCAATTATAATCATAAACGTTATCAAGATTGGAATACGTATAACTGTGGACATTTATGTCTCGCATTTCTCACTGGAAAACTATAAAAGCAGAGGAAAAGAAAATTTCCAATTAGTTATTTATCGACATTGAGAATGAACGCAACATTTACTTCAACTCTCACAGGTAAATCTTCAGTCTTAGAAACTGATTACTTTCCACCAATACAATTATCAAGTGAAAAAAATTATTCATTAGCACTAATTTCATTTTTATCATTTAATTCATTGCCAAATATAGATCTTGAAAATAATATAATTTCATATTTTGACAGTTATGATAAAATTGAAATACCAACTGGAAGTTATGAAATAGATGATTTAGCTGCTTACTTAGAATAATATCGAATCAAAATTACATATAATAAAAATACTATACATTCATATATTACAAGTGAAAGAGATATTGATTTTGTAAAACCAAATCCACCAGCACGTTTACTAGGATTTACACCGAGACTATTGAGGGCTAATACAGAATATGAATCAAATTACCCGATTAATATTGTAAAAGTGAATACATTAAGAATCGAGTGCAAAATTACAACAGGAGCTTACAATACAATATATAACTTTTTTCCTACTTTACCACCTGGTTATAAAATAATTGAAGTAGCAGCTAATCCAATCTATTTACCAATTACTGTTAAAACCATTGATCATTTACAACTAAAAATTGTTGATCAAAACGGAAAATTAGTGAATTTTCGTGGTGAAACAGTAACCATTACGTTACATGTAAAATCATAGGAATGGGAATTTGCTTCAATTCACGGGCAATAAAACGTGGGTCATCGTATAAAAGCAGCACATCATGGACACCTCCAGTCAGTCTGAATCGAGCAGTCAAGAAGTTGACACCTCAGAATATAAATTACCTGCAAAGTCTACGTCTAAAAGTAAAAAAAAATTTTGAAACTTTAATTGGATAAATATAACTTGTCTTAATTGTTTTACACGTCAAAATAAGTGATGAAAATATTTTCGATATAAACGCACCAGTTTAATTCAACAATGAAATATCCAACTATGAGCTACATGCTCATCAGTCATTTGGATCAACTAGTTTCGATAATAGTGATGAAATAAGAATATCAATAATGAATCAAGATTTGTTTGTTTTACCATCAAAAAGCTATATACGTATGAGTGGAAAATTAACGCAACAACATGCTGCTGCAAATGCAGAAGATCCACTTGCTAATATTTTTTCTTTAACGTTAGTAAAAAGTGCTATGTGTTTTTTGTTTGATGGAATGCGTTATGAATTAAATGGAGTTTTAATTGATGAATCAAATAATGTTGGTATAACATCTACAATGAAAAATTAGATTCCAGAATGAATTATGAAAATGCAGGGTGGATAAATCGAAATTATATGAAATTAATAAATGATGATGGATATTTTGATATATGCGTTCCAGTAAATATGATAAGGAAGGAAAGAAGGATAATTCTAAAAAATTAACAACTTTTAAAAATTTGGTTCCACATATTTATTCATTAATAAAATTCAATTCTCCATTGTAACCATTCTCCATTCTCCATTCCTTCTTTACATTTTAAACATTTTTTTTCTAGTACATAATAAGATATTCCAACTTCATCTTCACAATCATTTTATATTGGATGTTTTTTGCATCGTTTTAATTCTGAAATTGTTGGATTTGAACGTTGTTCTACAGATAATTTTTCCCAAATTTCATCAATTTGATGTGATGCAAATTTTATAATAGCCATCACTGGAAGTGCAGCAATATATTTTTGTTTCAATTCAGTTATATTTTCAACTGCACAAAAATGTAAAATGGATTTTTTCATGTTGGCTCATGTTGAAAATTTTTTAATATACCAATATTTGTATCTCTGCGCATTTTCATATGCACATTTGTAAGAACTGCATAAAGGATGTGAATTCATATGTCGTATTGCTGGATGTTCCATCTCTAATATTTTTATATCTAAACAACCCAAGTCTTCCAAATTAAAATTGTCATCGGATTAAAACGTAAAATAAATGTTAACCATTTTTTTCTATCTTCACCTTTGACAAATAAATAATTAAACTTTCCAACTAATTCTTCAATGATTATTGTTGATACGTTATTATATTGATCATGACCAGCTTCCTAAGATATCCCATGATAATTTTCTTCACAATTATTCACAGTATTTTTATATTCTTCTGTTAGATGTGATTTTTCACAAGGTGGTTTGAATATTTTTATAGTTGGTGAAGATCTTGAATTTATAGATTGGATAACCAATTCTTTTACAACAAATAAACCTTGAGGTTCTTGAAATCCTTGTAAATCAAGGAATGCTGACATTTTGTTTTAATATTTATCTACTCAACTCAACTCAACTCAACTGAATAGTGACCAGTTCTGAACTGATGATATTTCTTTTATACCTCTGAATAACCACTCCCCTCTTTTTCCGTCCTTCCACTTCCTATTTACCCCTACCATTTTTTACCCCCTCCATAACTTATTTCAAAAACATCAAATAGATGATGAAATAATGGAATTACTTACAATACTTTCTGTAATTTGTCTTGATGATGCAAGAGCTAAGGTTCCAACCTATAAAATGATTGGTCCTTAGTTCGATCAAGACAATTTTTTTTTTTTTAAATTTTATCAACATTTATTTTTATATACATAAAATAAAAAAAAAAAATATTCCTTCGAGCCGGATTCGAACCAGCGACCTCTGGATATCTCTCATATTTTAATCAAACTAATTACAGTCCATTGCTTCTACCAACTGAGCTATCGAAGGCAATTTAGTTCTTCATTGTATAATATTTATGAAGGAATATTCTTTTACCGATAGGATATAGCATAATCTCTTGTTTGTTTCAGAGGATAGCGTGCCAAACTCTCATGCAAAAGGTCCGAGTTGAAATCCCGGTTGGGGAAAATATTTTTTTTTCTCTATAATAAGAACTTTTTACCGATATATTCCGCGGGCATTTAAAAATTCAGAAAATAAAAAATTCAGGATGGCCTCCTATGAAAAAATAATAATAATTAAAAAAGCATTATGACGTCAGTAGAAAAGTAATAATAATTCAAAAATAAATAAATAAAGAGAAAATCAAATTGATATATAAATTTCAATATCAAATTTCAATATAAGATTCATAACGTGCAAAATATTATTTATTCAATTAAGAATAATATTGTCAATAATATACACAAGCAAAGTGTTCTAATATAAAAACCAACAATATTTTACATTATAATACAATATAATACAAATTTTTTTCATGTACATTATTTGATTCATTTATTTTTTTTCATTCTTTTACATATTGTTATGAGATAAATATAGGATTAGTAAGTTTACAGGCAAATTGTATATATTCAACGAGCTTGCGTAGTGAACCACTAATTGGATTATATGCAACAATTCGATCATGTAAATCAAACAATAACCTGATGTTTGAGCTGAAAATTGCGTTGTTGATTCAAATTCAAGTCGAATATCTACTGGTCCAAATTTTAAAAATTCATTTTGCTTTGAACAATCTATGACAATAAGTGGAGCTTCTTCCAAAAATTTTTGTCTTGTAAACAATGGTTGTGGTGTTTCTGTGTAATAGTGAGATGCTTGAAAATATGCAAACGTATCATATAATAATGAAAATTGATTATAAGCGAAATCAATATTCAAATTCCCATAAGGATATGATTGTGAATTTGAAAGCAGCTTATAATCATGCAAGTTAGAATAATCAAAAACACAGGGGAGTAGCACTACGTGTATTTTTTTCTGGGCTTAATTTTTTCCCTAACTGAAGATTTTTCCCATGCGCAGAGACCGATTTTTGCGTTTGGGTGAAAGGAGAATATGGGTAATATGACAATATCTTCAATATCGACCCGAACTATGCTACTGACTGATTTATATTATAATTTAAAATGTGATTAATATTTTTTATTTTTATTCATTTATTTAATATCGTATGATAAATAGAAAACTATGGGAAAAATGTCTATGGAAAAGATGAAGCCACATGTTAATTTATACGAAATTAATTTTGCCAAAGAAATTACTATGTAGGCAACCTCTTGTCCTTAGTTAATACTTTTCCCAGAGCTTTTTATTAATTTAAAAAAATAAATATGGTCATAGGAAAAATGGTGGCTAAGGAAAGGAAGTTGTCACATGTTAATATATATGAAATTAATTTTGCCAAAGAAATAAATATATATATTTTCCTTTGACATTTTATTTTTTTTAAATAAAAATACATGTATTTTATCTATTTAATAAATAAAAATGTCCAAGGAAAAGCAGTAGCTAAGAAAAAGATGTAGCTAAGGAATTAATGTTGCCAAAAAATATATATTTCAAGCAAATATATTTCTTTAAAACATAATTCTTTGGCAACATTAATTCCTTAGCTACATCTTTTCCTTAGCTACTGCTTTTCCTTGGACATTTTTTATTTATTTTATAAATAAAATACATGTAAATTTATTTTTTAAAAATACAAATTTCCAAGGAAAAGGAGTAGCTAAGGAAAAGATGTAGCTAAGGAATTGAGGCTGCCAAAGAATTATGTTTCAAGGAAATAATTCCTTAGTCACATTAATTCCTTAGCTACTGCTTTTCCTTGGACATTTTTTATTTATTTTATAAATAAAATACATGTAAATTTATTTTTTAAAATACAAATTTCCAAGGAAAAGCAGTAGCTAAGGAGAAGATGTAGCTAAGTAATTGAGGCTGCCAAAGAATTATGTTTCAAGGAAATAATTCCTTAGTCACATTAATTCCTTAGCTACTGCTTTTCCTTGGACATTTTTTATTTATTTTATAAATAAAATACATGTAAATTTATTTTTTAAAATACAAATTTCCAAGGAAAAGCAGTAGCTAAGGAGAAGATGTAGCTAAGTAATTGAGGCTGCCAAAGAATTATGTTTCAAGGAAATAATTCCTTAGTCACATTAATTCCTTAGCTACTGCTTTTCCTTGGACATTTTCTATTTATTTTATAAATAAAATACATATAAATTTATTTTTTGAAAATACAAATGTCCAAGGAAAAGCAGTAGCTAAGGAATTTATGTGACTAAGGAATTATTTCCTTGAAACATAATTTTTCGGCAACATTAATTCCTTAGTCACTGCTTTTTTTTGGACATTTGTATTTTCAAAAAATAAATTTACATGTATTTTATTTATAAAATAAATAGAAAATGTCCAAGGAAAAGCAGTAGCTAAGGAAAAGATGTAGCTAAGGAGTGCTAAAAGGTTGCCAAGGAATATGTTTCAAAAATAATTCCTTAGCTACATGTTTTTCCTTATACTTTCCCTGAACATTTTTATTTTATAAATAAAATACACGTAAATTTATTTTCTAAAAATACAAATTTCCAAGGAAAAGCAGTAGCTAAGGAATTGATGTTGCCAAAGAATTATGTTTCAAGGAAATAATTCCTTAGTCACATTAATTCCTTAGCTACATCTTTTCCTTAGCTACTGCTTTTCCTTGGACATTTTTTATTTATTTTATAAATAAAATACATGTAAATTTATTTTTTAAAAATACAAATTTCCAAGGAAAAGGAGTAGCTAAGGAAAAGATGTAGCTAAGGAATTGAGGCTGCCAAAGAATTATGTTTCAAGGAAATAATTCCTTAGTCACATTAATTCCTTAGCTACTGCTTTTCCTTGGACATTTTTTATTTATTTTATAAATAAAATACATGTAAATTTATTTTTTAAAATACAAATTTCCAAGGAAAAGCAGTAGCTAAGGAGAAGATGTAGCTAAGTAATTGAGGCTACCAAAGAATTATGTTTCAAGGAAATAATTCCTTAGTCACATTAATTCCTTAGCTACTGCTTTCCCTTGGACATTTTCTATTTATTTTATAAATAAAATACATATAAATTTATTTTTTGAAAATACAAATGTCCAAGGAAAAGCAGTAGCTAAGGAATTTATGTGACTAAGGAATTATTTCACTGGCTATAATTACAACAACATTAATTCACTTAGTCATACTTTGGACATTTGTATTTTCAAAAAATAAATTTACATGTATTTTATTTATAAAATAAATAGAAAATGTCCAAGGGAAAGCAGTAGCTAAGGAAAAGATGTAGCTAAGGATTTAATGTGACTAAGTAAATGTAAATTTATTTTTCAAAAATACAAATGTCCAAGAAAAAGCAGTAGCTAAGGAAAAGATGTAGCTAAGGAATTAAGGTTGCCAAGGGTATGTTTCGAAATAATTCCAGCACATGTTTTCCACTAGCTACTCCCTTAACATTTTCTATTTATTTTATAAATAAAATACATATAAATTTATTTTTTGAAAATACAAATGTCCAAGGAAAAGCAGTAGCTAAGGAATTTATGTGACTAAGGAATTATCACGCAAACCATGTAAATTATTTTGTAATCATTTTGTAACTTTAAAAAACTAAGATAGAAAATGATATTCACTTGAGCCAATAATATTATTTTTCTTTATTTAAGTTAAATCTTGAACCAGCAACGTTTGTCCAAAAACAAGTGAGTTATTAATTACAAATAGTTTTAAACAATGGAATTAAATAATTTCAATTTACGATATTATTTCAGTCAAAATGATGAATATTTTCCCAACAAATACAAACAAAAAATACAGAGTGTCCCATTTTAATTTATCAATGGATTTTTTTCAAAAAATAAAGATTAAATTGTAAAATGTTTCAAGTAAAAGTTGTAGGGTTTGTTTATACCGGAAACTTCGCCATTTTGGATTTTTCGAATTTTTTTTTTTTCTTTTCTTCGTCCCCCTCCAAACCCTACAACTTTTACTTGAAACATTTTACAATTTAAGCTCTATTTTTCGAAAAAAATCCATTGATAAATTAAAATGGGACACTCTGTATATTATAAGAATTTAATCATGTTGAGTTTGATTCATTTTTTTTTCTTTTTATTATTATTTTTTATCACCCAAAACATATAGATAAAATTTACTTCATTTTCTCATATTAATTTTTTATAAATTATTTTTCCAGGCACCGATGGGTACTATATTTAATAATGAGCTATCACAATCTGCTGGTGGAACACTTCCAAGTCTATCGTCACAAATAAAAAATTCAGATATTGAACCAGCATCTTTTTTGCCAAAACAAGTAAGTATTTATTATTTCTAAATAATTTTTAATATTGTTAGAAAAATAATTTTTTATTTTTGTATTGTTAGTTGGTACATAATGATGACTGTTTTTCCAACACCAAACTTCAAGTTTTCTTTTTTTAATTTATTTTCCATTGAATTTAGTAAAATTTCGGATTATAATTTTTTTTTTTCTTGATAAAGTTAATTTTTTTATTCTTGCAAATTAATTTATATCATATTAATATATTTTAAATTATTTTTTCAGACACCGATATGTACTACATTTAATAACGAAAAATCACAATCTGCTGGTAGAACACTGATAGGTTATCCAAGTCTATCATTACAATCAACAAATTCAGATTCGGAACCAGCATTTTTTTTGCCAAAACAAGTAAGTATTTATTATTTTTAAATAATTTTTAACATTGTCTGAAAAATAATTTTTTATTTTTGTATTGTTATTTGATACATAATGATGACTATTTTTTCAACACCAAACTTTTAGTTTTTTTTTTTTAATTTATTTTTTCCATTGAATTTTGTAAAATTTCAGATTTTATATTTTCTTTGCCCTATCTAGTTTCATTTTTTATTTTTTTTCTTGCAAATTGATTTGTTTAAAAAAACAAAAAAAAAAAATTACAATATTATCAGAATTTAATCATGTTGGCTTTAATTCTTTTTTTTTTTTTTTCTTTTTATTATTATTCTTTATCACACAAAACATGTAGATTGTTATATATTATTTTTTGACTTTTTTAAACTAAGATAGAAAATAAAATTTACTTTATTTTATTATATTGACTTTTTTTTAACCATTTTTCTAGACACCGTTGCGTACTACATTTCATAATGAGCAATCACAATCTACTGGTGGAACACTGATTGGTTATCCAAGTTTAGCATCACAATCAAAAAATTCAGATATTGAACCAGCAACATTTTTTTTGAAAAGAAGTAAGTAATTATTAATTATAAATAATTACGAACATTGTCAGGAAAATAATATTTATTTTTTATCTAATTATTTTATACTTACTGATGACTATTTTTTTAACTTCAAACTTTTAATATTTTTTTTTATTTAATTTTTATTGAATTTACTGAATTTTGGATTATAGATTTTATTTTTTAAAATTAAATTTGTTTTTTTTTTTTTCTTGCAAATTGATTTCTCTAAAATAAAAAAAAAAAATATAATTTTATAAAGATTTAATCATGTTGTTTTAAATTTATTTTTTTATTTTCTATACATCATTACTTTTTACCATGCAAAACATGTAGATTGTTATATATAATTTTTTTATTTTCAAAATCTAAGATGGAAAATTAAATTTTTTTTCTTTTATCATAATAATGTTTTTGTAAATTTATTTTCCAGACACCGTTAGATACTTTATTCAATAATGCGCAATCACAATCTGCTGGTTCAACACCAATTAGATGTCCAAGTCTATCATCAAAATCAAAAAATTTAGATCTAGAACCAGCAACATTTTTGTCGATACAAGTAAGTGATTATTAATTTTAAATAATTACAAACATTGTCAGCAAAATAATATTTAATTTTTATTTAATTATTTTTTACCTTATGATAAGTATTTATTTCAAACGTTAGACTTATGATTGTATTTTTATTCATTTCATTTTAAAGTATATAGTTTATTTCATTTATTTTTTCTTTCCAGAAATCCTACATACTATAACCAGCCATTGTCTACTGTCACTTATGACGATTGTCAAAATAAAAATTTAATAGAAAAAAGAAATTTAGCAAAATCAGTAAGTAGACAAATGATGAATATGCTGGTACCAAGAGACGTACTAGCTGTCCATTCGTTGACTGGTAAGAGGTCCCCAGCATTTCCAAATAAACGTCCTCTACCTCAAATTGATTCACGGATCACCGAGGCAATTTTCCGTAAGTTTTTTTTTCAACTATTATAAATTAAACATTTTTTTTATTTACAATGTAATATAACTTATTACAAATTTTTTTTTTTTTTTTTCTTTTGTTGATTCAAGTAGTGCTTTCTTATAAATGATTATTTTTATAGAATATAAAAAAATAGGAAATACAATAAACAATTAATAGATATAAGTTAAAATTTTTCAATTTAAAAATATTGATTGCTCTGAAACATTATCAGCAAAAATAATAATAATGATACTTTTTGAAGTAATTCTTATAGGTCTACTTATTCCATATGTCTTACATGATTTTGTTTTATAACATCCTTACCTTTATCTTACAAGACCGCATCGTCAGACAATTTGCATTTTTCTTACAGAAATTGTCTTACATCGTATTTTCCGATAGACTTGTCCTTTAGGGATTAGTCTTATAGTCGTTTTTCTGTCGGTCAATAATGTCTTATTAGAAAACAATGCCTTATTGGATGACATCACCAAACAGTTCTTATAAGATTTTATGTCAATAGGTTTTGTTCTTACAGGAAATTGTGTTGCAGGGCATTTTCTTACAGGCTTGTCCTATAAGAATTAATCTTATAGACGTCTTTCACTGGGTCAGCTGTGTCTTATTAGAAATCAATGCCTTATTGGATGACATTATCAAACAGTTCTTATAAGATTTGAAATCAATTGGTATTTTTCTTACAGGAAATTGTCTTACATGGTTTTTTCCTATAGGATTATCTTATAAGAATCAGTCTGTATATAGGGCAAAATTTTCTTATTGTAAAACGTCCAAATTCTTATAAGCAAAGCGAATAAGACACCAAAATAAGGCAGCCTTGTAGGACTGTCCTCTACGATTTTTTTGTACGTGATTGACATTGTGAATAAATAAAAGTATAAAAGATTTCTTTTGCTTGTTATTTTTTCTTGTTTAACTTGTTTTGATTCTTTAGATAAGATTTGAGTATGTAGAATGATAAACAGGAAGGTTTAATTTGAAAAAAAAATTATATGCAATTCAACATGATCTTAATTTTTTTTTATTTATATTTTTTAAAATTTATATTATTTATTTTTAAGATATTTTATTTATTGAAAATTTATATTTATTTATTTCTAGAATATATTATTTATATAAAAAATTAATTCCTAATAATAATGAGAACGAAAAAAAAAAAAAAGGTAAATAAATAAAAATTTTTAAAAAATTGATAACAATGGCAATTATTCTTCCTAAATAATTATAAATAATTTTTGAAAAAAAGAAAATGAATAGAATATGTTCAAAAAATAATAAAAATAACAATTATTTATAAATAATAATATTATTATAAATAATTTTTTATAAAAGAAAATAAAGAAAATTGAAAGGAAAAAATTAGAATAATGACAATAACTGTTTTTAATAAAAAATTATTAAAATAATAACAATGCCAATTAATAATAATAAATTTTAGAATAATATTGATAACAAATTATTAAAATAATAACCATGACAGTTATTAATAAAAAAATATGATAAATAATTTTTTATAAAAGAAAATAAAGGAAATTTTCAAAAAAAAATTGTAATAATGACAATTATTAATAAAAAGTTATCAAAATGGCATGCTGTTAGATCCACACATTGAAAATTGACATGGGCTAGTTAGACACATAAAATTTACACGAACAAAAAAGACACAAATTAATTAGATACAATTTAAAACGACACAAATTAAATTCACACGTATTAATCGGACACATAATAATTTAATTATTTTATAAGACACACATAAATATTACACTTATAATTAGACACAAAATAATACGACACAAAATAATTAATAAAAATATAATAGACACATATAAATTATTATTAGACACATTAGAAATAGAAACATTGAAGATAGACACAAAATAAATCGACACGTAATGATCGGACACATTAAAATAAAAAACTTTAAAGAACGACACAACAAATTAGATACGATTTAAAACGACACAAAATAAATTTACATATATTAATCGGACACATAATAATTTAATTATTTTATAAGACACACAAAAATATTACACTTATATTTAGACACAAAATAATTAATAAAAAATATAATAGACACATATTATTTAATATTTGACACATAAAAATACGACAAAAATTAATTAGACACATGAATATAAAAATGTTGAAGTTAGACACATAATATATTGACATGTTTTAATCGGACACATTAAAATAAAAGAACGACATAAATAAAATTTAAACTTAATAGTTGGACACATAGATGAGTTTGAGTCCCACATAGACAAATTCGTCTATTACAGTGTGTCGGTAATTCAGAAAGAAAATGAGAGATGGCACTGTATGGGTTTTTCTCTTTTTAAATGGTCAACGTTTTAAAAATTGAATTGATGTAATCAGATTACATTATTAAATATCACATATTCTTTGTCTTTTAATTATGTTATTCAATTATTTTTGCAATTAATTATGTAATCTAATTAAATCA
Source organism: Aphidius gifuensis (assembly GCF_014905175.1). Taxonomy (NCBI): domain Eukaryota; kingdom Metazoa; phylum Arthropoda; class Insecta; order Hymenoptera; family Braconidae; genus Aphidius; species Aphidius gifuensis. Next base: position 9,446,369 of record NC_057792.1, on the reverse strand, counting down.
CTTCAATTTTTAAAACGTTGACCATTTAAAAAGAAAAACACATATTACAATGACAATAACAATGACTACTATTAATAATGGATCATTCAAATAATAATAATTACAAATATTTAGAATAATTTATCATAAATCATAGTTATTGTTGTTAATTTTTTTTAAATTCTTTATTTATTTCTCTTTTCTTCTACCTCATGATTGCTCTTAGTAATTTTCCTATTAAATTATAAAAAATAGACAAGCTTTAGACAAAAAAAAATGAAATTCAAATTTTTAAATTTTTCATATCATGGACAATATATAATCTGTTGAATATTGTCACATGCATGGTAATTGTCATGCAAAAATATACAGCTAAAGCGAAAAAAAATAAAATAAAATGAAAAAATATGTTAACATATAAAGATTAATTGATTATAATAATAAAAATAATAACAAATGCTGTTATCCTTATATAAAAAGGACAGTTGTCATCGATCTTCCTAAGATTTGATTGGTTATTTGGTTCTCTTTGTCATTCTCATGTCATTTGTCATTCTGTCTTTGTCGGTTTTTAATGAAATAAATAAACAAATTTTCTTTCTCAGTCACTCACATTTTTTTTTTTTTTCCTGTCGTTAAGGTAATCAATAAATTTATTTGTTTATATATTTTGAAATCAAGATTTGACAGATCGCTTGAACAAAAAATAGTCTTTAAATTATAATAACTGTTTTTATTGATAATAAATGAACTGATTTATATATAACTTTATTAATATGATGATGGAAAAATCAATAGGCTTATGTACAAGAAAATAAAAGTATGTATCTATATAATATCCACATACATTCTATTTAGAAACAAAAAAAAAAAAAAAAAGGGAATCATTTTATTCACAATTTTATTGACAATTGAGAATGTAATCATTCTATTTTGACAAAAAAGTAGAATATATATACATATATACATGTCTCTTTAAGTAAAAAAACTGATTATTTCAGTATAACTATTGATAAATATATGACTGTTATAATTTATTGATGGAACTGGTCATGTTGATATGATTAATGCCATAGGTGTTTATTTTTATAATTTCTTCTTTCACATCTTATAAATAATTCACTAAAATGAGTTATGTCACACTTTGTTTAGAAGTTGTGGTGAATTATGTAATGAAAAGAAATTGAAACAAATAAAATGAGGATTCGAAACTTTAAAGGTAATAATATGTTGGTGTTGTCTTGATATTAGTCATGATCTCACTAAAATTTCATTGGAAAATATTTATTAGTCTTACATGTATCTAAGCTAGGCAATTTTTTTAAAGAAGTTCTTTGATCAGGCTGGCCTTAATAAAGAGAAGTTAAGGTTTTCTTCATCAATTCTTGATCAGGCTGGCCTTATTAAGGATAAGTTAAGGTTTTCTCGATCAATTCTTGATCAGGCTGGCCTTATTAAGGATGAGTTAAGGGTTCCTTGATCCAATCTTGATCGAGTTATCCTTAATCAAGCACCAAATTTCGAAGGCAGTCATTGATCAAGTCTCAATCAAGACTTGAAGTCAAATTTGACCAGATTTCCGGATCAGAACTTAAGAACATAATAATTCGCTCTGTGTGAATGAATGATTAATTAATCAAAAATATACATACCCTGAAAACGGAATAGTAAAATGGAAAATGTTTGAAGTAAGCACAAAATGTTATAAAGAAATGGATTTTTTTTCGACAAAGGTTGCCGGAAATTTCATTGTTTTATAAATTATATGTTATTCGTGAAAATATAATGTCGAAATTTTTTTGAAAATTAATAATCAACATAAATGAAAAATAATTGAAAAAGAAGATTTTAGAATATTCGCATGATTTTTCAGATCTTTAGTTTATGATTTGACAAATGGCTCAAGAAAAACGAAATATTAGCCACTTTTTGAATTTATTTTATCTACAAGTCGTGGTAAATATAAAACTGCATAAAATAAAGAGTTATAATCATTTCATGAAATTGTTTGGAGATTTTTATTGAGGGTGAGTTTGAAGTCTCAGATTCATAGTTTCACAAAAATTCTATTTAGAAATATATGTTTTATGTACATGACTTGAAGCATGAAACGTCGTATTTCGTGTACAAGTTATAGCAAATATAAGAGTCAAAAATGAAACGGACAAAAATGAAAAGTAAAATTTATCATAAAAAAATTGTATAATTAATATTTTACGGAGGAAAAGAAGAATCTAAGGACAAAATCAAATGAAAATTACCTTTTAATAAAATGAAAAAACGGAGACGTGTTTTTATATTTTTTTAATATGAATTTTACAATTTAAAAAAATAAAAAACAAGCTTAACCATATTAATTTATAAAATTTACATTTTTTTTTTCCTGTAGTTTTTTTCATGAGGTGTTTTTTGAATATAGGAATCATGATTTCGGGAAAATTCTATTTAGAAATATTTTATTATGAACATGAGTAATTTCGAAATGAATGTTTAATTAATTAATTGGGAATTGCATCACAGAAATAAAAGAATCGAAAATAAAGTGATCGAGACTTTGATGAATAAAGTATTATGGGTAAATTATGAGAAGGGTTTTTTAAAAGACATGAGAAAACATAATTATAGTTTGCTCTTTTTGTAACTGCACTCAGAGAAGGATAAGTTAACAGTTAACATACCAATATGTTTACATTAAACATACAAAAGTTTAATGTTAAGATATATATATTAACAATAAACATAGATATCTTAACTGTTAACATACGTATGTTTATAGTTAACATACGTATCTTTACGCGGCCAAATATTTTGATGCGCCAGCCTACTTCTTGTCATCTTTTTTTTTTTGACATTAATTTGTGATACTATTCTAATTGTAATATAATATAATATGTACTCGTGTTGTCATAAATTTATTTAAATTTAGTTTTTTTGTAAATTCATTCTTAATTTTACATTCAATTTTTATATTTACATACGTAAATGTCTTCAACTATCAGCCTAACCTTCAAATTGTGTCAATTACAGATATCTTAATAGTTAACATACGCATATTAACTATTAAGATACGTATGTTTAATGTTAATAAATATATCTTTGATGTAAACTTATCAGCCACCACCCATTTTAACATGGCATATGTTAACATTAAACAGGATAAGTTAACTGTTAACATATCCTTCTCTGTGTGTGAATGATTAAGTTATCAAAAATACTCAGCCATGAAAAACTGAATAGTGAAATCATAAAATTTACACAATTTTATTATAATTTCTGTTTAAAAAAATGACTAAATTCACGACACTCACAAGTAAAATCTAGCAGACTGAGAATTTACCCACTACCGGTTTTAGAATTTACTAAATTTTATTACAAATTTTATTTAAAAGTTGGACATTTTTTGTATTAAGTTGGGCAGTTTGTGCTAGATTCACGGAGAATAGCAATCAATTCCCGGCAACATTTTTTCTTTTCTGTTTACACGCTCAAAACTCGAAAACTAATTGTTAAATAGAAAAAAGTTATTCTTAATGAATTGTTTAGAAATAAATAACCAACAATAAACCTCGCTTAACCCCATACCTAGCTTCAACAGATAAGGCTGTAGAAATGCTTGAAATTACATGACAGTTCAATCATTTGTTCAATCGGTCGGCCATCTTTGTGTTATTTCGTCCCACAAACAGAATTTTTACAAAGCTATATAGTAAAAAATATTTAAGTCTATGCTAACTTTTATATGTCTACATGATAATTTTTATTATATATATAAGAATATTTATTAAATTGTGCAGTATTTTTTATTCAACCATATAATAATTTTTATTGTTTTCACAAAACATGTATGTCTTTATTTTAATTAACCCATAACTCATTATCTAAGAGATTAATCAAAAAAAGTATTTCTTTATAAATTGTTTAGAATTGAATTTTCAATAATAAACTTCACTCAACCCCATGTCCATCTGCAATAGATAACGATGTATAGGCTTGAAGTAACCCAACAATTTTTTGACATTTTACACATTTTACATAATTTTATCTCGCGGCCAGTCCCAGAATTAAAACAAAAATTACAAAGTACTATAGTAATTTCTATCCAACCATGATTTTAATTTTTAGTTAAAATTTCTCTCAGTGTAATGTTTTCTGAAAGAACGCAAAAAAATACATATATTTCAGTTACCGAAAACTAAAATTTACTATGAATAAGGTGGTACTAAGTATCGAAATTGAAAAAAATTGAAATTGAAGTTCAGTACACTCTCTCTACAAGAAATTTTTTATAAGCCAGTCTCAGCGAAATTCATAAAACTCGCACCCCCACCATGCTACTCACTTCCAAGAATAAAAATTTAGTTTCGTTCTCCATTTATAAGCCAGTCTTAGCAAAGCCTTTTTTGAACCTAAAAAATCAATAATTATGTACTTAAGGTTGTTTTCAAATGAAATTCCGTAATTTAATTTTCGATTTTTTTTTTTTAATGTTTAAATGAAATAATTATCTATTTGGTGGAATTTTTTTCGTATTTTTCCTCTGCGTCAAAATCCAGATAATTAGTGTCAAAGTTGACAACTTTAACACGCAAGCATAGGGAGTATAGGTACGTTTGCGCTTGTACTTTTAACACTCTTAATTTAAATTTTGATTTTTTTCTACAGATTTGTACTCTTTACAAATACGAAATCAATGAAAAAAAAATTATCCATTTCCTCAGTGCCGTTTAAAAGATATTGGCTAATTACTTTTCAAATTTACGGGTTTCAGCCGGCTGAATTACATTGAAAATTTGGGGTACGTTCCAATACCGCCGTTCGTTTTTATTCTTCTAGCTCTATCCTTCTCTCTATCTCTTCTGGCTCAATCTTCCATCTCTTCTTCTATCCTTCTCTTACAAGAAATGTACGGTTTTGGAACTTCCCCCTGAATGTTTATTGCTAGAGTAGTATTAGTGTCTGTAAATATAAGCCGGCAACACTCACACTACTTATGACGCATCAGTAAAGTGAAAAGATTTTAGGCATGAGGGGGCGCTATAATTTTTTTATTTAACATACGTTTGTAAGTACCCTTGTGAACCCAAAACGTCGCCCGGTCATGCGATTTAAAAACAACCTTTACTAAAAATTTTTTTATAATAATAATTTTTTTTTAATAATTAATTATTTTTAATTAATTTTTTTTAATTAATTATTTTTTTATAATAATTAAATGAACATTTTACTAAAAATTTTTTTATAATAATTATAATAATTATAAATATTATTATTATTATAATTATTAATAATTTTGTTTTGTTTTTATTCATTCATTATATTTTAATAAATTTTTAGAGTTTCAATCAGTCACAAATTTCAATGAAACACAGTGGCTTATAAATAAAGGAGAGAATTAATTAGACGTTATACGAACGAAGGACAAATAAGCCGGAGAGTGGGAGTATAGGTTTACCGAAAAATTTCCTCTCCTCTTACCCATTGACTATCTTATAAAAAGAGTGTACTGTTTTTTTTAATTTTTTTTTTTTACATACTATGGAATTACTCATATATGAGTAATAATGTTGTATACAATTCTTTACTCAAATAGCTTATATTAAACTTATTTTGTAGGTTTTTAAAAGATCTATCTGTTAGTTATTTTGTATTTGTTTCTTTTATATTTTATAAAAGGAATCAAGTTGAAATTGTAAAAAAAGAAGTTAAATTATTTTTAAAAAAATTTTTAGTAACGAATTCGTTCTATTGAAAATTGAAAATTTTCAAAACTCTGGCGAGAGCTTGTGCGGTTCCTCTCGATTATAACAAAATCATTATAGTTTCATTTTTTAAATAATTTTAAATTATATAATTGAATGTTTTTTGTATTTTTTGTGCTGACGTGACCTGCCAAAGTACGTACATAAATAAAATTACAGATGAAAAAAATTTGAAGTTATACTTCATGTAATTAATAATTTTATCAGATTCGTTTAAGAAATAAATCAACACATATATAAAAAAAATAGATCATTCAATTTACTCTTTTTTAACTGAACAAGTATTTTCCTCTGAAACCATTTTGTTCAAGGTTTTTTGTAAATAATCGAATTTCTATTTGATTTTTTTTTAATTAGGCTTATTTTTTAAATGAAATAATTATCTATCTTGACGATTTATTTCAATTTTTTTTGCCTCGGCTTTTTTTAGATAATGAATGTCAAAGTTGACAACTTTCATACACGAGAATAGGGCGAAACAATTTTTTTCTTTTTTTAGCAGCATATAGTAGATCCGTTGTCTACTCCAAAACTTATTTTTCCCTATCAAATTGTAGATAAAAAAAAAACGAATATAATTTGAAAAAATAAGTTATGTTTGCCACGGATTTCAAAAGTTATTCGAGTTTAAAAAAAAAATATATTTGCTTTCTCGCGGCAAGTAATGCACACAGACGTGACACACAAGCATATAATGTAGCTGTGTACTATACTTGGGACCTAGGTGAATTCAGTTCCGCGGTACCCCATGGTTACCCCCTGGGCCATTGTTTTCCGACCGTTTATATACATTAGAATGTGTACCTGGTCACATCTGGTGGAACTGAATTCACCGTTTCCCTATACTTGCTTGCTAGCAGTAGTGTTAGTATCTGTCTGTGTATGAACGGACCCACTCAAAAGCCGGTTTTCGGCCCCTCAAACTACAAATATTGGTTCAAAAATGACTTTTACAAACAGCCTTAATACTTTTATTTATGAAAATTTGTCCATGGCAGGTTTTTTTTTCAATAACATGATGATTCAAATAACTATTTTATCGATCAAGCAAATTATAACCGAATTATATAAAGTTTTACGCATGCACTGTAACTTTTTTTTTAAAGAAAAAATGTATAAAATAAAAATCGGTAATTGCTTATATTTTGGATAACTTTTAAACAAATTAACATAACAAAGTTATATTTAGCTCAAAAAATTTGATAATGAATTCCCGAGAGCCACCCTGCCTCGATAAAAATCGCTAAAATCACTCTTCCATAAAGATTTTTCAAATGTAACATAAATGATGATAGTGATTATTATGAGCAATTGCTGATATCTAATTAACGAGTGATCAGAACGAATTTTATCAAAGATAGTGGCTCTCGGTATCAAACAGACAATAAATTTAGAAATTAAATAAAGCTTGCAAGTTAGAATTTTAAAAAGTTATGCAAAATATAATAGAACGGCAATTTTGTTTTTTTGTTTATTGACAATCTTCTAACGACATTCAAAGCAATTGTCAACTCTATGATTATAAATTCTGTCATCTCTAATAACCTGGCGAAAATTGCAATCCATGATTTGTTCTTAGTTTTCTTATTATTTGACCTTGAAAATTATATGGCGATCATTTTTTTGTTATCAATAAATGAGCTAACAAACGAAATTACTTAAGCTTCACTTACGTAAAAAAGGTAAAAAGAATTACTTATTTTCCATTAATTAACATTACAATTTTTTTTGTGTAGATTATTTTATTTTTTATATTACTATGATAGAAATACACTGTTTATCAATTATTAGAGTTTAAAAAACAACCCTTATCCACACAAAAATAAATGATCATTTTCCTTTTTTTTTCAAAGAAAATCCAACTTTTTTTTTTTTTTTTAATTTTAATTCTATTCCCATTATAAAATATAAAAGAAACAAATATAATATAACTAACAGATAAATCTTTTAAAAACCTACAAGATAAGTCTAATATAAGCTATTTGAGTAAAGAATTGTATGAGTTATTCCATAGTATGTAAAAAAAAAAATTAAAAAAAACTTCAATTTCAATTTTTTTCAATTTCGATACTTAGTACCACCTTATTCATAGTATATTTTAGTTTTTTGTAACTAAAATATATGTATTTTTTTGCGTTCTTTCAGAAAACATTAGTCTAAATATCGTTAAATTTGAATTCGAAGCGGCAAGTTAGATTATTTGGAATTTTTGTTACTTTCCTATGTTATTTAAATGGGAAAACTAAATTTGAGGACTGTACCCTCTACAAAATTTTTTTTTGGGCTTAAATTTTGACTGGGTCATTTTTATGAAATACCGAAGATATTCCGAGAGTGTCTTTGAAATTAAAAAAAAAAAAAAATCAAATCAACCTAATATACAACCATACACAACCATATACAACTATATACAACTATATACAACTATAAACAACCATATACAACTATATACAACCATATACAACCATAAACAACCATATCCAACTATATACAACCATATACAACTATATACAACTATATACAATCATATGCAACCATACAACTTGGTAGCTTAGTTTATTAATCTTGTATACAATCATATATGGTTATATACAAACATATATGGACATATATAACCATGGTAGAAGTACTACAGGGGAGCGTTCCGTGGCTATCCAGTCCGTACGAACTTCAAAATGGCGGAGTTTGGAAATATTTTGATCCTTTGTTGTGGTAGATCTGATTTTTTTCATTTGAAAATATCTGATCAAATTTGACGTTAGCCAATTTATTCGACAGATTTAAAATAATTAAATAGAAACTCTGTCAACTTAAACCTGAAAAAATACTAATACTTAATATTTTAAGTTATTATAAATCTCTGGCCTTCTCTTTGGCTATAGTGATGTATCATAGTAACTTTTAACATTATTAGAATTTTCATTTTTTTCGTCGCCATTTTGAAGTTCGTACGGACTGGATAGCCACGGAACGCACCCCAGGTATGGCAGTAGTCCATGCTGTTTTCGTCGCGTTCTGCGCAGCCTTATTTTTTAAACCAATCAACAACGCGCCATCGAGGTGTTTTGCTTTTCTTTCTAATACGCAATCTCTATTATAGGAGCCTCTCTCTCTAACATACTGTTTTGACATCTATTTTTTATATTGTTGTAAATACTAATGTGGAGCATGCTTATAAAACTCAGAAAAATAAAAAAAACAAAACAAATAAATTATAATATTTCTATTATTGTTGTTTTTTTTTATGCCACAAACAATAGAGGTTGTGTTGTATTTATTATACTTGGATTTATTTATTTAATATAAATAATTAATTTTTATTTTTGATGTATGTGAATCATTATAGAATATACCAAATCTAGTTGAATAAATATGATAACTTTTGACAAATTTAAAAAAAACTTGAAAATTTTCTTAACAAATTTGTATCGCGCGCGCATAAAGTCATCCATTTTTGTGGCAAGAAGGCGACCTTTTGATTGGTCGATTCACAGCGGCCAAACCAGGCCGCGCACGAAACAATCAGTAAAAAAAATAATAAAATCAATTTTAAAAATGTGATAACAAGAAAAATAAAAAATAAATTTATATATAGTAGCTAAGGGGTGCATTCCTTTAATAAAAATTTTTTTTTCGTTTTGCAATTTCGCCCTGTAATACCGGCCAAAATTTTATAGGAAAGAACTGTTTCTTGTAGTGGCAGTACTGGCACATGACATTATTTTTTTTGGCTTCCAATTATTAGATGGATAACTGTTCAATGCTTATATCAAACTGAAATAAATAGAAAATTGACTTGTTGTGATTGTTTGCTATTGTCACATAGGTCGTACCACACATTATCGTAAACTGTAAAGTCTGGAATATTGCATAGAGAATTTTATCACTTTTGTCGTTTTTGTTTCTATTTATTGATATTTAAATTATTTAATTTAAAATAAATTGGAAATATTTTTTATTTAATTTTTTAGTTTATTATTATTACGAATTTTTAAATTACTATAAAAATTATTTTGTAATGGTAAAAATTGCTGATTATTTTTATAAATAAATCAATTTATTTTTAAAACAGAAATTTTGTTCATTTCATTTTTTAGTTTATAATTTCATTTTTTAGTTATGAGTGATATTTCATTTATTTTTATTTTTTATATCGTAAAAATTAATTGTAAGTAATTTTTTCCGACAAAAAGAACACACCACTACCTCCCATCAGCGAATATAAAAATAAGCTGTTGTTTCTATCTTCAACTGATAAAAAGAAAAACAATATATAATGTTTATATTGGACGATTATAACTATAATTAAAAAAAATATATATATCAAGAGGCACGGTAGTGCCTCAAGTCCAGTATGAGAAAGAAATATATATGTGTTGATGAGAATATGTGTGAGATGAGATTAACTACTTCTACCATGCCTTATTATATATCAAATATTTTGTCCCCTTCCGTCTCTAATCTTTCAGAAATTTAATTAAAATATGATAGAGTTGAATGAGGATGCTGAGGTTTGGTAATGATCCCATAATTCGATCTCGAGCTTTTTTTTGAAAAAAAAACCCGATTTTTTCGTTGCGGTAATATCTATTTGAAGCATAATTGATCTTTACGGTCTTTGCGTTTTTACCAAATCGACCCGATTTCTTCCATTCAGTTGGTAAAACTTTACAATTACTTCTCTTTACTACGACCTCTCTTTTTTTTCAGTGTTTATATTTTGGCTGCACTGCAGTATGTTATTATTTGTTTGTATTTACGACATAACCTCCAAACTACTTTGACAGCATGAATAAATAAATTGTTTACTTTACAAAAAGATGTGATATCTCAACAAAAAAAAAAAAAAACAAAGTTTTTTTACAAAAAAAGTGTCAAGTATTCGAAATTGTCACTAATTGTGAATATATATTAATTGAGAGGTGATACCAGAAAGACAAGAAGGAAACATATTTTTATCAAATGTAATTAAGTCTCCACTATTGGAAAAAAAAATTTTAAACTTGACCCCATCTGGTTTTTCCCAAATAAAATTTTAGTATTCAAGACATATATTTTACACCAGGTGGGGTCAAGTTTAAAATTTCTTTTTCCAATATTGGAGACTTAATTACATTTGTCAAAAATATGTTTTCTTCTTGTCTTTCTGGTATCACCTCTTAATTAATATATATTCACAATTAGTGACAATTTCGAATACTTGACACTTTTTGTTTTGTTGTTGAGATATCTTTTACTTAAGAAACGTCTCTCGTATTGTTCATAAATGTTTAGGAAATACTGTGTCCTTTTTCTCCTTCCTATAATCAGACATGTTCAAGCCTGAAAAATATAAATACAATTACATTTGGTTTCTCAATGACAGCTATAGAACAACTGAACAACAACAAAAGTAATACTAATTATATGATTGTAATATAAATCATGATTCATAACAAATAATTCACGCATTTAAACATCAAACAAATTTAAACAATCTCAAACACTTTTTCTGAAACAACTCTTCGTTATAGCCATTTATCATCAAATAAAAGATAATTATCGATTGATGTTATTGCTGGGGTTATTATTAGTTATAATAGAATATTGCGATTGACCAATGACACAACAAAAATGTTGTTAGAATTATCTTTAACATGTACACTTATTATAATCAGAATATATCAATTATTTTTTTCAATTTTCCAATTGATCATTTAGACCATATATTATCATTTTATAATAGTTTCATATCTCAACAACATTGACAGCTTGTCTTGGTTATATCATGAATTTATCATTAACTTCAAATATTTAATGGTTACCTGTATTTTTGTGTATTTTTTAAATAATTGATTCAATCTATACCACAACTTTCTCTCAATTTGTTCAATATTCAAACAGATTATTTATTGACGTAGTCATAGGAATAAATAAATAGTATATAAATGTTTAAAGCTCATACTCACCTTTGTCTCTCAAATCCTTTATGAAATTAAACTTTTGAAACAAATTTTTTCACAGCGTCGTCAAGGGAATGAATAAATAAATGAAAAAAGACAGAAAATAATTTATAATTACTTACCTTCATAGCGTTACTTTCGTTGCACCATTTTTTGTTTCTTTTTTTAACTGCCCATTCTAAAGAAGTTTCACTTCAAAAATACAATTATGATACATTAAGTTTGGTATTCATCTGGGTGTGACAAATTTTTGCAATTGATGAAATATGTCAAGGTTTATGTTTTACAATAAAACATACATCAAAAAGTGTAAACAGAATATCAAAATAAATATAATTTAAAAAATAAATACAGAAATAAGTAATAATAGATTCAATAACACTTTCTGTTTTACATCAACATAATTATTATATTTATTTATTATTAAATTTTATAGTGTGAGTTATGATCTTGAGTTGATAAAAAAAAAAAATATAAAAATCAAGTCCGGTTGCATTTCAACTAACTTGATGATTCACATAAATAAATCATTCAATTTTTTCATTTAGTTTTTTTCAATAGTAAAAGTTAATTAGATATTGATAATATTTAATCAAACATTTGTCACTGAGTTTAACTGTCTAAATGATAAATAAATCTAGAAAATAATATAATTTTAATGCAAAATACATGCGGCTGAAACTAGCGAATGTATAGATGTTTTTTTTCGAGTATAAAGCGCGCGATTTTCTGTAAATAAAAATTAGAATTAGGTGAAAGATAACGCGAAGATATTGAAGATATAAAATAATATCTCTACAATATCTTCGCGTATTATAGAGATATTGTAACCATATTAATATTATAACCAAGATAAGAATGAAAATTATAACTGTAAAACTAGCAAACATAAAAGTAACGTCTACCAATCTGACCAAGTGTTGGTTTCACTAGTCACTTATCATCGCATATATGATAGAAGGTGGAGAATTTAATTTAACAAAATATTCTGATCTCGTTGACGAACTATTATCTAGTTTTTATATTTATATAGAAAATGCTTTTTGTTAAATGAATTTTCAAGTGTTGGAAAACTCATTTATCTATGTTGAATGTTGATAAATAATACCATTTTAATAATAAGATCTAGTTGATTCATTGATTATTGTGTTCAAACAACTTTTAAAAGTTAAAAAAAAAATTATAAATTTGCTGATGCAGATGTTTGAAATTGAGTCATTAAAAGTCGATTGAATTTCAAATTTCGAACTTGAAACTTGAATCAATATCGAAAAAATTGATGAAAATAAAATTCACTTTTGATGCAGGGTTAGTTAAATTTTTTTGAGAATTAAAAAATTATATTGTCGGGTTTTTTATTTGACCAAAGTGATAATCAACGTGCAAATAATTATAGTTTAATTAGGTATATAATTATTCGTTACTATTGATGATATGAATTATTATTACTATGTCCAGATTATATATTTTTTTCCGCGTAGATGTACATATAGAGAATCATATATCTATAAAAAATTGTGGCAAAACGTTAGGAAATTAATTTAAACCACAAATGACTTTATTTGGCTACATCTTTTCCTTAGCATTATTTGTCAAAATTGATTAATTAAAAAGCTATTGGAAAATGTAACTTACAAAATAATGTGGCCAAATAAATTAATTCGTAGTCTAGATTAATTTTACAGCATTATTTTCTATATTACATAAAATTATTGTGTCAAATAATTGGGAAATTAATTTAGACTACAAATTAATTTATTCGGCAACACCCTAGCGAAAATGGCGACACCGATCCGACACCAATCCGACAGTCGTTTTGTGCACTGATCTCATACAAAAACGACACAAAACCGACACACGACTATAAGAATTTCTAAGTCACAAAAATAAATAGTAAAAAGCATTTAAAAAATAAAATCTTATGTCCAAAAATTTCTAAATAATATTCATATAATTTAAGACACATTAGAATTTTTTTAAAATAATTTGTTTATTGAAAAAACTCAATTCTGTTTATGTATTAAAAGTGAGACTAGCTGTCAGAATCATCTGTACACGACTGTGAGATTTTACAATTCTAACACAATTCCGACACACGACTGTGAGAATTGTAAATCCGACACAATTCCGACAGACGTACGCGACAGTATATTTTTATATTTTGTATTTAATATGAAAAAAAGCATTTTATTAATAAAAATTTTTGTTTAATATTAAAGTTATAATATTTTAATAATTTTAGGCATATTAGTTTTTTTTTCTTTGAATAAATTTTGACAAAAAAAATAATTGGAAACATGGGAAACCAAATACATGGTTTCATTACAAATTACATTCGAGTTACAAAAATACCAAATACGTGGGAAACTGATTGAATGTATTAGTTTTGAAAAAAAAGTATTTAAAAAAAAACCTTTCTTAACCTCATAAAAAAACCAAAAAATGATAATTTTCTAATAAAATAATTTTAAAAAAATCTAATATGCCTATAATTATTGAAAGATTATAATTTTATTATTAAACAAAAATTTTTGCAAATCGCAAATTCTCACAGACGATTCCAATTATTCTTTTTATCAAAATATATTCAAAAAAAAAAAATCTAATATGCCTAAAATTATTAAAATATTATAACTTTAATATTGAACAAAAATTTTTAATAATAAAATGCTTTTTTTTTATATTAAATACAAAATAAAAATATACTGTCGTACGTCTGTCGGATTTGCGTCGGAATTGTGTGAGAATTGTACAATCTCACAGTCGTGTACAGATGATTCTGACAGCTAACCTCACTTTTAATACATAAACAGAATTGAGTTTTTTCAATAAACAAATTATTTTTAAAAAATTCTAATGTGTCTTAAATTATAAAAATATTATTTAGAAATTTTTAGACATAATATTTTATTTTTTAAATGCTTCTTACTATTTATTCTTGTGACTTAGAAATTCTTCTAGTCGTGTGTCGGTTTTGTGTCGTTTTTGTATGAGATCAGTGCACAATCCGACTATCGGTATTTTCGCTAGGGTGCATTCTTTTCTTAGAACCATTTGCCAATAGCTATTTAATTAATTAATTATGGCGAAAAAAATTAAAGAAAGAATGTTGCCAAATAAATTAATTTGTAGTCTAAATTAATTTTACAGCCAATTGACACAATATTTTTTTTTTAAACAGAAAATAATGTAAAATTAATCCAGTCTACGAATTAATTCATTTGGCAACATTCTTTTCTTAGAACTATTTGCCAATACTTTTTTAATTACATAGTTATGGCAAAAAATAGTTAAGGAATGGATGTTGCCAAATAAATTAATTCGTAGTCTAAATTAATCTTACAGCCATTTGACACAACAATTTTATTTCAATTCAGAAAATAATGCTGTAAAATTAATTAAGACTCAAAATCAATTCATCTGGCAACTTCCTTTCCTTACAACCATTTGCCAATAGTTATTTCATTTATTAATTATGGCAAAAATAACTAATTATTTTTGCGTTATTTTGATTACGATTACCATTACTTTAAAGCGTCCAGGAAAATTCAAAAAACTTTTGTATACCAAAAAAAAATAATACAAACAATTTATTTTAATTTTGTTCTATCGCGACAAAATTTTTAATGACTTTACTCAAATAAATAAAAAAAATAGTGATATGTGAGAGTTTTTTTTTTATTTCATATACTACTATTACTTGTTTTTTTTTTTTTTTATCATTTTGATATATATCAACGTGTCTGGTATGAATCAAGACGAATTCTATTCATCTTAAATAGAAAGTTCGTGAACAAAATATGATGGATGAAGGAAAGTTATTTACATTATTAAGCTCATATTTGAATACATAATTCGACAATGTCAAGTAAATTTTTTAGCTTCAAATAATTTAAAATTATATCCTCAAATAATTTTTTTGTTTAAAATATTTTTATAATTTTACTCTATTTTTATTCATTTTTATTTATTTAAGGCGACATGAAACGCGATTCTGCCTTATCTCGGGGTGCCGTGCGCTCCATCTATAGGTCCCCAGTGGCATCACTGGAGCCCTATACTTCGATCGGAAAGACGAGTCTTACCGATCGGTTAAGAGACAACTTAAGATCTAATGAAAGAGATTTCTCTCTTTATTTTTATTGTAAACAAACATTACTGTTTACAACGAATTATCAAAATTATTATCTGTTATTATTAACAACAATATAATAATAAAGCATATGAATTTTGTTTATATGCGACAAGTGTCTAATAATTAATATTATTAATTAATTAAAATAATTATTAATATTATTATATTAATATATTGAATCATTGATTCTTTTTCGAATCCAAAATTTGCAAGACACTAAATTCTGGTTTTTCCACAGTTATTATTGATTACCAATAATTATATTGAGCCATTGATTCTTGTTCGAATCTTAAATTTACAAGATACTAAATTCTGTGTTTTCCACAGTAATTTTTTCTCAATAATAATTATATTGAGTCATTGATTCATTGATTCTTTTCCGAATCTCAAATATAACAACATGTCTAATTCTGTGTTTACCACAGTTATTATTTATCAATAATAATTATATCAATAATTTAATTGAATGATTCTTTTTCGAATCTCAAATACTACGACATGCATAATTCTGTGTTTACCACAGTTATTATTTATCCATAATAATTATATCAATAATTTAATTGAATGATTCTTTTCCGAATCTTAAATACTACGACATGCATAATTCTGTGTTTACCACAGTTATTATTTATCAATAATAATTATAAAAATAATAATGTCAATCTATCAACCCATAGACTGACGTTATTTTAAATTATTTTTCTTTACAAACCCATTATACTTCTAATGAATGAATTGATGTTTTTTCATGTAACTTAGTTTCTAATCGTTTGATATGATGTATATATGAATTTTCAGTTATATTCTCAATGTTATAAGTACAATTATTATAACTAAAATTACCATTAGCTTTTAATATTGATAATTCATCATCCACAACTGTTGATTGAACCAAAACAACCATGATATTTTTAAAATAATGATGTTAACACTCAATATTTATGTCCAACTGAACCAATCACCAACTAATCTATCCAATACCTTTTGTTCCAATGGATAAATGAATTTTTTCTTATAAATTGTTATAATAAATATGTTTTCCAAATTGATCAATACAATCTGACAACTGATATTTTTCCACAACATAACCTATAACATATCAAGTATTTTTTGTTAATTTTTTGTATTAACTGATGACATTACTGATCCATTTATACAATTATATCTTATCTATTTATGTAATTTATTTGATTTATTAATATTTTAATGTTGTATATATGCTGTTGTTGATGTACTGATAATTGAATAACAACATCTTGACACCAAATACAATGACACAATATTATTATTATTATTTGACACTTCAGATTGATTTGATTGTTCCATCAGGTTGATGTTTTAAATATATACTCCAATGACGCTTTTATTATTAATTAGTTTTTAATTTATATCAAATAAATATTGTTTTTAATTGTTTTATTATATTGGAGAAGTATGAACATGTATCTCTGCTTGGTGCAGCGTTGTGTCGGTTGTGTCAGTTGGACGGCCATCTTGGCAGGTTAAAAAGAGACAGTCAGAGACAGAAAGCACAATTACTCAATCACGCATGCGCGAAAAAATAAAACTCATTGTGGTAATTTCTTATTTTTATTCAACTCTTTTTTTTTATAATTCGAGAATTTTTTTAAACGTCATTTAAAAAAAAACTGAACGATCGATACAAGTTTTCCTGTAAAGTCTGTCTGTCCTGTATACTTTCCCATACAATAAATACTATATTAATTTTTTTTATATAAAATAAATGGGCTTTGCCGGTAAAAAAGGGTAACTTGTGTTGACAATCTTATAATTATAATATTATTAAAAAGTTTTTGAATTTCAAAAAAAAAAAGAGTTGGGTGCAGTAGATAATATTAAAAGACACTTACAGTTAAATTTTCAGAATTATTTGACAAGTGGTTTTTAAAAAAAGTTGTTTCAAAAATTTCAAAAAATTACCGACTTGAAAAAAAATTTTCGAATTTTGAAAAAAAAAGAGTTGGGTGCAGTAGATAATATTAAAATACACCTACAGCTAAATTTTTAGAATTATTTGACACGTAGTTTTTGAAAAAAGTTGTTTCAAAAACTTCAAAAAATTACCAACTTGAAAAAAAATTTTCGAATTTTGAAAAAAAAAGAGTTGGGTGCAGTAGATGATATTAAAATACACCTACAGCTGAATTTTTAGAATTATTTGACACGTAGTTTTTGAAAAAAGTTGTTTCAAAAATTTCAAAAAATTACCAACTTGAAAAAAAATTTTCGAATTTTGAAAAAAAAAGAGTTGGGTGCAGTAGATAATATTAAAATACACCTACAGCTAAATTTTCAGAATTATTTGACACGTAGTTTTTGAAAAAAGTTGTTTCGAAATTTTTCTCAAAATTATCGACTTGAAAAAAAATTTTCGAATTTTGAAAAAAAAAGAGTTGGGTGCAGTAAATAATATTAAAATACACCTACAGCTAAATTTTCAGAATTATTTGACACGTTGTTTTTGAAAAAAGTTGTTTCGAAATTTTTTTCAAAATTATCGACTTGAAAAAAAATTTTTGAATTTAAAAAAAAAAAGAGTTGAGTGCAGTAGATAATACTAAAATACACTTATAGCTGAATTTTCAGAATTATTTGACACGTAGTTTTTGAAAAAAGTTGTTTCGAAAATTTTCAAGGTGGTAAGGCAGAATCGGGTTTCATGTCGCCTTAGACGAATAATTATTAATAAATTCTAAATAACAATATGAGATGAATTTTTACTCTCGAAAAAGTCTTCAATTCAAAGAAAAAAAAAAAATTCTTCTTCTTTTTTTAACATTATTCATGTAATTAATTGTTAATAACGATAACAAATGAATTTTTACGCCTAAATAGGTAAATCTCTGTGTACTTTAAAAAATTACTAATAATTCATAATATTTCAATATTTTTGTTTACCCAATTGTTAATAATGTGAATCAAATTTTTTTTCCAAAAATATCCGAATATTTAAACTTTGAATATTATAAATAATTTACCCTCTAACTTTAATAGATCTTTTTTTTTATTTTTATTTATTCAATAAACAATAACAAAATTTTGACTAGAAAATCACTAAAAATAAGCATTCAAAAAAAAAAAATATCCACTATCATTCTCTCCAAATTTTTTAATAAATTTTATTTCTTCAATTTTAATTATATAATTAATTCTCAATAACAATATAAAACTTTTAACCTACTCCGTCATATTTATATCAACAATTTAAAAAAAAATAAATTATTCAATTAAAAAAAAAAACGTAACAAATTTTAGGTTATTCTTATTATGATTTTATACTTTTATTTTATTAATTTATTTTTACTGACCTTTACACCGTAGTTCTTCAACAACTACCAAATGAAAATAACTCCGAAACACTCCATAATTATCAATTAATAATGAATTTTAGAAAATAAAAGAAAATATTCGACACATGACATTTTACACTTTTTACAATATTTTTTTATTCTTTTTCTTTTAACTCTTTCTTCGTTCGGTTCCGTCCAACAAAATTCATGATGGTAGAGTCATCTAGCACTGTCATAATAAATTAATTCTGATTGATGGTAACAAATTACCACCTGCGTATTTTTTCAGTACCATTAAAAATTAAAAGATGGCAGATCTATCGTGTCCCTCAAAAACGAATTCACTAGCTCCCATTTGAGTGTCGTGGGGCTGCAGCTGCTGCACACATTGGCCGATTTTGGAAATATTAGTTTATTATAAACAAAATAAAAAAAAAAGTGTCGTAAATATATTTATATTTTTTTCTTTTTCGATAAAAAAAAACTTAGCATTTGGTTGCTACCCCTGGTAGAAATATTTCTCCAACTTTTTCCAACTTTCTCCGCCTTTTCTCCAACTTTCTCCACCTTTTTACGAAAATGACCCATGGTTGGAGAAAAGTTGGAAAAAAGTTGGAGTATATTTTTGGTTGAAGAAAGGTTGGAAAAAACTTGGAAAAAAGTTAGAGTACATTTCAGGTTGGAGAAATGGCGGAAAAAAGTTGGAGTAAATTTTTGGTTGGAGAAATTTGTCCGCCATTTCTCCAACCATGGGTCATTTTCGTAAAAAGGTGGAGAAATGGCGGAGAAAAGTTGGAAAAAAGTTGGAGAAAAGTCGGAGAAATATTTCTACCAGGGACGTGGTTACTATGTACAAATTAAATAAAAAAAGTGTGTGGTATGTGAATACTATTTTTTGAATCAACTTAGAATTTGGTCACTACGTGGTTACTAGGTATAAATTTATAAAAAGTGTGTGTATTAATACTTTTTTTCTGATTTTTCCAATTGTTTATTTCATAAATTATAAGTATACTGATTTTTTCGTGGTTTATCTGTGAAATATTGAATAAAAGTATATTATTATTTTCTATTTCTTCAAAGATTCAACATGTCATATGAATTTGCATCTGATTAAAAAATAGCCAGTTTTCGTACTGGTGACAAATTTGTGTCAGTATATAATTTATTATTAATTTTTATTATTTTAATACAATGATATTAATTTTTTTTTATTATTTCAGTGATATTACAGGTTTTGTTGATTTGATAACCAATATAAAAGCTGTCAATATTAAAGGTCAACCAAGTTGGTTATTTGCAGTAATATTAAATAATAATTCAAAGATAAAAATGCGTGTAATATTTTGGAGTGATAAGGCACAAGAATTTGTCAGAAAAATAAAAATGGAAGACAACCCAACATCTAACCCAAAATTTCGTAATCCAATAGACAACATTTATATTTTGGAATTTAATTATCAAGATTCGAGTAAGATAATTATATTCATGGTTTGTTGATGTTGATGTTAATTATCAGTTTGAAAATGAATTTGAAAATTTGTTAAAGACAAAAATTACATATATCGGTAATGATATATGAATTTTAATTCTTTTAGATTATAAAAATATAATATTTTATTTATCCCTTCTATTTATTTTGTTTTTTTTAGAAGTTAAAACTTGTTTGAAATTAATATTATTGATTGAAGAAGAAAAGAAGTCACATGGATTGGGAAAAATTGTTGATCATAAAGAAAATTACATGTTGGTCAAAATTATTAATTATCCCCAAGAGAATGAACGTTTGAGAACTGGTGTTGCTGTTCAAATGCGTGAAGTCATTTACGATGATCGTAGGCATTCATTTTTGTATATTATCTGTTCGTTTACTGTTGTTTGTATGAATTTTAATTTTTATATTTCCAAAAATACCAATTTTTCAAGTCAAAGATATAAACCACGTATATGTTTTGTAAAACGTCAAAAAATTGATAATGAAAAAGATCTTTAAATTTTGCGTATATTTAAATTTACAAATATATAAAATAATATATTTGTATTTGATTTAATAATTAATTGAATAAAATTAAAAAATTCATGACAATTAGATAATTAAAACATATTGATTATTGATGATTTCTGAAATATGTAAAAATATATAAATTTAGAAAAATTATAATTCTATGTATTGAAATAAAATGAAAATTCAAATAAAAATTATTATTCTTTGTATTGAATAAAATAATAACATCTAAATAATAAAGTCTGCCAATGTTAGTCTACCATTATGTTTTCTTTGAGATTCTTCAAATTATTTTTTGGAAAATATAATAATAAAAACAAAACATAAATTTACAATTAATGTCGCCAAAAAGCCTCAATTTTTAAATACCTGTCTATTCATCATACCTTTAATAATCGAAAGACGTGAAATATCCAAAAGAATGTCAAAATTTTGAAGTATAAAGTTGAATAATTTGCTAGATAAAGAAAAAATAAAAAAAAAATTAGGCGCTGCAGTTTTTATTATTATATTATTATCATACCATGTATCGAAAAAGCGCCTAATTTTTTTTTAAATTTTTTTTTATCCAGCAAATTATTTAACTTTATACTTTAAAATTTCGACATTCTTTTGGATATTTCACGTCTTTTGATTATTGAAGGTATGATAAATAGACAGGTATTTGAAAATTGAGGCTTTTTGGCGACATTAATTGTAAATTTATGTTTTGTTTTTATTTCACTTGATTTGTTTAAATTAATAATAAATTATATTTGTAATTCGTCTACTTTAAATTGACCGTGAATACCATAATAAATAATAAATAATAATCGAATACTAATTTTCTGGAATATAAAAATTTAAACGTGTATACATGGGTGCATTCCTTTAATAAAAAATTTTTTTTCGCTCTGCAATTTCGCCCTGCAATACTGACTAAAAACTAGAAACAGAAACAACGACAAAAGTGATAGAATCCTCTATGTAATCCTTCAGACTTTGAACATTTACGATAATATCCTGTACAACCTATGTGACATTAACAAGCAATTACAACAAGTAAATTTTCTTTTTATTTCAGTTTGACATAAATATTGAACAGTCATTTAGGTAATTTTTCCAATCATTGAAAGCCAAAAAAAATAATGTCATGTGCTAGTACTGCCACTACAAGAAACAGCTTTTTCCTATGAAATTTTGGTTGGTATTACAGGGGGAAATTGCAGAGCGAAAAAAAAATTTTTATTAAAAGAATGCACCCTATACTATATATGTACGCTTTGAATAAAAGGAAAAAGAAACAAATTCTGCTATACCATCAATGATAAATAACTAATACATGCGGCTGCATACACACACATGTATGCATGTAAAAAAAAATTCAGAAGTAGGGATAGGCGCGGGGTATGCGCAACGCAGTGTTGGGTAGGTAAGATACCTTGGTATCTTACATGGGTAAGATACCATGTAAGATACTGTATCTTACATCATTGGTTTCATACATCGAGGTATCTTACACTGCGTTCCCAGCGCCTCCTATGATTTTTTAGTGGAACCTTCATGCCACAATTTTTTTTTTATTCGATAAATACACGTCTTTTATTTATTAAATAAATAAAAATCCCAAGAACAAGCAGTAGCTAAGGAAAAGATGGAGCTAAGGAATTACAGTTGCTGCAGTGGATATAAGGAATTATTTTTTGAGCAACTGTAATTCCTTAGCCACGCATCTTTTCCTTAGCTACTGCTTTTCCTTGGACATTTTTATTTGTTTTATGAATAAAATACATGTAAATTTATTTTTTAAAAATACAAATGTCCAAGGAAAAGCAGTAGCTGAGGAAAAGATGTAGCTAAGGAATTGAGGTTGCCAAAGAATTATGTTTCAATGAAATAATGTTGCTTAAAATATAATTCTTTGGCAACCTTAATTCCTTAGCTACATTTTTTCCTTAGCTACTGCTTTTCCTTAGACATTTGTAGTTTCAAAAAATAAATTTACATGTAATTTATTTATAAATGTTTGTATGTTCAGTAGTTAGAGATAAGGAATAAGTACAAGCAAAGAATTATATTTTAAACCACATTATTTTTTTTAAACATAATTCTTTGGCAACCTCAATTCTTTAGCTACATCTTTTCCTTAGCTACTGCTTTTCCTTGAACATTTTTATTTATTTCAAATAAAATTACACGTATATTATTTATTTAATAAATAAAACTGTCCAAGGAAAAGCAGTAGCTAAGGAAAAGATGTCGCTAAGGAATTACAGTTGCCAAAAAAATTCTGTTTCAAGCAACATTAATTTCTTAAAACATAATTGTTTAGCAACATTAATTTCTGAGCTATATTTTTTCTTAGCCAATGCTTCTCCTTGATATCTTATATATTTATTTAACAAATAAAATACATGTGCCAACATATATCGAGCAATGACAGCTAATTGTCGAGTCGACAGTCGGTAAGAATGTTGAAAAATGGCGTCTCAGGTATCTTACAGTTTCTTACAGTATCTTACAGTATCTTACTTTAACGTAAATGTCCTGATTTGGCATTTTTTTTTTTTTTTGTAATAGAGTATTTTCTCTGATAAACGCACAGTCAATGAATCGAGTGGAAGAAACGGAATTTCTTGTAATAAATATAAACACTAAATAATTGTACTATATAATTTTGAAAATTCATGTATTGATTTTTGTTAAATATTTTAAAAAATTAGAAAATGAAAGTATACTGAAAAAATTTAGTTCTGCTAAAAATCACGAGACTGAATAAAAGTCGATAATAATAAATAAATATTTTTCGTATATAGTTTTCGTTTTTGATTAGGCATTTATTGGGCTTTAAAAATATATGAAATATTCAATTAAAATTTTTTTCCAGTAAGATTGATAGAATTCTCTACTAAACATATATATTCAGTTTTTTTTTATACGCTCTGAAAAAATACCAGCCTCGACATTCATTTTTTAATTATCAATTTATTTATTGTTATCTATAATCATTATTATAATATTAAATCTGTATACGTATTTTGACACTTGGCTACGACTCACACCACTCCACTATTTGTATGTGTTGGTATGTCCTGTATGTATTATATTATTATTATGATTTCGACCATTTGGAAATAGTTTACTATTCGGTCACCAGATGCCATGGTGAATAGGTCAGAACCCTATAATACAGATAAATAATACGAAAAAATATTATTTATACGAAAAAAAAAAAACATACAAACACGCGTTGGAAGCGCGTAATCGGTCTCGTATAGCGAAAAATAACATAATAGCCAGTGTTTAAAGAATTTGAAATAATTAAATAAATAATAAAATTAAAAAAATAAATTATAGACGACGTTACTAACGCAGTATGAAATTATGAAACTCTAGAGGTATTATACCTCTTTCAAACCGGTTGTTAACCTCTGTATAATACCGGGTTTAATACTAACCCAACGCTGCTCTTCTTGCAAGTATTCAAGTAATGCAAATTGATGCAAATTTTTTACTCTTGCGTTCTACCATTCTTTTTTTCACAAATTATCACTAAAATAAACTTCTTCCTATACTAGAAGCATAATTAAGTTATGCCGGTGAATGAGATCCTAATGTTTAAACATCCAAATATATACTACATTGGTCAGTTCATCTGCAACTGGGAGTTGTTGTTTGTGCTAATGAGTAGTGAATCGTGAAATGCTGGGTTCTACTAAAGCGTATACAATTCTCTACATATTTATATGGATATAAATGTAAGCAATACGAGTAGTGGATATACTGTATATAACATCAGTATATTTATCTAATTCAATACATCGCATGTGAAATCGTGCAATTGTTTTGAGATTTCATAGTATCTTGTTTTTTAGTCTTCGGTTCACCTTTTTCATATGAAACTCAGTTAATAGGACGAAATAATTTTTTTTTTTTGTGTGATGAATCTATCTCATCAGATCAGTGCTTCTATTTACGGGATATAATTGTTCAAAATCTAAGTCTCGATGAAACCACTAAACCAAACAATTTTTAGTTGAATAACAATTTGTTTTTCTTAACGATATTCAAAATTTGAAAAATCGCTGGTGTACAAAGGTAATATAAAATTATAAATAAATTTCTTTTTTATTTTTGAATATACCAGCACCACAAAAGTAAAATAGCCATTTTTTCTATCAATTCAATACAAGATAAGAATCGCGGATAACAAATTGATTTAAAAAAAAAATGAACTCTAGTACCGTGAGCTTCGTCTATATCGAAATTTTGTCTTGCTATATATCAAAAACAATAATTCTAATGATTTTAGTATGAATAAAAATATGATCTTTCCACAGACATAAATTTGACCTTACAATGATTTGACCTATGCATAGGTACTTTTGAGAAATGAGATACTTTAACTTTAACTTTAAAGTTTCTCATTTCTCAAAAGTACCTATGCATAGGTCAAAGTCATGTTTGTAGGAAAATCATATTATCCCTAGCGGATGGCTCGACTCTCCAATGTAGCATTCAGTCGACAGCGATTTGACAGCCAATCGACAGCATATATAAAACGTAATTTACGAGCACCGGATACTCAAAATGAGTTGGAAAAATATGAAATAAATATAAGATTATAATGACAATAACTTAAACTGAATAGAACCTTGAATAGTACATGTATTTAATATTAAATGAGAGTTTGAATTATACAAGGTAGAGAGGTTAGATTGACATGATTCGCATATCTACTAGAGTCTGAAGGCTGTCGAGCCTCAGACCATTCATCGGTGATTGACTCGGTCATTATTACCGAGATATTTTGTCACTGAATCGACAGGCTTTCGACACCGAATTGAGAGGTGTCTAATTTATTCATTTTTCATTGCTTTTAATTGTTTAAATATCATGAAGGACTGTATTAATGATGAATTTGCATTTTTTTTATAAAAAAATTAATAGAATATATAAAAAAACTTGTAAAAATTAAATAAAAAAAAAAATTTTTTTTGTTTATAAACTTTATATCACTATATGCCAGTTGACTCTGTCTCGACACCGTTTTGATCGCGTTTCGACAGCATTTCGACAGGCTTTCGACACCGAATTGAGAGGTGTCTAATTTATTCATTTTTCATTGTTTTTAATTGTTTAAACATCATGAAGGACTGTATTAATGATGAATTTGCATTTTTTTTATAAAAAAATTAATAGAATATATAAAAAAACTTGTAAAAATTATAAACAAAAAAAAATTTTTTTTTTTCAATTTTTACAAGTTTTTTTACATTTTCTATTAACGTACAACGCTAGCAAAATTTTTGGGGCGGGGCCTAAATCCAGCTCCTATGCTTTAACACAGAAAATATTCATGCTTGACAACTCCAAAAAAATAAAAAATAAAATTTTCAATTAGTTTTTTATGTATGAAATCAATCATTATTTATATATATTTTAATCAGTATAATTATTTTATAGCATAAAGAATCATTTTTCCATAAAAAAAAATTTTATAATCGTATTTAAAAAAAAAAAACACTGAATTGTGTTCATTATGTTGTCAGCCTGATGGTGATAAACAGTGAAAAACCTGATGAAATTCCATTTTTTTGTGGATAGTTTTTATAATTACAGAAAATCTAATACGGGTTGCCACAATAATATTGGTATCAAAAAAAACTTGATATTTTTTTTTAAAAATCAGTAGTTTTTGGGAAATCTGTAACTCCATTTGACCACATTTGTTTATGTTCGAAATTATTTTGTTACATTTGCTCCCATAAGAGCCACGTATAACCTCTCTAAAACAGGCCGACTTTAATAATTAATATAAAAAAAACGAATACCAGTACCTATAATTCTAAGGGCACATTAAGATGCATTAATATTTCATTTATCTTATCTCAAAATTTCATAACATCCTCATTCCATCAAGTTTACTAGCGTTGTACGTTAATTTTTTTATAGAAAAAAAATCGTTTCCCGTTAAAAATTAGTAGTAGTAGTAAATTGTAGTAATAAGAAACAATTGACTTATCGAAAGGATGGAAGTTACAATGCAATAAGTCTCTGGTGACCAAATAAGATGAACTACAATATAAAAACTTTCTCTTTCATCAGATTCAAGAAGACGAGTCTTGAGTCTTCTGGATCGGATCACATGCAAACCCGTTTCTACCAAGAGCATGGAGGTGTATAAGGAGGGTAATCTCTCGAATTTCACTGAAGCTCACAGAATGGAGTACAGCGTGCCAGCCAGATGACGTTGTAAGAGTTCAAAGTCACATTGTTTTTGTTATATTTGTGTAGCTCAGTTAGAGTATTCCTTCATTATGTAAAAAAATAATACAACTACATAATACATTATTTATTTAACAAATAAAATTAAAGCAATTTATTCTAATAAAATAAACACCAATGAAGGAATACTCTAACTGAGCTACACAAAAAAAAAAAAAATATAAACAAAAACAACATGTGACTTTGGATCTTCTCGCTACTAGCGTCATCACCGGCAGAAAAACGTACTGACTTGCTCCATTCCGTGAGCTTCAACAGCTCCCTATGCCAATACACAGTGTGACGTCACAGATTACCCTCCTTGTTAAACTCCATGACCAAGAGAAAAGTATGTACTATTTATGTACTAGCATCTCTGGTCATTCTACATTCTTTCCTCGAAGTTTAGGGGAATCATAAAATTCCCATGCTGACAATGTTGAATAAGTTCTTTTCATAGTTAAATTCAAGTATTGATCCAGTTCAAAAACCAAATAAAAATATTTCGGAATCTTGTTAAACTTTGGGGTTTACAATGACGTAATTGAAAATTTAAGAAAATATCCACAACTTTGAAAAACGAAAATAAAATGCCAAGTGTCACCGAATAAACAGTAAAGCGGTGTCTCCACGCTATAGAAATCTCATGCAAGATCTTGCACGAAAAAATGAAACATGTTCTATTGGCTGCAGTGTTGGGTAGGTAAGATACCTCGGTATCTTACATGTGTAAGATACCATGTAAGATACCGTATCTTACATCATCGGTTTCATACATCGAGGTATCTTACATTGCGTTCCCAGCGCCTTCTACGAATAAAAGTGAAACCTTCGTGCTACAATTTTTTTTTATTCGATAAATACATGTAATTCATTTATTAAATAAATAAAAATTCCAAAATAAGTAGCTAAGGAAAAGATGTAGCTAAGGAATTAATGTTGCTTAAAAAAGAATTTCTTTGGCAACTGTAATTCCTTAGCTCCATCTTTTCCTTAGCTACTATTTTTCCTTGGGATTTTTATTTATTTGAAAAATTAGTTATTTAAAATTAAAGCAACATTAATTCCTTAAAACATAATTTTTTGGCAACATTAATTTCTTAGCTACATCTTTTTCTTAGCTACTGCTTTTCCTTGGACATTTTAATTTATTTAATAAATAAAATTACATGCATTTTATTTTTTAAATATAAATATAAATAAATAAAAATCCCAAGGAAAAATAGTAGCTAAGGAAAAGATGGAGCTAAGGAATTACAGTTGCCAAAGAAATTCTTTTTTAAGCAACATTAATTCCTTAGCTACATCTTTCCCTTAGCTACTGCTTTTTCTTGGACATTTCCATTTTTTAAAAATAAAATGACATGTATATTATTTATTTAATGAATAGAAAATGTCCGAGGAAAAGCAGTAGCTAAGGAAAGGATGGAGCTAAGAAATTAATGTTGCCAAAAAATTATGTTTCAAGCAACATTAATTCCTTCAAACTGGTTTTCCTTGATATTATATATATTTATATAACAAATAAATTACATGTACCAATATATATCGAGCAATAAGAACTAATTGTCGAGTCGACAGCAGTCGACAGTCATCAAGAATGTTCAAAATGGCGTCAGAGGTATCTTACAGTTTCTTACAGTATCTTACAGTATCTTACAGTATCTTACTGTAAGTGTATGAAACCTCAAAAATCGACCATTTACCCATCACTGATTGGCTGTGATAGTCTTGCAAGGCTGATTTTCACCAAAATTCTAGTAACTATCTAGTGATGATAGATCTTGCTGCAAGATCTTGCAAGCATTTCTATAGCGTGGAGACACTACTTTAAACAGCTGTATGTGACAGTTAAAGATCAGCGATTATTCCCGATCTATCGCGATCATACTATTATTCGATTATTCTACCCGATTCATTGACTATCCGATTATTCTATAGCATAATCAGATAAAAGTATGCGTATTAAAGAATGGAATTAAGATAATTCTAAGCAAAATTCATTTCAAAAAAAAATTCATGCATTGCAATTAAGTAATATAATACAAAAGGCAAATTATTATTTCAATCCGGGATATAATCTGTTGGTTTAAGTCATGTTTTTTTATTATAAATATTATTATTATTATTATTATTATTATTATTATTATAAATATTATTATTATTACTAAAAATATTATTATTATTATTGTTATTATCATTTGAACAGAAAAAGAATACATAAAGAAAAAAATAATAATAACAATTATTTAACAATTTTTATAATTTTAGTTTACTCTTGTTTTGCTATTAGATTGATATGTATTTGTTTTTCATTTGCTTTTTTTCTGCTATTGAATCGTTGCTGCGCAGTCTGAACATTTTTTTTTTTTTTTTTTTTACCGAGAGCCACGCTGTCTTGATAAAAAACTCTTGTTAATTAGTAATCAACAATTGATTACAATTCGGTGTCCGGTATGTTTTGATAAAAAAAAGCCGTGAAGGATTGCTTGAAACTATTAGTTAGAAAAGAATTTTTATCAATAATTCTTTGAGCTGTACTTTTTATGTTTATTGGTTCAAAAGTTATTGAAAATATAAACAACCAACAATTTAATTTTTTACACCTTTTTTCGACATAAAAAAAGCGTGCATGCGTGAAACTTACTTTGCTCTGGTTATAATTCGCTTGGTCGATAAAATAGTTATTTAGATTATCACGTTACTGAAAAATAAAAAAACATTGCTTACGGACAGGAAGACTAGAGTTCACTTTTCACTAGAGCTGTTAATT
The DNA here is from genome assembly GCF_014905175.1 of Aphidius gifuensis. Taxonomy (NCBI): domain Eukaryota; kingdom Metazoa; phylum Arthropoda; class Insecta; order Hymenoptera; family Braconidae; genus Aphidius; species Aphidius gifuensis. The sequence continues at coordinate 9,416,219 of NC_057792.1, read as the reverse complement.
AGCCAGTTATTTATTCTTTTGACGGTTAATAACCGGTTTAAAACCAAACGGGGGCGGGGCATCGACACGCATGCGCAAAATTTACGGCTTTATGATAGGACAGATAGATATTGTAAAAAAAAAACATATACAAATCAGAGACTTATTTCAATGTTTAATATAACTAATTATTAATAATAAAAACAATAAATTATTATAAATAAATACCCAGGAAAAAATCGCGTAGATCTACGTATATCAAATTAGATCTAATTGCTTTAGATATAATTAGATCCGCAAAGTGGCGCGATCTACTCGTATATAACTAGATCTCATTAGATCTACTTAGATCTAATTAGATATAATTAGATCTAATTAGATATACTGAGATCTAAGTAGATCTACTGAGATTCCAACAATTTATTGATTTAAAAAAAAAAAAATTTCAAATTGTTTATACAATTTTATTGTTTTATTTATATAACTATGTTTTCGCCGCAAGCAAAAGCCCCAAATGTTTCTATGCTATATGCTGAATTTTAATGACACGTCATCATGTGGTGTTATTAACAAAAAAAAAAACAATGAAATTTTTAATTGGAGAAAAAATTAATTTATAAATAATATTTAACGTTGCCTAATAGAATGCTTGAGCCCAGTCCGCGGATACGAAATCCATTAAGAGCCTTATTTGATTTGTACTAATTTTTAATAATGTCAACAATTATTTTATTTACACGTTATTGAAAGGTGGAGGACAAGTTAATTTTTTTTCAAATTAACTCGGAATCATAAAAAAGTTGCAAAATGATCAGAATTATTTTGTATTAATTTGTGCTATTAACATCGGAATTATTCATCTGAAGAATAACGACAAAAAAAAAAAAAAAGTTACTCCAAAAAATGTTTACACAATATACAGAGGCATGGTGCTTTAAATGATGAATCCTTTTTTTATTTATTTCCTATCTATTTCAAAGAAAAGAGCAATTCTGGTGGAAATATTTCTCCGGCATTACTCCGTTTTTGGTCTATTTTTTGAGAAATTACTCTGGCATGAGATCAATGCTGGATTTTTATCTCCTTCATTGATCTCATGCCGAAATAATTTTGCCGGTACTAATTTCATGCCGACGAAATTACTCCGGCATCAATCTCATGTCGGTGTAATGCAGGAGTAATATTTCCACCAGGGAAAAGCTACAACTTGTATCAATAAAATACAAAGTTACACCACAATAACAATAACATAAATTAAAATTTTTTAGCTCACGTCTTTCTCATCAAAAATAATAAAAAATTATTTAAAATTTTAAAATCAGATTCCAGTAAAATTAAAAATGAGGCGCTAAGTTTAAAAAGTGAAGCACCAAGTTCAAATTTGGATGCGCACGCAGAATGCGACGCCATGACATGATTGCTTTTTTTAAGAAAAAAATATTGCTGGTAAAATGATGTAGATATTGATTGTTTTGTTACAATTACACACTGAGAGAAATTTTAACTAAGAATTACAAACGTAAAAGAAGAAATTACAAAATAAATAGTAAAAACTGCGTTCCCCCGTCATTTATAAGAATTATTCGTATATTGATAGATAATTTTTACAATAAAATTATGTAAAAAATCTGGCCATTGACTATATACAATACTAAGCCATAAAATTTACACAATTTTATTGTAATTTCTGTTTAAAAAAATGACTAAATTCACGACACTCACAAGTAAATTTTAGCAGGCTGAGAATATACCCACTACCGGTTTTAGAATTTACTAAATTTTATTACAAATTTTATTTAAAAGTTGGACATTTTTTGTGTTAAGTTGGGCAGTTAGTGCTAGATTCACGGAGAATAGCAATCAATTCCCGGCAACATTTTTTCTTTTCTGTTTACACGCTCAAAACTCGAAAACTAATTGTTAAATAGAAAAAAGTTATTCCTGATAAATTGTTTAGAAATAAATAACTAATAATAAACCTCGCTTAACCCCATACCTAGCTTCAACAGATAAGGCTGTAGAAATGCTTGAAATTACATGACAGTTCAATCATTTGTTCAATCGGTCGGCCATCTTTGTGTTATTTCGCCCCACAAACAGAATTTTTACAAAGCTATATAGTAAAAAATATTTAAGTCTATGCTAACTTTTATATGTGTACATAATAATTTTTATTATATATATAAGAATATTTATTAAATTGTTTATGTAAATAGTTTATTATAAACAAACAAAGTTACCTAGGACAAAAAAAAAGTTATGAATAGATGTATTTCTTTGCATAGAATCGTTTTTTATCAATTACATTGGTCTCTAACTATTTTGACTTTACTCGAGTAACACCTTAAATAAATAAATAAAAATAAAAAATATTAACTCATTTCAAATTATAAAATAAATGAGTCGGTAGCATAGGTCAGTTCGATATTCTGGGATATATAACACTACGTTTATTTTTTTCTGCAGTCCGATTGACAGAGCAATTTTTTTACAATTTAGGACTTTTTTTTGCCGCTCATGGCGCTTGTAAATTTTTTTTTTATATAGATTTTACATACAAAAGCTTCACAAGCGCCGCCAGTGGAAGAGAAAGCCTCAAAGTGTAATGCCCTGTGAATTGGACTATGGGGCTTATATTTTTCCCTAACTGAAGATTTTTTTCATGCGCAGAGACCGATTTTTGTATTTGGGCGAAGGGAGTGGGAAATGTGGATATTATGACAATGGTATCTTCAATATTGACCCAAACTATGCTACCGACTGATTGCTTTTATAATTTCAAATGAGTTAATATATTTTATTTTTATTTATTTATGTAATATCGTAAGATAAATAAAAAGCTATAGAAAAAATAGTACCTAAGGAAAGAAAGTTGTTTACATGTTAATTTAAACAGAATTAATTCAGCCAATGAAATTAACATGTAGGCAACTTTCTTTCCTTAGCTAATATTTTTCCCATAGCTTTTCATTAATTTGAATAAATAAAAAGTCATAGGAAAAATGGTAGCTAAGGAAAGGATATTTTAACATGTTAATTTTTTCGGCTCAATTAATTTCTTTATAAATTAACATGTGGCCACATTCTTTTCTTAGACATTTTTTCTATAGCTTTTTATATATTTAAATTAATTCTAATCTAAATATATTCTTTACAATAGAGCTGTGAGTCAGTTATTAACTGGTTAATAACAGGTGGTTAAAAGATTTTCGGTTTTAAACCGAAAAAGGGAGGAACCTGCGCATAAAAAGCTGCGCGTACTTCATACTAGGTGCTTTCTTTTGTGTATTTATTTTTTTTCCTGTTTATTTTCACGCATGCGCAATTGAATGCGCAATCAGCAAAAAGTCAGATTGCAACAGCGTAGGGCATGCGGGGCTGGATCAGCCATGTTTCAATTTTTATTTTTCAAGAATTATTTGTTCGACGCCACTGTTCTCTCATCAAGTTTGCATGACAGGCGCATGTACATGATCCTGCGCATTAAAGTGAAACAAAATAAATACACAAAAGAAAGCACCTATTAATGATCTATTGGACCGAAAGATTTTGACCACAAATTTTTACCATCACCTGGACTTGAACACGGTATCTTCTTGATGAAAGTCCAGAGCCTTACCTACTCAACCATAGCAGCAATAATTAAAAATAACGAAAATTTGTTTCACTTGAATATTTATCATGACAATCCGAGAATCAACCGACACTCGGCTGATGATCGGCAAATTATATATATTAGTTTTACAGATCCCGGAATGTATTTTTATGATAAATAACCGGTTAATTAACAGCTCTAGTGGGTGCTATAGATGATTTTTACCTCGGAAGTGACGAATATCTCTTATACCCACTCCATATGGCGAGCACAAAATGTCGGACCAATAACACCTCGGTGGCTTCACTCTGCTTGTACCCACTCTATACTGGATAGGCGTATTGTAATTGAATGTCACTTCTTCGAAAAAAAATATGTCATTTTTGATTCTTTACAAAAAAATATATATTTTTTTTTCAATTCATTTTGCAATTTTCGTAAATTTAACCTAAACAACGTTACGTTATATAGGGTTCTGAGCGCTCGGCTTGTTGTTGCATCCGGACCCTCAATTATCCGCAAGTCATTCCGAGTGACTGGGATAGCTATTTTATGGAAATTCACCGTAATTTATGGTTTCATTTGTATCTTTCTCTATGGTTTCCATCAAACAACTATATCGCTTTCGAGCGTTTCCATGTTATCCCGTGTACATGGAATAATTATGTCGAGAATAGCTATACATGTACTGCTAGCAGTCCCCTAACATTTCTTTTCATAAGAGCTCACTAGAGTAATTGAGTGAAAGCTATAGAGTGCATTCGTTTATTCGCGGATTCTTTTCCGCTCTACATGAACGGACTTTACAAGTGCCGTAGAATATTATTTAGCGGATTATTTTTAAATATTTAGTTAGTTAACTAAAAAAAAACTTGACTTCTGAGAGATGTTACAAATATATAGTAACGTACAAAATGATATACCATCAAATACAGTCATAAATTAATTTGTACACTTTCTTATGAATTGTCGGCTATCTGAAACGTGAAATTCCAATTAATTGATCACAATTAATGACAGGGGGGGGCGGTACAAATAATTTTGATAGCATGACATTGAAGTACGAATCAATTTCAATCGACTACAATCGTTGTTTTTTTGTCGGGTCGTTACTTGTCAGCTAACTGATTACGACCCATGAAGTCTGATAACTTGGACTGGAGAACTATGTCATTTTTGTTGTTCACAGCATTTATTGCCAGTATTATGGAACGAAAAAGAATCCGTGAATGAACGAATAGGTGCATTCCTCGAATAAAAATTATTTTTTCGCTCTGCAATTTCGCCTTGTAATACTGATTAAAAACTAGAAACAGAAATAACGACAAAAGTGATAAAATTCTCTATGTAATTCCCCAAGCTCTCTCATAACATCTTATGTGACGAATGACCATAACAAACAATAAAAAAAAGTCACAATATAAAACATAAATAAAAAAAAATTTTAGCTATTAATGTTAAAACTTGTATAGTTGTAAAAACAGTCACATATACAGTTTTATGATAACCATATTCAATAAGTGTTTTTACCATTACCCTGGTGGAAATATTTCTCCGGATTGCTCCGGATTACTCCGGATTATTCCGAATTGCTCCGGATTATTCCGAATTGCTCCGGATTATTCCGGAATTGGCACACTTAGAAAAAATTCGAAAAAATACGAAAAATCGGTTGCAATTCCAAAATACTCGAATTCCAGTGTAAAATGAAGAAAAAAAAGTGACCGAAAAATTTTAATGGGCCAATTCCGGAGTGATACGGAGTTTTCCGGAATTTTACGAAGTATTTCCGGAATTATACGGAGTTTTTCCGGAGTTTTTCCGGAGTTTTACGGAGAAATTATTTCCACCAGGGTATGATTGTCAAATATTGTAGGATTATTTATTTATGATAAACTTTAATAATAAATTTTAGCGATAAATTTACTTTAAATTTTTTGTTTATTTAAGTTATAAACATTGACCAGTCGTTCAGGTTATTCCTTCCACAAATTCAAGCCAAAAAAAAATGTCATGTCCCAGTACTGCCACTACAAGAAACAGCTTCTTCCTATAAAATTTTGGTTGGTAGTACAGGGCGAAATTGGAGAGCGAAAACGAAAATTTGAGTAATGGGGTGCATTCCTCTAAGAGAAATGACAACCTTTGAAGATCTAGCCTTATCTGTCATTTTTTCCAAACAACTTTTTAATTAGTAAAAAACAATATAAAGACCTAAAATTTGGTAAAGTCACTTATGAATATTATGATGCAGTGCATGACAGTATCAGAATTTGTTTATTTAACAAAAAAAATTAAAGATTCTTTTTTCAACGGAGTTTACAATAAATAAATTTCCAAACAACTTTTTTTATTCTAAAACTCAATTAAATTTTATGAAATTTTACGAGATTGATTAAAAAATTATTCTTTAGTGCATGACACTATTGTATTTGCAAAATACTAAAAAAATTTTTTTACATTTTTACAAAAAAAATTTTTTTTACCAGCAATGATATTTTATCAGGGGGAAACACGAAATTAAATTAGTGGCGCTGAAATAATGTATTCATAAAAAAAGTTAAAATTAATTAATGGTTATAAAATTAAGTAATTTACACTTAATCAAATGTAAGTTAGGTAAATTTGAAACGCAAAACATATGGTTAATTATCGGATTACTGTTTAGTATAAACTGCAAGTGTAAGCATTGTAAATTTTTGTGGTTATGAATAACTTGATCGATAAAATAAGAACAATCAAAAAGAATCAGTATATAAAAAAGCATATTTATCGTGGATAATCTAAATATGACTGGAAAAATAGTAAGACAAAGCTCTAGAATAATTAATCTCTTCTCTATTGGTTATCATTTTATTGGCAGCATGTTATTTTTGGGAAACGATTGCATCGAATGCATGAAAACTGATCCTCAAAATTTAAACTTCTTTTTTTATTCTAACATCTTAAATTTTGTAAAATTTTGCATGGGTTCTAAGTATTTGGAGATAATATTTAACTTTCAACTACTTAAAAATTCAAAATCGGAACGATAAACACAGATCAGAAAAGCATATATAAAAAATGCATGCGCTAGTTTTTATATAAATTTGCTGCTTTATATATAAAGGAATTAGATGGACCTTCGTCGAAAAATTCTCATTTTCAATTTGAAGAATACCTGAATACCTGATGTTTATCATGAATTAATAAATTCTGACTGATAAAAAATATTATTTCTCTTATCAAATTTATTTGGTGGACTTATGTAATAATAAAAGTATTACATTTGAGTATGCAATGGTGGGATATATATAGATAGTTGATACGCATGAAATTTGTATAAAAATTAAATAAAATGAGGACTAAAATAAATATTAATATTAATATTTTATAATAGTTTATAATGCATGTACGGACAAATCGGTATATTTAATGAATGTTGCTAAATAAATACAAGTGATTTTACCACCAGATCGTCTAAAGTATGGTTAATTTAGTAATATCTAGTGTGCCAAGCTTGGATCATGGAGGTGCCATGTTTGGAATTCCAGCATTCATAGAAAAACGTGAAAGTTTGCGTGTCGTGAGCAGGCGGTAGACACTTAGCCGGAAGGGTGTGAAATACCTGACCTCGGAAAATTTTTTTCAATATCTGGCAATTCGCCTGAATTTACTATGAAAATGAAAAAATTTGCCTGATAATATTTCAATTGTTATTAATTATTGAAAATGAGTATGGAAAATAGCCGAAACATGAATTCTAATTAATTAACACAAGTTTTTTTATCGTTAATTTGTAGAGTTTGATTTGCTGGATGCAAATTTTATTGCCTCGTTATTTGCCTGATAATAATTAATTTATTAAAATAATAATAAAAAGCTAAAAGCTAATAACCAAGGAAAAGCTAGTGCGCATTCGCATACCTTATCAGCTGTCACGAGTAGTATTAGTATTAGTATGACTATTATGACATATTTCACATGGCACTTGGATTTTTATAAAAATCAATCAGTTTTTTATTTTAGATTAGATTGAGTAATTCATTACGTGCAACACAAGAGTCTTTTCATCGCATATTGTCGTAGGGGATTACACGACATAATAAATTTGACATAATATATCCGACATAATAAATCCGCCCAAAATAAATCACGAAAAAATAAATCGCGACAAAATAAATCGCGAAAAAATATATCGCGACAATAAATTGGAAAAAAATAAATCTTGATAAAATAAATTTAAATAATATTGAATACAAAAATAAATAAAATTAAAAATCTATCAAATTCATCAAATTGTCTTTAAAATTATAAATCGGTAATATTTTATAATAGTTGCTAAATTAATACTGTGACACAATCACCTCCTCATTCATTAGAATGCATTAGATAAATAGAGCAAGATTTGATCGGAGTCTCGTCTCGGTATCAAGCATTCAAAAAACGTCTCGTTTCGGTCTCGTCTTGGCGGTGAGACACGTCTCGGAATCGTCTCAAGTAAAAAAATCAGAGTTTCGTGTAATGATCTCGGCGGTATAACTATGAGTGAACAAAAGTAATTTTTTATATGACAATTTTAAATATATACATTCTTATAATATATTGCAAATAAAATAATATTTTAATATTTTTATATAATAAGTATGAGTATATTATTAATTTTTCAATTATTAATTAACAATGAATATTGCATTTATTTTTATAAAAATTACGTTATCGATTTACTGAAAATAAACAAAAATATATAAAATGAATATAAATTAAATAAATAAATCAAGTTTTAGAATGAAAAAAAAATGCTTAGTTATACCTTTCATTGAACATATATATAGTAGTATAACTTTATTTATTTCACATACGTCTAAATTGAAATATAATTTACCATTATTTTTTAGTTAGATTGATTTTCAATTCAATTTTATTTATTTTATATATTTTTGTTTTGTTTATGGTTATTATATATTTGCAATATATATAAGAACTTATTACTAAAAAATCACCGCAAAAAAAATCGCGAAAAATAAATTTGAAAAAATATAACGCGACGAAATAAATCGCGAAAAAATAAATGAAAAAAATCTCGGAACTAAATGCTAGTATAATATCGGTCTCGTCTAAAATAAAAAATTGTATCAAAATCGTCTCGGTATCGTCTCGAGTTCGGAGATAGAGACGAAAGATACCGAACTGGTCTCGTCTCGTGTGCATCTCTATCATTCATGTAACAATTTTCTTCTTTTAAATTTATTTTGTCTAAATTTATTTTGTCGCGATTTATTTTGTCGCGATATATTTTTTCGCGATTTATTTTGTCGCGATTTATTTTTTCCAAATTTGTTTTGTCCGGATTTATTTTGTCGGATTTATTTTTTGAAATTTATTTTGTCATGTTACCGTCGTAGGGTAAATTATTTAAAATCATATTGGCAAAAATGTACTTCTCAACAAGCATTGATGAAAAGCGTACTAAATACATTTGAAGTTATACATGTTATTTATATAAAAACATAAACACAAAGAAATTGATTAAAATTATGGTCGAAAAAATGGAGCAATTATATTCAGAACTAGCAATAATGTTTAAACACAATATTTTTATAAATAGTTTAGATTCAGGTCATGTATCATATTAATTCAAGTCAAACAAAATGATCCTTTTTTCAAATTGAAATTATTAATCTATTCTAGAGAAAAAATACAAAACGGAACAATATTGCAAGTACATATATAAAATATGTCATAATAGTCATACTAATACTCGTGACAGCTGATAAGTACTCGCTCTCTCTTGGTTATTAATTTTCATTTTTTTATTATATTTTTCAAGTTGACATTATTCTTTATATAGGCATACTCTAATATATTCCAGATGAACTCATTAGCCGATTTTATTGAAGTAGTCATAACTCATAATTATAATTCTAAAATTATTGATTAAACAGATGAATTCATTACGCAGGCTATTAGCCGAAAGGCTCAGCCACAGTATTGGATTTATCCCCAAAAAAAAAAAAAACGTTTATAATTTTCAAACTAATTCTCGTAAAGACTTCGGATTTGGCTTAAAAGAAGCGGCTTTGAAAATTCTATCGCCCCAAATAAAAAAAACATTATCTATTCGGCCATTTTTTTTTCACGAAAAATACTATTCGTACGGAAAAAATTCATATTAGGCTTAAAACATGCGTACTTCAGAAAATCGATCGCCTCTCTGAGAAAATTTCGATCTATGAATCACAATTTTCATAAAAAATTTGAAAAAATCGAAACACATAATGCACTTTCTCGTGAGGGGCGATGAAGTTTCAGAAGACGCGTTGTTTGAGCACGGGGCTGAAGTTAGCGAGAATGTTAGCGAGAAGACGATCAGAGGGCAGGGACGAATAGAGGTCGGGGCAAAATCAGAATGAACCCCTTGAGGGGCGATAGAGTTTCGAAAACCATGTTTTTTTAGCCTAATTTGAAGTCATTTCGTTGATTCTAAAGGCGTGTGGCCACTAGCATAGTTTTTCGAACAAGTTCTATGCCATAGTCCATTTATTACCAGAAACAACTGACTTTTTCAGTGATAACTGGGAATAATCTAGATGGTTCTGGTAATAAATGGACTATGGCATAGAACTTGTTCGAAAAACTATGCTAGTGGCCACATGCCTTAACAAAAGTTATAGCTTGCCTTAAGTCTACGTAGATTGAACGAAAAAAAAAAAAAATTGATTTTGAGAAAAATAAAAAAAATGTACTATTATTGTATTGTTACTATCAAAAATCATTTAACAGATAAAATTTGACACGGCTCTAGCCGGAGTATTGAAAATTTTTAATTTTCAACGGTAACGCAGGCCACACGACCCAACAAACGTTACCAGATCGTTTTTATTATTTACTAGAGTTGTGGGCGGCCGCAAGCGGCCGCTTCCGTTGATCAAGATAAAATTAATGAAATTTTTTATACAAAAAACAAAAAAAAAAGGATTCAAAACAATTCGTATCACCAGTATTAGACTATGTAACTCGAGCATAACAAAGAAATTTACTCCAAAATGATTATATATAGATGCATGGTGCCTTTGATAATGAAAATATTTTTGATTGCTTTCCTATTTATTTGCAAAAAGGGCAAGGGCTAATTTGTACCACTTAAATCGGAATTTGTACCTGAATAACAATAACAAAGTATTGTAAATTTAAATTCTGTAGTCAACTTTTTTTTTTCGAATATTCTTAAAGTACGAATCTATTGCTTTCATTGATTCAAATAAGCTCAATTCTTTTCGAGAATAAAAAAAAAAAATATCCATCTTTATTTATTATCTGAGGTGCCATGCAATTGTTAATGAACAATCTTCGTGATCAAACAATTTTTTTGTTCATATCTAATTAGCCTGGAGTTGATGAAATCTAAGTAATATTAATTAACTGAGTTTTAGGGGCTCAGACAGCCTGAACTTTTTGAGTTTTCAACTTTTTTTAAGTTTTTGTTTTAAAAATTGATAGATATTTCTTTGAAGAATTATGATATGCAAAAAAATTCCATTGGGAGTTCTTCAACTCATTATTAAAAAATATTATATTTTCTCAATTGTTGGTATGCGATGAATGATCATTTTGGTCTATTGCGCATCCCTACTCCCGAATCCTCCTCCCATATTTTATGTTCTCTATGATTTTCCTAGTTTTTAAAGATTAAATTATAAAGTAATAAATTTATGTTCAAGAACTTTTTTTATTTTAAATAAACATTTTGGAGTAATTTGGAGTAATTATAAAAATAATACTGTCACTTTATCAATGTACCCTACACCACACATTTATGTTGGGATTTTGAGAGTAGGGATGCGCAATGGACCGAAATGATTAATCAGCGCATAGCAACAATTAAAAAGTTATAATATTTTTTAATAATAAATTGAAGAACTTTCAATGCGATTTTTTCGCATATTATAATTCTCCAAAAAAAATATCTTCTATGTAAAAAAAAAAAAAGTCAAACATTCAAAAAATTCAGGCTGCCTGCCCTCCTAAATCTTAATTAATTAATATTAATTAAACTATTAACATCCAAAGAAAATTAACTTTACTCCAATATTCTCCAAAAAAAACTCCAAATGAATCCATATGATAGTTTATTCTGATTCCATCGACCCCAGGCTAATTAGAAGTGAACAATTTTTTTTATTTTTTTCCATTGAAAGACAAATTCTGTTATTATCAATGCAAACTAACCCATTACTTTTCCTTCAAAAATAAAAAAAAAGTCATTAAAGAATATTTATTTTTCGAGGTGTCTTGCAATTGTTTATTAACAATTCCAAAAAAAAATCCTTTTAAATAATTTTTTTTTCAACTTTGAAGAGGAAAACGTGGGCTGATGATAGCAGAATCCGTATTTCAGTGGAAAAAAATACAAAAAATGGTTTATTAACGATTGCATGTCACCCCGAACAATTTTTAACATTTATTCATAAATATTGTTGAACAACTTTCTTTTTTATTCTTAAAGAGAAGGCTTATTTAAACCAATAAATGCAGGATTCGTACTTCAATAATGGTTAAAAAAAAATTGTTTACTCTAAAATTTCAATTAACAATACTTTGTTATTGTTAATTATGTACAAATCTTGATTTTATCATATTGACAGGTTCACGTGCCCTATTTAAAAATGAATGTATACGTTTTTTTTTTTTGTGATTAAATTTTTGTTTATTTATAACAAACTTTTATTTATAACAATCCAATTGAATTATAGTGAATCATTTGAAGGTTATGGGCATTAATATTTTTTGACAGATAAAATGTTGTATAATCACATATGTCAACACACACATACATATGTATATGCAGTTAGCGCCACTTATATCAATTTATACGACATGCACGTGATCAATCTAAACTCTAATCAAAATGTGCACAAATTATTGCGGCAATCAAATTTCAAATGAGAGCCAATCAAATTCAAATTTCAGGCGGCAAGTTTGAAATTCATCAAGCGCCGCCATGACACCAAGGGAGCGTTCGATAGCTGGCCGAGGCCAAAAATCCGGCCGTTTTTTTATCATAGTTTATTTCATATGCTTGTAGTGCCAACACTGCTCCATTATAATTCAAAATATTTGAATGGGTTTTTCTCATAGTGAGTTTTCGATTTATCAAGTTGTCATTCTGTTGGCCCAGCTCGAGGCCCTCGGACAGCTATCGAACGCTGCCCAATGCTTTTTTTTATATAGGATTGTTATGTTGAAAAAAAAACAGTTGTGTACAGCACCCGTATTCACAGAGCATTACAATTTAGGGCTTTTCGATTTATTTGCCATAATAAATCGAAAAACTATTGACAAATAGGTAAGAAAAAAGATGAACCCCAATCAATCAATTTGCACTTTTATGTTTATATAATTAATAAGTAATTTTTATAAATAATCCTCAGAACTGTATGCTCTGAAAAATTTTTTTTCATTCTGCAATTTCGCCCTGTAATACCGGCCAAAATTTTATAGGGAAAAGCTGTTTCTTGTAGTGGCAGTACTGGCACATGACATTATTTTTTTTGGCTTCCAATTATTAGATGGATAACTGCACCCGTATTCAGAGGATGTAGGGCGTTTTTTTTCCGATGGTGGCGCTTGTGAAGCTTTTCTATGTAAAATCTATATAAAAAGTTCACAAGCGCCGCCATCGGAAAAAAAAAGCCCTAATGAGAACATCCTCTGAATACGGGTGCTGTTCAATGTTTATATTAAACTGAAATAAATAGAAAATTGACTTGTTGTGATTGTTTGTTATTGTCACATAGCTCGTACCACACATTATCGTAAACTGTAAAGCCCGGAATATTGCATAGAAAAATTTATCACTTTTGTCGTTGTTTCTGTTTCTAGTTTTTAGTCGGTATTACAGGGCGAAATTGCAGAGCGAAAAAAAATTATTTATTAAAAGAATGCACCCTATGTTTGTATTATACAAATTGTAAAACAAAAATGATGAAAGTCACGCACGTTACCGGCAGATGCTTATACGCCGTAATACTGCAGCGCTACTCGATTATGCGGCGATCTTCTAGCGATACAGTTTTTTGAGACAAGTTCGTCCTCCTGTATTTCTAGTCTTCTTGGGTACAGCTTGAACAATTTCAAAAAACGATTAAAACGCCGCCCTATAGCCGTTATACGTAAACTTACGGATGATTCGCATACGCGTCTGAAGTCGCTCAGCACCAGGGATGGGCATATTCTAAGTTTTTGAGTTGTTTACAATTATCCATGGATGAAACGTTTAACACGTTTAAAACAGGATAAAACGGATAAAACCCACGTGATCTCTCAGTAACTCAAATTTTAATGAATTTTAACCATAATTTTTTTCAGCTTCATCTTGTCCTTAGTCATTTATTTGTTTAACAAATAAAATACATGTTATTCATTTTCAAAAAATAAAAATGTCCAAGGAGAAGCAGTAGCTAAGGAAAAGCTGTAGCTAAGGAATTACGGTTGCCATAAAAATTATGTTTTAAGCAACATTAATTCCTTAGCCACATCTTTTCCTTAGCTACTGCTTTTCCATGGACATTTTTATTTTTCAAAAATAGAATTACATGTATTTTATTCATTAAATAAATAAAAATCCCAAGGACAAGCAGTAGCTAAGGAAAAGATAGAGTTAAAGAATTTCTGTGGCCAGAAAAATTATGTTTGAAGCAACATCAATTCCTGAGCTACATCTTTTTCTCAGCTACTGCTTGTCCTAAATATTTCATATTAATTCCTGCAGTCCAATTCACAAGGCAAATTTTTTATAATTTAGGGCTTTTTTTTGCCGCTGATGGCGCTTGTAAAATTTTTTTTCTAAAGATTGTGAAGTGTGGTTTCTCTTACTTTACTTTTTTTACATTTAATTTAATTTATTTAACAATTTTAAAATAAAGACACGAAATTTTAGAATTAATATTAAAAATAGCAAAACAATTTATTTTACAATGAGACTATTTGATATGATATTTTAACAAGTTTCACCGCTAGAGAGAGATGTTTTATACAAATGGATAAAACTAAGGATGAACCATAGGGCTTTGTCCCTAGTGTTCATTAAATAAAAAATAAAAAAACTAAGGATGTTTAAAACGATGTTTTAAACACGGTTTAAAACATTATATTTTATACATGCCCATCCCTGCTCAGCACTGACGCAGGCACTTGCGACTTTTCTAAAATAAAGACTTCTATATTGCTAGCAAGGCTCGATTTTTTCTCGAGAGGCAACGATTCAGACTCTGGCAGCGTTCTTTCGTTAATTTTTTATTAGCGCATCATGACCACGCATTTGCGCAAAGGTGAAAAAGCACGTGAGTTTTCAAGTAGGTGCTTTCTTTTGTGTATTTATTTTCTTTCCTGTTTATTTTGACGCACGCGCAATTGAATGCGCAGTCAGCAAAAAGTCAGTTTGCAACAGCGTAGGACATGAGGGGCTGGATCAGCCATGTTTTAATTCTTAGTTTTGAAAAATTATTTGCTCGACACCACTGTTCTCTCAACAAGTTTGCATGACAGGCGCAGCATTTGCGCAAAGGTGAAAAAGCACGTGAGTTTTCAAGTGTTTGTAAGCGTGTGTGTAACGCACACATATATACTTTAAAAATTTTACTTGATTCCTCTATTTCTGCGCAACTGCGCGGTCAGAATGCGTAAAAAAATAGTGGCAAAAGAACGCAGCCTCTATCGTTTTCCTTGTCGTGTATTAACCAAAACGACGCGCGCATGTGACACTCGGAGAACGTCGGAAGCTCACTCACACTATTATATCTAATTGTTAAATTTATTAAACAATTTCAACAATTCATCAATTTCAATAAACAAACAACAATTTTTACATCAAATGTAGTAGTGTGAGTGAGCTTCTGACGTTTCCCAAGTGCCCCACTCTTGCCACATGCGCGCGTCGTTTTGGTAGGTACACGACAAAGAAGATGATAGAGTCTGCACCGTTGCCGCTGGAAGAAATCCACTTATTGTGAAGATAAGACGCTAGCAATATAGAAGTATTACATATATGATGGCATAGCACTTAGTTGAAAAACTATACTAGTGGCTACTAAGGATGTGCGATAATTGAAAAAAAACCAATAATATTATTTATTTATTATATTATATTAATATAATTGAAATTTGATGTCAAGACTACAATTTCAATGATGGTGCTGTTTATCTTTTCCTCAGCTCTGCTTGTCCATAGTCATTCATCTATTTAATGAATAAAATACATGTCATTTATTTTTATAAATATAAAAACTATAAATAAATAGTAAATTTTAGTTGCTAAAGTTTCTTCAAATGACCGCAAAACGCTAGCGCTTCCTTGCATACGCTCCGTTAGAGCTGTTAATTAGCCGGCTATTTATTTTTTTGACGGTTAATAACTGTTATTAACGGTTAATAACCGGTTTAAAACCAAACGGGGGCGGGGCATCGACACGCATGCGCAAAATTGAGAGCTTCATAATAGGTCCAAAATCAGAGACTTATTTCAATGTTTAATTTAATTAATTATTAATAATAAAAACAATAAATTATTATAAATAAATAAATTGTTATAAACAAACAAAATATAATATTTGAGTTATTTATATTAAATTTGGGTTAAAAAAAAAAATTTTAATGATACATACTGAAAATAACAATAAATATAAAAAACAATGATGATTGGGAATAATAATATTAGCAAGACCTGTAGATTCCATATATCATATTTATTAGTAACAATGAATGGAAGAAAAATTGAGACTAATAATATTGTAACAAGTAGAATAATACAAATTTAGAAATATACCATATGTTAACGTTTTTTATATTTTTTTATACCATGAACTTGTTGAAAACTAATAAAGCTTTCTATTTTCATTGTGACATTAGTTTGTCAATATTTTGCACTTGCAATTTGTCCTTAAAAAAAATAAATTAAAAGGAAAAAACAAAAAAATAAGCAATTTTTTGATGAGAAAAAAAAGAAAAAAAAAAAGGACAAACTCAACTAAAAACTAGATATGTTTTTAAATTTTATGATTAATTTTTGGTGTACTTTGAACTTTACAATTTAATACTTGTAACCCTTTTTTGAATACAATAATGTTAATTAAAGCTCTGGCATATATTGCTCGTGCACAAGAAGCATTCAATTTATCATGATTTTCTTTGGACATTTTAGTATCAATAAACCTGTCAATTGAGCCTTTGTTTTAAGTTGTTTTGTTCTTTGTAATTAGTGCTACAACTTGCTCAGATGATTGTCTGACATCAAGTTTATTTTTTTTGCACAATTATTTCCATAAAATTTGTTTAAATTTCATCATCACAATTTTGACATTCTTGAGCAAGATGCTTCATCATTCTACCAGCATTTGGAACATATTTTTTTCCACAATATTTAAAACTTCCTGTCTTGTATTTGCATTCAGGATTTGCAACAACATTAAAATGTTTCCAAACCTCAGATTCAGAACGACCCATTGTTAAAATTAGTATTTATAAAATATATGGACTGTTATTAAATCTCTTTGGACTAAATTTAATTACTTTTTTTACTTACATATATGACATATCAACAACAAAAACGTAGGCTGTCAACTCTGGGTTTAACCTCACTTTTCCTCTTTACAATAATCAAGTCTCTCTGGATTGAATATGACATACCCATCAACTGCAAATTATAATATTAATTATTATATAATTATTTGAAATTTATCACTAATAATACTTATTTTTTAGAAAAATGTTTAAAAAAATATTAATAACAATAAAAATAAAAGTTGTTATGATGTTTACCTTTTTCACTGTGTTTTTTTATTCATAAATTTTTCAGTTGACACTACGATTGAATTTTTGTTAACATAATTTAATTATTCATATTTTTTTGACATCAAATAAATAATATTTAATGTTAATATTATTTATAATAAATTAATATTTTTATCGTTGAAAATTAATAAATAATACGTACGCAGTATAAAGTACGCGCAGCTTTTTGTGCGCAGGCTCCTCCCTTTTTTGGTTAAAAACCAAAAAATTTTTAACCGCCTGTTATTAACCGGTTAATAACCGGTTAATAACCGCGGTTATTAACCGACTCACAGCTCTACGCTCCGTGCATACGCTCGGTGTGAAAAGTGAACGAACACACCTAATGTGTGGTACGAGCTATGTGACAATAACAAACAATCACAACAAGTCAATTTTCTATCTATTTCAGGGGTGCTATTCTTGGTCCCGTATTGCGGGAGTTATTGCGGGTCCCGCAATAACGATTCGCCGACAAGAAATGTTAGTCGCGATAGAAAAATATGAAGGCGCTTGTTGTTGCTTTCATGTAAATTCTACTTTATTTTTGCATTTGCATACGACTATGGCAGCTTCACATGAAAGCAACAACAAGCGCCTTCATATTTTTCTATCGCGACAAACATTTCTTGTCGGCGAATCGTTATTGCGGGACCCGCAATAACACAACTCTGAACAAAATCTTTACCAGTTTGATATAAACATTGAACAGTTATCCATCTAATAATTGGAAGCCAAAAAAAATAATGTCATGTGCCAGTACTGCCACTACAAGAAACAGCTTTTTCCTATAAAATTTTGGCCGGTATTACAGGGCGAAATTGCAAAACGAAAAAAAATTTTTTATTAAAGAAATGCACCCAAGCCCAACAAGCTTATTTAAATAGCTGCCATATCGCCATTGTGCCGAGACGCCACTTCCGAAAGCATCAAACTAATTTCTCAATTCCGTTTACAAACGTGCTCGTCAATGTTAATTTCACGAGGCGATGAAAAGGTATGCCCCCACTACTTATATGAGACGATATTTTACATTAATGTAGTATATTTTATTATTATTCAGTATATTTATTACTGTAGTAGTGAACTTTGATCATTAGTATGAGAATTCGATGTGATTCTGTTATTTCGTAAAGCCATGGTCTGTATCTCAAGACGCTGTTTTTGTTGTTATTTGTTTTTGCCACCATTGTTGACTAAACGTTTTTGTTGACATTTCCATTGCAGGTACAACCATAGTTGTATGGACTTAATAATTACAAAATATTTGTACTTAGTCATCGAATAAAACAAGCTAAATCAATGTACATTTTAATATACTGAACTCGTAAGCATACTTCAGTCTAGTTGCGTCCGTTTTTCGGTTGAGTTGGTTGTTTACCAAATAAAGTACGAGAGGTTATATCTTAAATCATAATTGTTTAACATGTAAATGTTATTCATTTTCAGAAGTATTAAACACTTATTTATAGTATTAAGTGATACAAATGTGATTTATGTTTTATTAATAAATTCTTATTAGGAGAATGATAATGTGATCATTAATTTCAGTCTGTCATCATGGAATCAATGGACTTGGATGGAGATGCAGTGGTTGATCTCAGCGTAAAGTAAGTTGTACAACGAAATACCTAAAGTAAATATAATTACAGTAAAAAAAAATAAGTGAGTAAGTGGTGTTATTAGCATCTATTCTGGGTTGTCACGAGTATTGATGCGGGTTTTATGGAATTTTACATACGTTATTTTACATAGACGTTGAATTTGACGTGATTTTGCATATAAAACATCTAAGACAATATGAAATAAGTGAAAATCATATCATAAATTATGGAAACTCCATAATACACAGATTATGAAAAGCACGATGTTGTGCTATCAATAATTTACCTTTATTATTATTTTTTAACCTCTAGACGTGATAATAATAATAATTATTATTATGATTATTTTTATTATTATTGTAATAAGTCGTTTATTGACTTTTATGGATTATTTATTTTTAACAGTTACCGTCAAACACAGATGACTTATTATAACGAGTTAAAATATATTTTTTAGCAGTGTCCGACGTGATTCACTTTCAGTATCTGTAAATTTATCAAGTAATGATACAGACACAGCGCTAGATCTTGGTATTCATTTTCTATCACCACATGTGGACAATAATGTAACAGAAACAAGAAATATACAGAATGCAGCTCGAGGAATTTTACCTGCAAAATCAGGCGACGAAAAAAGAACGAGACGAAATTTGCGACCAAGAACAGAACGTAGCTATGCAGAAAGTCCTGATGAGCCGCGATTAAATGGCCATGTTAACGGTAACGTCTCGGATAGTGACGAGGGTGAATTACCACCACTTTTACCTATCAAAGAGTTGTCCTCTATTGAATTAGCTGAAAGAGAAAGAACTCTTAGAAAACTGAAAGAAGAATTAAGATCTGAAGAAATGAAATTAGTTTTGCTTAAGAAGTTAAAGCAGTCACAGCAACTCAAAGAAAATATCGCTGCTATTCCAAAAGTTACGAGTAAACTTCCACCAATCACAGTACAACCGCAAACACCCCACAACAGGTACAATAATAGTGTTCATTAAAATTATCATTTTTAATTTGAAAGCTCTATCAGTAAACATTTTTCCACCCCTATCTAATTTTAAATTATAAATGTGTTATAATTTGAAAATGTTTTTAAAAAAAATAAATTTACATATTAATTGTATATTTTTATTTATTTCTAATAATAGAACGAACAAAGCACTCCCACCATTACTGCGCGGTCAACCAGCACCAAGTCGTAACAGCACCAGTCTTCATGGACCACCTCCAGGTATGCTCTTGTTACCGAATACAGGAAGATCGAGCACCGGAATATCACCCAACATGGTTATTCCACAGCCCCCTCATCCTCGCAATCGATCGACAAATGTTTCTGCAAATGTATCAAGCTACCATGCTCCAGCAGACAGAACCGAAAGATCTACGAAAGATCCAACTCCAGTTCCTAGTCATCAGGTAAATATTTATCAACTTTTTATTTTATTTTTACCATATATTACAAACTTCTTTTTGATGTTTATAATCAACATTAATATCATAATGACAATTCATATAAGAAAATTTGTTTCGTTTTAAAATTGGGAAGCAGCTACTTTTGGCACAAGAAAATAAAACTACACCATCAATAAGTACTCCTACAATACCTGAACAGGTATATGAACATTCAAAGGAACAAAAAACTTTTTATTACGTTATTTTAAATCAATAATGACACACTTATTTAAAAGTATTTAAAGTTAATTATAAATATTTTAGTATTTGATTTTTTTTTGTTTTAATATAGGAACGGTCGAGAGAAGATAATCAAACACCCGCTCAACGCCAGGCAGCTGCAAAGTTAGCACTTAGAAAACAACTTGAAAAGACTTTGCTCCAAATACCGCCTCCAAAACCACCGCCACCAGAGATGCATTTTGTACCGAATCCATCGAACACTGAATTCATCTATCTCGTCGGTCTCGAACATGTCGTTGATTTTATTACCAAGGAACCTGCGATTCCCCCACCACCAGAACCTTTTGAGTGTACACAGTGTAAAACAGATTTCACACCAGTATGGAAATGGGAAAAACCAGCTACAAGTGGAAAAAAAGATGGTCCACGAGGTCAGCATGCGACATTTTTACGACCTCCTGCAGGCCGTGATCCGCGAGTCATATGTGAACACTGTGTCACAACAAACGTCAAAAAAGCACTAAAAGCTGAGCATACAAATAGGTTCGATAATTAAAAAACAAAAGATAAAAAGTGACCCAGAAACAATTTAAAAAAAATTTTTTTTCTCCTTTTCTTTTAGATTGAAAACTGCATTTGTCAAAGCCCTTCAGCAAGAGCACGAAATGGAACAAAAATTAGCTCAAACAAGCCCAAGTCCAGATCCTCCGACTCCAAAGCCTATACCAAAACCAGTTACACCAACGAGACGAGTGGCAACACCACCAGCACCTGTGCAAGCACCCTCACCTATCCAAACACCTCCAACCACCAAACATCAAGAACATCCTCTTATAAAGCTTACGGAAAGTGGCAAATTTTCACCACATCATGTTGCAACTGCCGCTGCTCTTCAACAACAAATAATGAGAGGTATTTCGACAGAATAAGATATCGTATACGAATATTTTAGCTAACTAATATTCACAAAATGACATTGCTGTTACGATTATTCAAGCACTAATAATGATGCGTAAATTTTTTTTATAGAATTAACGAAAAACCAGGTACAGGGATTGTCAGGTCATCAACCACTTCCTGCTCACATGATGCCGTTTAATCCGATTCTCTATCCTTATCAGTTAGCAATGGCACAAGCTACTGGAGGCAAAGGTCTCGTTGAATTGCAACGCCAGGCAGCTGATCTTCAACGTCAATATCTTCTTGACATGATACCCTCACAGGCTAGTCAAGGTCAGGGAAGCCAAGCATCTTCACGTACTCATCAACATAACTGGAAAACGTAACCAAATGCAGTAAATGATTGAGCTAAGATATGACTCACTTTTCAGATCAAAGACTCAAAAATATACGGAAATCGTCGAGGTGACATCAAAGTTTTTTTTTTTGAATCGTTTCGTCTCTGGTTTTTTTATTTCGTCTTCAAATTTATAAACGAAAAAGCAATGAACTGATTTTTTTATTTGATGCCTTCTAAAAGTAGAAAAAAGGTCCTTAAAATGATTCTTCAAACGGTGTTGGTGTTCTTATACAACGGAGATCCTCTTGTATAATTTTTTTTTCGTCTACCGATGATGTTTGTAGTAGAAATAGTGGAAATAATCAAGATAAACAAAAAATTTAAAAAATGAGTATTTTTTTTTTGTTTTTTTGTCAGAATAAATATCTTTGTGTAGGTTCTAAAACAATCTTTAGCAACTGGATTAATTGCTTTAGTTACAGTAGCGATACTTTTATATTTTGTGTTTACTGTGTTTTTCTTTATGGAATGTGAATAATCTTTAAGAAAAATACATTGTTGAGTCGAGTATGGTATATAAATTGAATCTATACTGTGAGTTTGAACATTTTTGATGAGTTATTTTTTCACTAATTTACTTGATAAAGCTAAAGTTAACCGGAAAGTGTGGAAAAGTTCGATACATGTGCCCAATCAGAGAGCCCGCTCACAACTCATTTGGAAGGGAAACACTCGCCAAGGCTCGTGCCTGCCCCTCTAAATTCGTTGTGAGCACACTCTCTGCCTGGGCACTTGTAACGAAATATACTATTATGTAGTAGAGGTATTTAGTGCGCTTTTGGAAATTCACACATTATTCCCACTGTCCCTAGTGACATAATATACTGGGTGACTACTAAATTTAACCAATCACCGTATGCTTTTGGTAAAGCGATGACAGCCAATAATGGCAACTGCGTACACCAGGTAAAGGCATCGACAATGTACGCTCGACGCTGCTCGTTTGGTTGCTATGTAACGATAAAAAATGAAAAATAATTGATTTTTTTCGTATATCAAAATGTTTGGATAGGTATGGGTATGACTAGGGTTACCATGCGTCCTGATTTAGCAGGACATGTCCTGATTTTGATTGGCTTGTCCTGATACGGTCCTGATTTGTCAAATGTCCTGATTTTTGAGACTTGTTCACAATTTTAAAAATTTTTTTTTTATTATAATTTTTTTTTTTTATAAATATAATATAGAATTTATCATTTACGCTAACTATGATAGACTCTTGAATACCTCTAATTATTGAAATTAAAATGGCGTGCAGAATATGTACCTCGTCCTATCGAGTATAGAGGACCCGATGCAAAATTTCTATAGCGTAGGCAACCCTTCTTTTATTTTTGTAAATTTTGTGGCTTGCCACTTAATTTCTTTAGCTAAATTAATTTTTTTAAAATGAATAAGTAAGCCACATCCTTCCCTTAGCCATTTTTCCTACAGCTTATAATTTGTTTAAATAAATAAAAAGCTATTAACAAATGGCTAAAGAAAGGATGTGGCTTGCCAGTTAATTTTTTTAGCTAAATTGATTCTTCAAAAATTAATTGGTAAGCAACATCCTTTCCTTAGCCATTTTTTCTATAGCTTTCAATTTCCCTGGTAGAAATAATTTATCCGGATTTTTTCCGGATTTCTCCGAATTTTCTACGCAATTCACAATTGAGACTACCGGAGATATTAATCCGGAATTTATTCGGATTTTCTCCGGATTTTCTTGGAAGAAAATTCGGTTTTTATATTTCGTATGTAAACTCTTATTTCTGGTTCTTTTATTGATTTTTCTATTTTTTTTTGTTGGTTTTGTTTAAGCGAAAATTCCGGAAAAAATCCGGAGATATTATGAAAATAGTCTGGAGATTACTCTGTAAATATCTCTGGAAGTCTCAATTACGTCGAAATCCGGAGAGATTTTTTCCACCAGGGTTGTTTAAATAGATAAAAGGCTATTGACAATTAATTGGTAAGCAACATCTATTTCTTAGCCATTTTTCCTATAGCTTTCAATTTGTTTGAATAAAAAAAAGCTATATTGTCAAGTTGCTAAGAAAAGGATGTAGCTCGCTAATTATTTTCTTTAGCCAAATTAATTCTTCAAAAATTAATTGGTAAGCAACTTCCTTCCTTAGCCATTTTTCTCATAGCTTTCAGTTTGTTTAAATAATTATTAATTTAACAACTTAAAAGCTAAAACAAAAAAGCCTAACGAAAGGATTTCGCTTACTAATTAATTTTTGATGAATTAATTTAGACAAAGAAATTAACTACTGTAAAAAATTTTTCTATCGTTTGTGTAATTTTGATGAATAATTATTGAATAATTAAAAGAAAACAAATGAATAAATAACATATAATCAAAATAAATGAATTGTTATGATTATCTACTTGAAACATAAATTTATAGGTGGAAGGGGTAAAATTTTGGAGTGGGAGGAAAATGTCCTGATTTGGCTTTTTCGAGATATGGTAACCCTAATTTCAATAAATTGGTAAGAGCAGTTTTTTTTTTTATTCCGAATTTAGTAAAAAAAAAATAATGATTCTCCGTTTATGATAGGTAAAAAGTTTTAACGTTAAGGGTTAATTGTCCAAAATACTAGATAGGACTTTTCTAAATTATATAAATCGATGCGCAATTATTTCAAGTTTCAATAGTAAAAAATATCAAGAAGACCGTCAGAAAATATTCTACGTAAGAATAATGTCTTGGATTAATTTTTAAAGTCAACGTCTTTTGGCTTTTGGGGTATATTGGCTCTTATGGCCACTAGAGTTCGCTTTCCACAAACCTAGGTTAGAGTGGGTAATTTGGTACAGTTGAGCTTACTTAAGCGGTGTCTCCACGCTATAGAAATGCTTGCAAGATCTTTCATCACTAGATAATTACTAGAATTTTGGTGGAAATCAGCCTTTAAAAGCCTTGCAAGACTATCGCAGCCAATGGGACATGTTCCATTTTTTTCGTGCAAGATCTTGCTTGATCTTGCTGCAAGAGCTTTCATGAGATTTCTATAGCGTGGAGACACCGCTTTATGCAAGTTCTTGCACGAAAAAATGGAACATGTTCCATTGGCTGTGATAAGCGGTGTCTCCACGATATAGAAATCTCATGCAAGTTCTTGCACGAAAAAATGAAACATGTTCTAGGGCCGGTTTTGTAATCCACAGTTACAATTTTTTGGTATAGTCTAACGTTTTGCTTCCCTATACTATACTATACCAGGTTGACTTAACTATGGACTACAAAACTTGCCCCTATTGGCTGTGATAGTCTTGCAAAGCTGATTTCCACCAAAATTCTAGTAATTATCTAGTGATGATAGATCTTGCAAGCATTTCTATAGCGTGGAGACACCGCTTCACGGACGCTTAATGTTCATATGTGTTAGCTTATCCCCGAAATTAACATTGGCAAGGTCAACTGTATGATCATACCCACTCTAACCTAGTTAGACAGTTGTCGAAGAAGTACAGAGAATATTGTGCAAAACTACTTTATGATGAAGTGATAAGACAAAAATTGAGTGTTATTTTGTCGCTCTTTTTTTTATGTAATAATTATAATAAAACTTAAGATAGAATTTTTGACTTTTTATTCAAGTGTTAAGGCGTGTGGCCACTAGCATAGTTTTTCGAACAAGTTCTATGCCATAGTCCATTTATTACCAGAAACATCTAGATTATTCCCAGTTATCACTGAAAAAGTCAGTTGTTTCTGGTAATAAATGGACTATGGCATAGAACTTGTTCGAAAAACTATGCTAGTGGCCACATGCCTTTATGCAACTAGAATGAAACCGGCAGAATAAGATCATGAGAAATCTAATGCACATGCGCGAATATTGAAACATTCAAAGGCAAATTGTATATCAGTGTCTACAAGACATATATGTAGTATTACATATATGGTACAAGAATTGTGAGTGGGGGAATGAAGCTGTTCACAGATATATAATTTGCCTTTGTGTGCTTCAATATTCGCGCATGTACATAAGGTTTCTCATGATCTTGGGTACGTTCCAAAAATCACTCGGAGGCCCGGAAGCGGCGCAGTAGACGAAAAAATATAGGGATAAAATAAACTGAAAAGTTACTAGAGGTTACGGTAAATATTGTGAACATTAAAAACAGTCATATTGCATATGCCATTTGTTTTTGTTACCTATTACAGTTGCAAAAAGTATTTTTATAATTATTATCAATAATTAAACAATAATATTTTATTGATAAGTGCTTATAAAAATTCATGAAAAAAAATCATGTCTACCACAACAAAATATCAAAAATTTTCTATGATCACAATCTTGCACTTCCGGGCTTCCGAGTGATTTTTTGAACGTACTTTTTTCTGTCGGTTTCACTCTATCTAAAGACCAGGGGGATAGCACTACGTGTATTTTTATGTGGGCTTATTTTTTTCCCTAGCTGAAGATTTTTCTCATGTGCAGAGACCGCTTTTTGAGTTTGAGTGAAAGGAGGGGAAAATGCGGATTTTATGACAATGATATTTTCAATATCGACAGAGGTATAGCACTACGTGTATTTTTATGTGGGCTTATTTTCCACAAGGGACCCTAGACTGAGTCTAGTAAGTATAGGTATCGCCCGCCATATTGTATTTAGATGATAAATCGGTTTATTTCTACGCTATCTGTAGCGTTTTTTCTTTACCCGCTAAATTGAATTTTCATTTGATGATTGTAATGTAGAGCTGTTAATTAGCCGGTTATTTATTTTTTTGACGGTTAATAACTGTTATTAACGGTTAGATATCAGTTTAAAACGGGGGTGGGGCATCGACGCGAATGCGCAAAATTTTAAGCTTTATGATAGGTCCAAAATCAGAGACTTATTTCAATGTTTAATATAATTAATTATTAATAATATAAACAATAAAATTAATATAAATAAATAAATTGTTATAAACAAAAAAAAAATAATATTTGAGTAACCCATATAAAACTCGAGTTGAAAAAAAAAAATTTAATAATACATATTGAAAATAAAAATAAATATTAAAAATAATAATGATTGGAAATAATAATATCAACAAGACCTGTAGATTCCATACTACATTTATTAGTAACAATGAATGGAAGAAAAATTACGACTAATAATATTTTCACTTGGAATAATAGAAATTTTGAAATATACCATATTTTAACGTTTTTTGTATTTTTTTATATCATGAACTAATAAAGCTGTTCATTTTTATTTTGACATTAGTTTGTCAATATTTTGCACTTGCAATTTGTCCTTATAAAGAAATATAAAGATCAAAGTAGAAATGAAAAACAAAAAACAAAAAAAAAAGCAATTTTCTCAAAGAAAAAAAAAATGACAAATCCAACTAAAAACTAGATATGTTTTTAAATTTTATATGATCAATTTTTGGTGTACTTTGAACTTTAAAAGTTAAAACTTGTAACCCTTTTTTAAGAATAATAATGATAATTTAAGCTCTTCACTTTGAAAAACTATATAATTTTTTTGGTCAACAATTAAATTTTGTTTCCACTTTCATCATCATAAAGAGAACAATCGTCCCAACCTTCATCTTCCCAGTCAGATATTTCTCCAACAAATTCTTCAAAACTCGTATCATTTTTTGTTGCTAATGATTTTTTTCTACTGGTGATACAGTTAATCGAGCAGGAGTGCTATTCTTGGTCCCGTATTGCGGGAGTTATTGCGAGTCCCGCAATAACGATTCGCCGACAAGAAATGTTTGTCGCAATAGAAAAATATGAAAGCGCTTGTTGTTGCTTTCATGTAAAGCTGCCATAGTCGTATGCAAATGCAAAAATAAAGTAAAATTTACATGAAAGCAACAGCAAGCGCCTTCATGTTTTTCTATAGCGACTAATATTTCTTGCCGGCGAATCGTTATTGCGAGACCCGCAATAACTCCCGCAATACGGGACCGAGAATAGCACCCCAGGTTCAACAAGTCGTAAATTGTGTTTGATACTAACAAGTTTTTGAGTACGATCATTTAATAATGATTTTCTTTTTTTTGTATGAATATTTGCAAAAGAAGCAGTCAATTTATCATGATTTTCTTTAGACATTTTGTATCAATAAACTTGTCAATTGAGCCTTTGTTTTGAGTTGTTTTGTAATTAGTGCTATAACTTGCTCAGATGAGGTGTGACGTCAGGTTTATTATTTGGCACAATCATTTCCATAAATTTTTTTTTAATTTCATCATCACAATTTTGACATTTTTGAGCAAGATGCTTCATCATTCTACCAGCATTTGAAACATAGTTTTTTCGTGTATTTGCATTCAGGATTTGCAACATCAAAATGTTTCTAAACTCAGATTCAGGACGATCCATTGTTAAAATGGGTATCTATAAAATGTATGGACTGTTATTAAATCTCTTTAAACTCAATTTAATTACTTTTTTTACTTACATATATGACATATCAACAACAAAAATGTCGACTGTCAACTCTGGGTTTAACTGCATTTTTCCTTTTTACAATAACCAAGTCCCTCTGAACTGAATATGATATACACATCAACTGCAAATTATAATTTTAATTGTTATATAATTATTTGAAATTTATCACTGTCAATTTTTATTTTTTTAGAAAAATGTTAAAAAAAAATATTAATAACAATAAAAATAAAAATTGTTATGATGCTTTCCTATTTCACTGTCTTTTTTTATTTATGAATTTTTCAGTTGACACTACGATTGAATTTTTGTTAACATAATTGAACTATTTTTATTTTTTTGACATTGAATAAATAATATTTAATGTTGATATTATTTATAATAAATTATAAATTTTTTTGTTGAAAATAAATAAATAATATTTTCAGTCTTGTACACACATACGCAGTAGGTGCTTTCTTTTGTGTATTTATTTTTTTTCACTTTCATGCGCATGATCATGCACATGCGCCTGTCATGCAAACTTGTTGAGAGAACAGTGGCGTCGAGCAAATAATTTTTCAAAACTAAGAATTAAAACATGGCTGATCCAGCCCCTCATGTCCTACGCTGTTGCAAACTGACTTTTTGCTGACTGCGCATTCAATTGCGCGTGCGTCAAAATAAACAGGAAAAAAAATAAATACACAAAAGAAAGCACCTAGTATGAAGTACGCGCAGCTTTTTATGCGCAGGTTCCTCCCTTTTTCGGTTTAAAACCGAAAATCTTTTAACCACCTGTTATTAACCAGTTAATAACTGACTCACAGCTCTATTGTAAAGAATATATTTAGATTAGAATTAATTTAAATATATAAAAAGCTATAGAAAAAATGTCTAAGAAAAGAATGTGGCCACATGTTAATTTATAAAGAAATTAATTGAGCCGAAAAAATTAACATGTTAAAATATCCTTTCCTTAGCTACCATTTTTCCTATGACTTTTTATTTATTCAAATTAATGAAAAGCTATGGGTTATAAGGAAAGAAAGTTGCCTA
Organism: Aphidius gifuensis; assembly: GCF_014905175.1. NCBI lineage: Eukaryota > Metazoa > Arthropoda > Insecta > Hymenoptera > Braconidae > Aphidius > Aphidius gifuensis. Next base: position 9,386,867 of record NC_057792.1, on the reverse strand, counting down.
CATGTTAATTTCATTGGCTGAATTAATTCTGTTTAAATTAACATGTAAACAACTTTCTTTCCTTAGGTACTATTTTTTCTATAGCTTTTTATTTATCTTACGATATTACATAAATAAATAAAAATAAAATATATTAACTCATTTGAAATTATAAAAGCAATCAGTCGGTAGCATAGTTTGGGTCAATATTGAAGATACCATTGTCATAATATCCACATTTCCCACTCCCTTCGCCCAAATACAAAAATCGGTCTCTGCGCATGAAAAAAATCTTCAGTTAGGAAAAAATAAGCCCCATAGTCCAATTCACAGGGCATTACACTTTGAGGCTTTCTTCCACTGGCGGCGCTTGTGAAGCTTTTGTATGTAAAATCTATATAAAAAAAAAATTTACAAGCGCCATGAGCGGCAAAAAAAAGTCCTAAATTGTAAAAAAATTGCTCTGTCAATCGGACTGCAGAAAAAAATAAACGTAGTGTTATATATCCCAGAATATCGAACTGACCTATGCTACCGACTCATTTATTTTATAATTTGAAATGAGTTAATATTTTTTATTTTTATTTATTTATTTAAGGTGTTACTCGAGTAAAGTCAAAATAGTTAGAGACCAATGTAATTGATAAAAAACGATTCTATGCAAAGAAATACATCTATTCATAACTTTTTTTTTGTCCTAGGTAACTTTGTTTGTTTATAATAAACTATTTACATAAACAATTTAATAAATATTCTTATATATATAATAAAAATTATTATGTACACATATATTAGCATAGACTTAAATATTTTTTACTATATAGCTTTGTAAAAATTCTGTTTGTGGGGCGAAATAACACAAAGATGGCCGACCGATTGAACAAATGATTGAACTGTCATGTAATTTCAAGCATTTCTACAGCCTTATCTGTTGAAGCTAGGTATGGGGTTAAGCGAGGTTTATTATTAGTTATTTATTTCTAAACAATTTATCAGGAATAACTATTTAACAATTAGTTTTCGAGTTTTGAGCGTGTAAACAGAAAAGAAAAAATGTTGCCGGGAATTGATTGCTATTCTCCGTGAATCTAGCACTAACTGCCCAACTTAACACAAAAAATGTCCAACTTTTAAATAAAATTTGTAATAAAATTTAGTAAATTCTAAAACCGGTAGTGGGTATATTCTCAGCCTGCTAAAATTTACTTGTGAGTGTCGTGAATTTAGTCATTTTTTTAAACAGAAATTACAATAAAATTTTACCAGCAATATTTTTTTCTTAGCTAGATATTTTATTTAGCCAGATTTTGTACTTAGCTGTAATTTTAGCTCAACAATCAAAATCTACATTATTTCACTTAGCTTCATCTTTTCTTTAGCTAGATTTTTTACTTAGCTACATTTTTTCTTTAGCAACATCTTTTCCTTAGCTAGATTTTTTACTCAGCTAGATTTTGTACTTAGCTGTAATTGTAGCCGAAAAATCAAAATCTACATTATTTTACTTAGCTACATCTTTTCCTTAGCTAGATTTTTTACTTAGCTGTAATTGTAGTCAAACAATCAATATCTACATTATTTTACCAGTAAAGTATTTACTTAGCTAGACTTTTTACTTGGCTGGATTTATTACTTAGCTGCAATTGTAGCAAGAAAAAAACTTAGAAAAAAAACTTTTTACGAGAAAAAAACTAAGTCCCGTATTTTGAAACTTGGCAAAACCAGCCAAACAAGATGAAGGCAATGGGAAATACGGATAGTAGAAAGGCTAATAACCCACGATAAGCCGCCACGGGGAGCACCATGGGGTGCCACGGGGCTGAATTTGGGTACAGCCCAAAATGTAGACGTGCGATCAAGTGGAATGCAATAGATCTTACATTCTGAGCGATTTTCGAGGAGAAGAAAAAATGTCAAAAACGGGCTTCCAAAATGGCTTGTGAATTAAAAAAAACATTGATTTTTTTGAAAAATTTTATTTAAATAAAGTGTTAGTCTCGATGTGAACAATTATTTAGCAAAAAAAAAAAAAAACCCCAGTCAACCTCACCAAAAACTATGTTCATACTTCAAATTCCGCCATTTTGAACTTTGTTGAATTCTTTTCCTTTTCCTTTGTGCGTTCCTTTCTAAACCCTACATCTCTACTTAAAATCATTTTTTTGATTGAAAGCATATTTTTCGAGGAAAATTTATTGACACATAAAATCGGGCCAAAAAACAAATTAATTTTATCGAAAAATTTTTCGAATAAAAAGTGTTTCATTTACATTTCAAAAAAATTATGTTCATATATCAAACTTGGCCATTTTGAATTTTTCTGATTTTTTTTTTTTTTTTTTTTTTATATATAATCCCTCTGAATCCTACATTTTTTACCTAAATCATTTTTCAATTCCAAGCATATTTTCTAAGAAGAATCCATTTAGAGATCAAAATGGGACAGTGTGAATAATATATAGACATAAAATTCACAAGTATATTGAATTATTAACATAAAAAATAAATGAATTGAAATTGGAAACACGTGTGCACACTTAATATAGTATATATGAAATTAAAAAATTTTTTTTATCGATATAAAAAAAAAAAAGAAAGTTGATATTTTTACTATCTCTGTTTCAATAACCCGATTGCAATCTCCTATCATCCCTGATCTACCCTTCCCCTGACCGAATGCAGATCTCAAACTATACTTCTAGCAATACTTTTTCCCAATTAACCGGACTTGAGCCATGAACTTGGGTTGGAAACTTGCTATGCGAACCACCCGTGAGACAAAATTGTGGGATCATCTATGCTGTCAATCATGGCTGAGTATAGACAATTGCCAAATGGAAGAATATTGAAATTGTAAAAAAATTCTGCTTGTTATATGATTCTAAGAGTAGACTTTGAATAGAAAGAGATACATTGATAGAAATTTTTTGGTTTTCGGAAAGTCGATCAAAACTGCATAGCAATTATATCTTGATTTAACTTACAAACTCCTTACTTATTAATTTAATTCCAATTGAATCCGACTAACTGAGTATAGTTATTGATTATTAAATGCGTACTAATGAAAAAGTCACTTAACTACAGCAATACCAATGAATTTAGATAGATAAGTTAAAATGAGTTGAAAATTTTGTCGTCAAAATTAGAAAATCAAACAAAAAAAAAGTTGTTTCACTATTCTAATTAACCATGAGTTTCAATTTTTTTTGTTACTAAGCAACTAAGTTGTTTACAGTCATAACAAAAAAACTTATTTCTATATTTATAATCGTCTAAATTTCAAGTACCTTCTATCAGAATAATCAATACATTTTTTTCTTCTAAATTTTTACAATGATTTTACAAATAGGAAAAATTTTGGGACCGATTGTTAGTAAATTTATTAATCATAGTACGGATTTGAAGTGCTTTCAGGTATGAAGCTGTTAATGAGCTTAAAAAATGATTTTACGCATATGATTTTATCTGCAGATAATGAAGATGATAGTGTTGACACGAAATCTTAAATGTGAAAGGACACCTCTATTTACTAATCTTGATTTCTACATAAACAAAGTAAGTTGTAAAATACTTTTAGTATTATTTATTTCTGTTGATTTATAGGTATATTAATTGTAGTTAATGTATTCAAAAAACGACAGAAGACTTGGTAAATTCTAATGTCACAAAAATGTGAATAAAAGCCACATTACATTACAACATTACTACTTAAGCCAAGTTTCACAAGATGCATCAATTATAAAAAAGACCTCAGAGTTTACGAAACCATATTCTATTTCTATTTAATAAAATACAAGTAGTCTAGCAAACATTTCTGTGAAGCTTGGTTTGAAGACAGTCAGTTGTAAAATAATAATGTTTAAAGATAAAAACATGTAACTATCATAATCATGGCTTCACCTCCTGCCTGCCTCTTTTTTTATTCTGTCGAGAAAACTACAAATATCTTGAAATGGTTTGAGCATGACCAACGCTCTTTAACAGTACTGGTTCAGCAATTGTCTACGGTGTTGTTTGATCGAGTTGTAAATGACGACTATTTGTCTCAAGGTGATGATTACAAAATTAAATTTGAAACAGCTCTGAAATTCTTAAGAAAGAAAACAAAAATGAAAATCACAGCATGTCATCGATATTTTTTGGATATTACATGCGGCAAAAAAAAAGAGTGCGAGTATATATGGAGGTGGAACCATAAATTTAAACGACGTTTGACAGAAGTTTTTTTTTATTTATTTTGTAATTTAGATTGAGAAAGTCTACTTTCGCAGTTCTGATTGTAGTGAAGGTGATCCAAGATCGACTGAAAGAGAACCTTGTGAGACTCCCAAAGGACCTTGTGTGCCTTTAAAAAAGCCTGGTTATCCAACTAAGCCTGAAGTACCTCAAGAACCTTTTTGCGTTGAGTGTCCACCAAAGAAACCTTGCAGTTTAAATCAATGCCCCACTTTAGAGGGTACGTCAAAACCAGCATTTCGAAAAATTTTATCTTTACTTTATTTTCAATCACAGAGAAACGATAGACTTGAAGAGACTGACATTAGAGATAACGAGATTTCAACGTGCCAAAATGTGGTGCAAAGATTCAAAGCTCATAAAGAATCTAGAAAATTGTGCTTTTTATTAAAGAAACCTCATAAGAAAACAGACGGAAAAACAAAAATCTCACAGGATGAAAACAAGAATACTTCCCAAGTGCAGGGGGAAGTGGAGTCTGCTATCATGAAGATGGTATGCCAACAGTTTCTGTTGATTCCAGAGCCTGAAAAAATGTCAGAAAGTCTTACTCCACCAAAGCTAAAATCTTCAAAAAATAACAATCTACGTAGCGCTCCAGCATTAAAGTGTTCAGGAAGGACTGAAGATCTTTTGAAAAGTTTTGCAGAGTTTTTTCAGAAACGGAACATGTCTAGTGATGCCAGAAGCTTTTCGAATGACTTCGATTCTTTTAAAGGAACAAAGTGCAAAACGGTTATAGAAATGTGTGCAAGGCGATCATTGACTGATAAAATTTCTGAGTCATCGGAGTGTCTTCATAGTCAACGAACAAGTTGTCATCCAGAACGTAATCAATGTCCCAGAGCTAGAAAAATCACAGAGTCTGCATCAATTGATCGATCCATAAGTTCAGATCGAAAAATTTTTGAAAAAAATGATGAAGATATGATGGCGAAAAATGTGAAACTACCAAGATCACCTTCACAGCCGGTGATTCTTCATTCTTGTCCCCCACCGCCAAAACTTCAACCTGGTTTTTGTCCTTGTGCTGATGTATTCATGACAACGAGAAATGAAACGAAGTTGATCGTACCTTCTCAGTCATGTCCTTTGCAAGTGAAATATTCGTGTCCAGAGTCTCGTATCTATTACTGTCCATCAAAATTTTGGAGATCAAAGTGTTAAAAATAAATTAAATTCATATTCGATCGTTTAATTTTTGATTCGTTATTCTCATTTATCCATTTGAACTAAACAAATAAAAAAAACTGATACATTTAATGATTGTAAATCACTGCTAACCCGTTAAGCTTTTTGAGTCAAAGAAGTAAAATGAACGTCGAGATGATAGTAGTTTTATTCTTATAGTCTTTCTTTCAACTTTATGGGTAAAAAAAATTTTCCATTAAATCCCTTTGCTTTTTTTTTGCAATTTCTGTATTTTTCGTAATATAACAGGAAATCATTAATTAATTATAAATAATCAGATTATCTTTAATTGGCGAAAGAGGTAAGAGATATCGTTAAAAATTTTTATTACTTGCTTTTTTCATTGGTTTTTAACATACGTCAACTTCATACATTTTAATGCGCTATTGCCATACGTAAATGTAAAAATCGAGACTTATTGTACTGACTTCTAACTAAGCCATAAAATCGATGAAGAAAGACGTCAGCTAAAGGTTATTCATTAGCAGACTTAGTGACACCATGACGACGAAATGTACACTGGGAAAAAAAATTGCAGTTGAGAAAAACTTTTCCTTAGATTAGCAAATTTTTTGTCGTAATTTTTTTGTTTTAAGTTTAAAAAAAGAATGATCAATTTGAGAAAAAAAGTCTCGTTTGAAGAATTTTTTTTTTTTTAATTTGAGACAAATCATGTTTTTTTTTTGAAACAATATACGATCAACTCAAAAAAACATGTGACAAAGTTGAGGCTATTTTGTTTTTTAATTTGTGAAAAAATCTGTCAAAATAAAACGATATATACTTTCATTTAAAAGACAAGTCGTTGAATTCAAAGCAACAGACAATAAAGTTAAAGGAAGTTTGCTAAAATAAAATGACATTCCCCTCAATTCAAAACAATGTTGATTCTTATTTAGTTAAATATCGTAACAAAAAAAGAAATGGGTCAAGTATTTGAGATTGTCACTAATTGCAAGTATATTAATGAAGTTATGATACCAGAAAGTCTAAAAGGAAATATATTGTTGACGCATCTAATAAACTCTGAACTGCTGACAAAATTTTATATCTGACCTCACCTGGTTTTTTGCAAAAAAAAAATCAGTATTAAAAATATATATTTTACATCAGGTGGGGTCGAGTATGAAATTTTGTCAACAGATCGGAGTTAATTACATGCGTCAAAAATATATTTCTTTCTTCATTTTCTGGTATTAAACCTTAATTAATATATACTCACAATTAGTGACAATTTCGAATACCTGATGGTTTTTCGTGAAAGAAACTTTGTTTGACACATACTGCACAAAAAGTTTTTACTAACTTGACAGAAGAAATCTGGACTTAATATTAATTTGAAAATAACAAAAGAAAAAAAAATTGTAGTGAAGAAAATTGTATAAGAAAGAACGGATGCAATATTGCTATACCATTTTTCAAGATAAACGCAATGTTGTAAAATTGATTTTTGTTTTGATCTAAAAGCTTAATATCGATATATGAGATGGGTATGAATAAAACTTCGATATCATAACTGTTACGTACCGAGTTGATAATTTCAATAAAAAGGAAACACAGGTTGTCCTTCTTCACCGGTAAAGTCTGTATGCATTTCTATACAAAAAAATACTATTTAATTTTTGCCTATATAAAACATATGGACTTTACCAGTAAAACAGGACAACTTGTGTTTCCTTTTAAACTATAAAATAACAAAAGAAAAAAAAAAGATCTGTGTTATTGTACGCACAGGAAAGTGAAACTTCTTCAGTAATTCTAATAAATAGTAATTCCCGGGAAAAACGGTTTGTATACAACCATATACAATCATATACGACCATATATGATTGTATACAAACTCATACAGTTGTATATCGCCATTTTCTGTATACAAATTTATAAAGTTGTATACAGTTGTATAAATAATATATGAATACTATACACTGAGAGAAATTTTAACTAAAATTACAAACATTATAAGAAAAAATACAAAGCGAATAGTAAAACTGCGTTCCTCCGTTATTTGTAAGGATTATTCGTATATTGATAAATAATTTTTACAATAAAGATTATGTAAAAAAATTTGGCCATTGACTATATACAACACTAAGCCATAAAATTACATAATTTGTGTAATTTTATATTTTAAAAAATGACTAAATTCACGATACTCACAAGTAAATTCTAACAGACTGAGAATTTACCCACTACCAGTTTAAATTTACTATATTTTTATTATAAATTTTATTTAAAAGTTGGACATTTTTTGTGCTAAGTTCGGCAGTTTGTGCTAGATTCACGGAGAACGGCAATCAATTCCCGGCAACATTTTTTCTTTTCTCTTTACACGGTCAAAACTCGAAAACTAATTGATAAATAGAAAAAATTCATTCTTGATAAATTGTTCAGAAATAAATTACCAACAATAAACCTCGCTTAACCCCATACCTAGCTTCAACAGATCAGGCTGTAGAAATGCTTGAAATTACATGACAATTCAATCATTTGTTCAATCAGTCGGTCTTGTATTATTTCGCCTCACAACCAGAATTTTTACAAAGCGATATAGTAAAAAATATTTAAGTCTATGCTAACTTTTATATGTGTACATGATAAATTTTATTATATGTATTAGAATATTTATTAAATTGTTCAGTATTTTTTATTTGAACTTATAATATTTTTTATCGTTTCCTCAAAACATGTATGTGCTTTATTTTAATTAACTCATAACTCATTATCTAAGACATTAATCAAAAAAAGTAATTCTTTATAAATTGTTTAGAATTAAATTCTCAATAATTAACTCCACTCAACCCCATGTCTATCTGCAATATATAACGATGTACAGAGACTTGAAGTAACATAACAATTTTTTGACAGTGTGTGACATTTTACATAATTTTATTGTAGAATATCATCTCTCGCGGCCAATCCCAGAAATAAAACAAAAATTACAAAGCAGTATAGTAATTTCTATTCAACATGGGTTTTAATTTTTAGTTAAAATTTCTCTCAGTGTAGATCAAATTCAAGAATGGTTGTATACAAACATAGATAGTTGTATACAAACATAGATAGTTGTATACAAGTTTATATGCCGTGACTTTCAAAAATTTATTAATATCATAAAAAAAAAAAAATTTATAATTATTTAAACAATTTAATTTTTTTGTCTATATATTTGATGATTTATTTGACCGAAAAAATTACACCATATAAATACTTGACTTTACCGGGACTTGAACACGGTATCTTCTAGTTGAAACTCCAGAGCCTTACTTACCTAACCACGACAGCTGCAATCGAAAATTATGAAAATTTGTTCTACTTAAATATTCATTATAATCATAGCAATCCAAGGATCAACTAACACTCGGCCGATATATGAATTTCATTTGTTTCGTATACCCCGGAATGTATATTGTCATAATTTATGAAAAAAATTTTTTATCCCTGAAATTTTCGTTTCGTAAAAAAAATAAGTAGCTGTTATATATTATTAAACAAACACCCTTCCAATATTAAATACATAATAGCGGTTCTTAATATATTTTTATATACATGGAAAGAATGAGAAAAAATCAGTCTTAGTGACCCGAATAAAAATTAATGAATGGCAAGTCATAGGTTGGTCAGTCTTCAATGTGCTACTGAGTTGTAAAATTGTATATAATTTTAAAAATGTCCATATATGTTTGTATATATAACCATATATAATTGTATACAAGATAAATAAAGTAAGCTACCAAGTTGTATAGTTGTATATGATTTTATAAATTCATATATATAAACATATATAAATATATATACAGTTGTATATGTCCATATATATGTTTGTATATAACCATATATGATTGTATACAAGATTAATAAACTAAGCTACCAAGTTGTATGGTTGTATATGATTGTATATAGTTGTATATAGTTGTATATAGTTGTATATGGTCGTATATAGCTGTATATGGTTGTATATAGCTGTATATAGCTGTATATAGTTGTATATAGTTGTATATGGTTGTATATAGTTGTATATAGTTGTATATGGTTGTATATGGTTGTATATAGCTGTATATGGTTGTATATGGTTGTATATAGCTGTATATGGTTGTATATGGTTGTATATAGTTGTATATGGTTGTATATAGTTGTATATGGTTGTATATGGTTGTATACAAACAGTTTATACCTCATGAACAAGTTTATATAGTTTTATAAACTTATATACAAATTTATATGATTGTATAAACTTATATACAACTGTATATGGTTGTATACAAAGTCACTAAAATAATCAACTTTCCATATACATCTATATACGATTGTATATGTTTGTATATGTTTGTATATGATTGTATATGGTTGTATATGGTTGTATATGGTTGTATATGGTTGTATATGGTTGTATACAAACCGTTTTTCCCGGGAATTGAAAGATCTCTCGTTGCATTAATATATTTTTGACTAGTTGTCTTTTTCGCTCTCATTCCGAGTGAACTATTATGTTCATTCAGTCATTAACAAATATGATAGAAATTTTTAAATTTATTGATTAGTTATAATATTAAGGTTCTATGTAAATGAAATTCTAATTTAAAAACTTAACACAGAATATAATTTTATATAAATATTTATTTATTGAACCACTAGTCAGCTGAACACTTCTATTTCTATTTTATGTATACATTCATTCTGTTTTATGTATATATTCATGAAATACTGAGTTTTTTCAGTTGCTCTTTTATCTTCAGGATTTTTGTCGGGATGATATCTTTTAATATTTTCCCGATATATCAACTTTAGATGACTTTCAGCTTTCAATATTTTTGAATATTGAGTCAATTTCAGCCTCGTAATCTGACATGTTACAGCCTGAAAAATATAAATAAAATCAATACAAATTATAATGGAAATAAATTTAATTTTAATTTAGTAGCTATCTCTTCAATATTTGAATAAAAAAAAAAGACCTGGTAAGATTTGTTGGGTCATGTGGCCAGCGTTCCCTGTTGAAAATTGAAAATTTTCAATACTCCGGCTAGGGCCATTGTTATTTTTATTGCTTAGACATATTTTAACCGTTAATTAACGAAAACATTATTCATATTTAAAAGAAAGGCAATAGAGATTTTCAAAGCTTTTTTTGGAGCCTCATAAACATTTTATTTCAACTCTATGATGACATTTTTTGGTCCGTTTTTTTTATTTTTTTTTCGGCGAGCCATAACTTTTGTTATAATCAAGATAGGGAATTCGTATTAGGCTCAAATTATGCGCCTAAAAAAAATCTAGTGACGGCATTACGGTTTTTTTTTTCTCTCAATAACAGTTCAAAACTTAAGACTTTAAGACTAGGCTCGGTCTCGCATGCGTCGTCTCGCGAGACGCGAGACCGAGACCAAGACCGAGACCGAGATCTCCTTCAGTCAATAAAACGATACCGATACCGAGACCGAGAGTATCGACTGAAAGTCTCGCCGGTATCGCGAGACTTTGAAAATTTCAGATCGAATTTTTTTTTTTTTTTTTCTTTCTCGTAACGAATCGTATTGAAAAGAAGAGCTGTTATGCAGTACAATACTGCACAGTAAGACACTGCACAGTCGTAAGACATTGACGCTACAGTCACAACGAGATATCTACAAGCCTTATGTACCTATGAAAATTGTAAAGTTACGCCAATTATATTTTCCTAAACTGATATTTTTTGTATCTGATATTTTAAAAGCAGTATTTTACTTCGTGGAAAGGGAAAAATACATATCAATGAAGAGAAAAAAAAGAAAAAAATCTATTATTTGTTTATGAAATTTCTAAAGTCTTTTGTCCAACTACTTCATTGATTTTTAAAATTTAAAGTTTCAACTTCGAACATTCTTTCTTTTTATATTTTTTCGGAAATATTATTTTAGAAATTCTAAAAATTATTAAATTATGTTATAATTTTGTATGATTTAATTTATCAATTTTATTGATATAAAATATTAATTAAAATAATTTAATATTTATTTTAAAATATTGAATAATATAATATTAATTGTTTTTATTTCATATGAATTTTTAATAAAATATTTATATATTATTCAATCATTTAATTCAATTTAAATGATTGAATAATATATAAATAAACCAATTGGTTTCTATTCTTTTATATTTTACTTAACGAAAAAATATTAGTATAAAAGCGAGACCCGGCGATACTTGCGAGACGAGACCGAGACCTGGTGCGAACGAGCGAGACCGATACCGAGACTCGCTGAATCTCGTCTCGTCTTGTACCGCATGAAGCCCTAACAGTTTTCGAGCAAAAAAATTAAATATCCGAATTTTTTGTCAAATTTTGAAGTTATTTTTTTTTTTTTTCTCAAAAACTATTATAGATAGGGGAAAAAACCCATTAAGCGGGCGAAAGAGTTTTTTGAGACGAATAATATGAGCCTTATACGAAGTCTCTCTTTTGATTTCGCGTTGAGTTATTCATTGCGCCGTTTTTAAGTTTTTTTTCGGCGAGCCATAACTTTTGTTATAATCAAGATAGGAAGTTCGTATTAGGCTCAAATTATGTGCCTCAAAAAAATCTTGTAACGGCATTAAGGGTTTTTTTCTCTCTCAATAACAGTTTTCGAGAAAAAAAATTAAATATCAGAATTTTTTTTTTTAATTTTATAGTTTTTTTCTTTTTTTCTCAAAAACTATTATAAACGGAAAGAAATTTTGCAAAGCGGGCGATAGAGTTTTTTGAGACACAAAAATTAAACCTAATACGAAGTCTCTACTATGAATTTGCGTCGAGTTATATATTGCGCCGTTTTTATAACTTGTAGAATTTTCACATGAAAACGTATGTACTATTTTAAGTTACATAAATAATAATTTAAGAATGATGAAATATAAAACAGAAAAGATTCACGATTAAAAAACCTTTGGTGATAAATACTCTCTGATGGAAAGTTTAGACACCACAAATTTTTAAGTATAAGAAAAAAAAATTTTTTCAAAATTTACATTTTAGTTTTTTAATCAAAAACTATTATCAATAGAGCAAAAAACCTATAACGCGGGCGATAGAGTTTTTTAATGCGCTTCTTTTGAGCCCGGTACGAAGTCTCTCGGTTAGTTAGTTCGTAAGTTATGAGCGTTTTTTTCTTTTCGCCGATGAATTCAAGACTGCGGCTGAGCCTATGGCTCCTAGCCTCCGTAAAAAAAAAAAAAAAACAAAACGAACTATTTGATGTTAAAAAAATTTAATGTCAAATAATGATCGATTTTTTTAACATCTTTTTTATGAGCGAATTAACCACAAACACATGATGGTGCTTCATCGCCGCCACCACCACCATGTATTTGTTCTATTATGATTGCTGCTGTTTAAATATGATCAATATTGTTATTGTTATTTTGATTTCCACTCGGTACATCATTTATTAAATTATTATTTACTCCTGTTGTTGTTGTTTCATTGAATGATTCAATATTTAATCATCTGTTCCATTTTTTCGTTCTTAACAAATTCATTCAAGATCTTAAATTTATTTCGATCATGGCAAGCACAAGCACTTGAATAACCACTATCTTGTGCATTATTTGATTATTGAACAGATTTATTTCAAATACTCATTATTTGATTTAAAATATTATTACAACTACCAGTACAAGTCTCATGAAAATTACGAACATTGGTATAGCAAACGGCTATTTTAAATTTTACTGATTTAGGATTACCAGTACATTTATCAGATGTTTTTGATAATATTTCAGTGTCATTAATTGTCTCTTGAAATCCTATACAATCTAAATTACCATCTTTGCTATCTTTACGTTCACGTGGTACCACATTTTATTCACATATTATTTATTGTTGTTTGGTATTGTGATTATGATGTTGCTGTCGTATTATGTCAAGCACTTGAATAACCACTATCTTGGGTTTTATTTGTTTATTTGACAAATTCATTTTCAATACTCATTATTTGATTAAAAATATTATTACAACCACCAGTACAAGTCTCATGAAAATTACCAGACATTGGTATAAGATCTAGTCGTATTTTAAATTTTACTGATTTGGGATTACCAGTACATTTATTACATGTTTCTAATAATATTTCAATGTCATTAATTGTCTCTTGAAATCCTATACAATCTAAAATACGATCTTTACGTTCACGTAGTACCAAATTTTATCCACATATTATTTATTGTTGTTTGGTATTGTGATTATGATGTTGCTGTTACTATCTTGTGTATTAATTGTTTATTTAACAGATTTATTTTAGATACTTATTATTTGTTTAAAAATATTATTATAACCACCATTACAAGTCTTATCAAAATTATCAGACATTGGTATAGCACCTCGTCGTATTTTAATTTTTACTGATTTAGGATTACCAGTACATTTGTCACATTTTTCTGGTAATATTTCAATGTCATTAATTGTTTCTTGAAATTCTATACAATCTAAAATACCATCTTAACTATCTTTACGTTCACGTGGTACCACATTTCATCCACATATTATTTATTGTTGTTTGGTATTGTGATTATGATGTTGCTGTCGTATTATGTCAAGCACTTGAATAACTATTATCCTGTGTATTATTTGTTTATTTAACAGATTAATTTTAAATACTCATTATTTGATCAAAAATAACATAATAAATTATATATTGTATATAATAAAAGTTTTAACCTTAATATTCACCTTTGTCTCTTGAATCTTTCATGAAACTAAAATTTTAAACAAGTTTTTTTGTATCGTTGTCAAGGGAATAAATAAATAAAACAAGATGAAAAATAATTTAAAATTACTTACCTTCATACCGTTACTTTCGTTGCATCCATCTTTTGTTTTTTTTTTTTTACTGCCCATTCTAAAGAAGTTTCACTTCAAAAAGTTTGTGTCGGACCTTGAAAATCTTACACATATATTACGAGCTGAAGTAGAACGATTTCTCGTTTAAAAACATTTCAATAGATCATTTAACTATAGAAAATTCAACACTTGACTCGTTTTATATAATATATGAAGATTTTAAAAAATGGTTTGGATATGATCGTGAGAAAGGAACACGAGCATACTGGGAGCTTTATTATCAAACAATTATCTATTTAGATGACTTTGCTACTGCACTGAGAAAAAAAACTTCTAAAATACAGAAATTTCGTTCTTGCAAAAAAAGTTCTTGGATTATGGAAAAAATTCCTTATATTAAATAAAAAACTTTGTAATTCGAGAACGAAAAATTTCTTGAATTATGGAAATATTGTCTTGAATTATAACAAATACGTCTTGAATTATAAAAAAAAATTCTTAAATAATAACAAATTTTCTTGAATCATGGCAAAATGTTCTAATTTTTAGAAGTAAGGTTCTTGGATTATAACCAAATAGGTCTTCAATTATAACAAAATGTACGCGATTTTAGAAGTAAGCTTCTTGGTTTATGACGTATTTGTTATAATCCACGAAAAATATTGAACAAATCAAGAAAAAAAATTTTTTTACATAAATAAATATAAGAGAAAAAAAAAATTATGTTAACAATCATTTTCTTGATTGTTCTTTATTACTATTCGAACTTTGTTGGTTGAATTTTTTTTGTTTTGTATCAGAAAATTTTACGTGAGAAGTGACTTGAACTCCTGATGAAAAATAATTTAAAATTACTTACCTTCATACCGTTACTTTCGTTGCATCCATCTTTTGTTTTTTTTTTTTTACTGCCCATTCTAAAGAAGTTTCACTTCAAAAAAATGTTTGAACAAAAATTTAATAATAGAATTATTATTATTTGAATAATAAAAATTGATCAACCAAGTATTCAACATTATTTAAAAGAATCTTCTTATTTTGTTATTCCCTACACGGAGAGAAATATCTTACAAAAATTGTTAAAAAACTACTTAAAAATTGTTGAAAAAAACCACAAAAAAGTGGCAAGATGTAAGTACAATAAAATATGATGTGGTCAATATCGAAGTTTGTTTAATCGACCCACAATTTTTGTGGTTCCCGGGACACAAAAATTACGGGTCTGTACAACAAAATTTATTCGGCACTTATTAAAATCTATAAAACTCGAGGGGGGGGGGGTGATTACACTTGTGTAATCTGGTATACATCGGGAGAAGGATCTTCAATAACCTCTTGTAATCGTACAGAAATGATTACGGAAAAATCATGTAATCGATGTAATCTAAAGTACTCTTGTAATCTTTTATAATCATCAATAATCTTTGAAAATTTTATGTAATCACCAGTAATCTTACGTCGTATATCTGTAATCTGCGAAAATTTGCTTGTAATCTTGATATGATTACAGGAAATCTCAGTAATCTTCCCTTCTCTGTTTTCAGATCGCGCATGCGCGTGTATACATGCACATGTATAGTATACTAATTTTTTTTTCTTTATTCGTTTTTCATTAATTTTTTTTTTCTTCTTTGAATTTTAAGTGTAATCATAAAAGATTACAGGGAATCTCTGTGATTACCAAAAAAAAAAGTAATCTTGTGTAATCATTAGGAATATTGCATGATTACAGGTAATCTGTAATCTGGTGTAATCTTCAATAGTCTTCAAAAATCTCGTGTAATCTTTTTAAAATCTTTGAATTTTAAGTGTAATTATAAAAAATTACTGGAATTCTTTGTGATTACAAAAAAGTAATCTTATGTAATCATTGGAAGGATTACATCATTACCGGTAATCTGTAATCTGGTGTACACTAAATTTTGGAGTGACTTTCCCTCGATAAAACTTTATAAAAAAATTCTCAAAATTTACAAGTTTTGTTCTTTCTCAAATGAAAATTCTGATAAAGTAAACAAAATTTGTTCTTTTTTTGGATAAAAATTGTTAAACAGTGCAAATAAAATTGATTTGATTTTTCAATGAAATTTATTGTACACTAACAATTAAATTTATTCAATTTTTAATAAAAATTCTTACAAAATGAATAAAATTTGTCTTCCACCTCAATAAAAATTAATGAACCTTTTAAATAAAAAAAATAATAATAATCAATTAATAATTAATGCAATTTATATATGGCAAGTCTTTTTTTTATTATTATTACAAATGAACATTTTAGATTTTCTAGAATCTTATTTCAACTTACTTCTACTTAAATTACGCATTTACCAACAGTTCTTCATTATAAACCTATACCCTCCAAATACACGTACAATGTAACTGATATTACAATTATATAAATCATTTTGTGTCAGAATTTTCCATTGATAACGATAATTTTATAATTTATAAGCTTAAGTATGTAAAAAACATCTGGTAAAAATTTAACGATTAATATGAAATTATTATTCTTTCCAAGAATAATATGATTGACTTCAAAGAATACTGGTCCTTCTTCTGATGCAGTGATAACAACGCATTGTTCTTTAATTAGCATACCATCCCAAGTTAACTCTTCAACTTTTGATATTAATCCAGTAATTGGATCACTTAATGGATACAAATATTCTCTAATTTTCGAGCAACAACTAAATTCATCTATGAGAAATGTCTTTACTAAATTATCACGCTCTCACTTTCATCAACTAAACGTTTTTATAGACTTAGGAATTCTTTTCAACATAAAAACGGTTACCTGCCCACGAGTGACTATGTCCAGCGGCTTGATATTTTTTTTACAGATGTACTTCAAAGTTATAAAACTTACTACGCCCTCGCTTTCATCAATCTAACTTTTCTGAAGACTGAGGAATTCTTTTTTGATCTCAAATTCATAAAATTTCTAAAAGGTTCGATTGGTTTAATAAGAGGCCCAATAATTTATGTGACTCTGAAATACACCAATGAAAAAAACGCACTTGAGCTGCCTACAACAATATTGCAAAACCCGGGGCCCCACAAACACCGTATGGAGCGCTGGTCTCTGAAAATTCGGCCGCTAACGTGACTGTCAACTTCAGCCCCGTCATTTTACAATATTCATTCATAGTTTAATTGAAGTTGATGCTATATTGCAATCGTCTTACATATATGCAATCTACTGATAGCGACAGCTGGGGTTTTTGTACCATCACGATGTTTTGCCTCGAATCTCATCATAGATATTCTTGATAAAGATCCACTTAGAAACAATACTTTGGGATAATGCATGATGTTTCGGTTTCATACTATTAGGAAAAAAATTATTATGAAGCGTTAAATAGTCGGTTATTATTTCACTCAATGTTAAATGTGTGTCACAATCAAGATAATAGCTTGTAAAAATATCAATTATATCTTTTAACAATAAAAATATTTCCCAGACTTTATCATTTTTATTTATATAATGACCAATAATTAAACTAAAATGTCGAATCAAAGACAACATTTCTGAAGGAGCCATAATAATTGATTTTTTTCCGAAAAAAATGATAAAATACGTATCAGTCTAATTATAGTATTAATTGGGTCGATGATTTTCATTTAAAAGTGTTATTGTATGTTCAACTTGGCCCAGCAACTCTAATGCTTGTCTACTACATTTACTTCCGATTGGTGAAATTATTTCATAAAGCCCCTTTTGAATAAAATTCCATAGATTATCTGCTTTTTCTGGAAATTAACATTGCAACGAGAAAAATAACTTAAATGTTAAATCAATTGCGTGAAGAACAGAATTGACAACATAAAGCTTAAATTTACTGTCTCGTTAACATATACATAAACCAATTGAATATTATTTATTGGCCCTACTATAACACTGGGATGGGTTGAAAAGTTAAATTACAATTTGAAAGTATGACGATTAATAGCTGCCTGAATATCTGCAGCAGTCCCTACGTAAATCATAAAAAAAGCTCGTCGTTTAACTTTAAAAAGTTTATTGTTTTTTTCACCTTTTTTAAGTCTCAATGATGGTGCTTGAACGATATATGGTAGTAAGTAAAAAATTACAGCGTCCTGATTGTGCTGAAGTAGTGTAGGCAATGCGCGTATCAGACCGTTGTCAGCTTGAGTAATATCTTTACAACTATTTAAATAATTTATTAAAACAAGACGTACGATTTCCCATCTATCAAATAATTTATCAGCAGCATCAGGATAAATTTTGTTAAAATCTGGTGACAGTAATTCCGCACCAATTGCTACTTTCAAGCAAGGAAAATCTGTGTAATACTAGTGCAATTGATAATTGCCACTTTTTAATTTTTGTTGTCTAATGCCAAAAGATCCCACTTTATTTTCACTTGATCATCTGGATCTATATGATTAGACAACCAGTCTACAGCTGTTTGTTCTTCTTCTGTGATGTAAAAAAAAAATTTATGTAAATAAACATTAATAATAAAAAATCAATGTACAAAATTTTGGCTGTAAATAATTAAATTACCATTAGCGTCTCTCACAACAGGAGCTTCGATTTGCCGCCAAGGATCAGTTGTTAAATGCTTTCCTTCTAATTGTCCTTGAGTATATAAGAGATGATTAACGAAAGACCCAATAGCTTTTATTTTGTGTACTCGTCTAACTATTTGTCCATCTGACATTAATTCTTGTACTTTATGAGAGCGATATGGAGTATATAATGCTGTCTTTGATGTGCCAGGGAAAAGAACAACTATTTCATCGGACCACGTATTGAACTGTTTTTTTGAAATACTGGAAAAAATTGTTAATTAATCATGATCTACTTTTTATTTAAGGCAGTATGTAAATTCCAAGGTAGTATAATTCTTTGGGTTCAAAGAGGCACTCTTGTAACCATAGCTTAAAAAAATAGAAAGTGCCCTCTAATGTCTAAAATTTCTATACTTTACTGACGCGTTTTTAGAAGTATGAGTGAGGGCGCCTCGTATTTACACACACTAATACTACTTCAGCAGATTTTCAATGCTTCGCCTGGTACTTTTTGACTGTTTTTGACCCTAAATTTTCGTCTTAAATAATTAATAACTTTTAAAATTCGTGGTAGAAATCGATGATTTTTTTAAAATTATTTTTGTTATTAAAAGAAGTATAAGCTGTAGTAAAATAAAAGTTTTCGGTGAAAGCGTTTTTTCAATAAAAGTGAGAACGTGCCGATACTTCCTATGCTTGTGTGTTAAAGTGTTAAATTGTTGTCAATTTTGACCCTAATTATCTCGGTCAAATCGTGGTAGAAAATTACAAAAAAAATTTGATAAAATAGATCTTTATTTCACTTAAAAAATGAGCCTTCTTTGATCAAAATCTGTGAGAGGGAATTTTTTTTCAATATTTTGACATACTGCCTTAAATGGAAAAAAAATGACAGAGAAAAGAAAATCATGTGGTACAAAAATAAACATCTAGCATGCTTTAATAAATTTAATGCTGTGAAAATGAAAATATATTTTTAATAAATATAAAGATAAATAATAATAAATCTATATGCATCTAAAAAAAAACAAAAAAAAAAACATTCTGAATTGCATACATCCACCAACAATTTTATTAATGAAAAAAAAATGTGAAATTAATTTGAAAAAAAGTTTTTGAAATTTAATAAAAAAAAATAATACCATAATTGACACTGAAAAAGAAAAATGGGAATTACTGTTGTTGAATAAAGAATGACGGTTAATTTTGAAAAAAAAGTTATGTCATGAATAAGCATCCAATAAATTGAAATAATAATTTACTTACCAATCTCCTATTTTAAAAAGAAGAAAGGTAACGGCGGTTCTTTCTTCTGTGATTGGTTGTTTTGTTTCCCTAGATTGATATTCTTTTTTTTCTCTCTCTCTTCATTTTAATTAATAAAATAAATTTATTATTCTGTTTCTTCGTCTGTTTTTTCTAATTTTTTTTTTTTTGTTAATTTTATAATATTGTGGTTGGCAATGGTTGCTGTGGGGTCAAACATTCTATCTCTGTTTTTTTGATAATAAAATAAAGTTATCCTGTTTTTTCGTCTTTTTTTCAGGTGCGTAAACTAACCATGTATAAGTTCTAGAAAAATTTTCTAGGATACTTTATAGAAGCGTCCTAATTTGCACTATTTTGTACGGTAAATGTTTTAATTTTTATCACAAAATTGAAGGGTGGAGAGCGGGTTAAAAATCTTTTTTTTTTTTTTGATGAATTAGGGGGGGGGGGGAAATAATTACTACAAACGCAATTAATATATTATTTAAAAATATTTATTTTTGGAAGCAGTATAGAAACATTTTGGAGTAAATATTTTTTCTTTGTTGTTATTCTTGAGGTACAAATTTCGGGCTTGGTGGTACAAATTAGTAGGAATTACTTTGTGTTTGTATTAATTTTTTTTTCCCCCTAAGCCATCTAAAAAAAAAGTAGATTTTTAATCCTTCCGCCACTATTTAATTTTGAGATAAAAATTAAAACAATTACAGTACAAAATAGTTCCAATTGAGACGCTTCTAATGAGTATCCTAGAAAATTTTTCTAGGACTAGGTTCACGCACTCCTGTCTTTTCTCTTTTTTTTTTTTTTTTAAACTTAAGGTACGGTCTCCAAGGAGCGTCTGCGCCGGCTGTCCGACTGTCGCGTTCGGGCGTTCTGATCAAGCGCTTTGGAACGCTCATAGCCGAGAGGTCTCCAAGGCGCGCTCACAATTTCTAAACAGTTGAGCAGCTGTATGATGAATATACTTTTGTTTTAAATAAAAATATAAATATCATAGATAATAGAGAAAAATTAATTTTGATAATAGCTGATAAAGTTACTTAAGAATATTGTAGGAGAAAATGACAGAAAAATTAAAATGAAATGAAAACCTGTTAGCGATTTGCATACAATAAAAAATGAGGGACATTTCTAAATATTAATAAATGGCCATTTAAACAATAATGATAAAAAATTTCATCGATTTTTCTGCCTTAATATACATCAGTTTGACTATTTTTTAAATTAAATTAAAAAAAAACTATGGTAAACATAAAAACATTAGTATACTGCACTAACACTTTACCAGCTAAACACATACAGTTAAAGAACTTATATATATGTGCGTGACTGCCCAGCGTCTACAGAAGCCTGACCCGACTTTGGTCAGTCGAGCGTTCAGACACGACTTCTGATTGCAGCGCTCCGAGCGCGAACGCGCCTTGGAGACCAATAACATAAAACTTGTATTCTCGGGACGAGCGTCTCTGAACGCGACAGTCGGACAGTCGACGCAGACGCTCCTTGGAGACCGTAGCTTTAAAGAGGCATAGAGACGCGCCGCAGGCGCGTCATGTTAACTTGTATATAAAATAATTGAAATAATCCTATTTAAATTGTCACCCTGACAAAATTAAAATTCACATATGCACACAAATATAAATAAATAAATGATGATTGTTAGAAAGTTTACCGACAATTGAATGATAGCTCTTTTATTTTCGTTATTGACAGCCGACAGGTCCCAACAAGTTTATTCGGCCAACAGAAACATCTCACACAACTGAACATCCCTTCCAAACGTGTTTGTGTATGTCATCTGTTGCTAGCTGACAATAATTGTCATTCCAGAACCATAAAAATTGTCGTGATTCAAAACAAATTTTCTTACGTGGTTTACAGATGCTGTTGGACCTCAAAAATTATTGTACCGTTTAACAAAAATTATTATCTTTGGAACAAAAAATATTAGATTGAAAATAAAAATTATAAAAATAGAAAATACAAATTAGAAAAACAGATAATAAAATTTGTTATACGGTGAATTGAAAAATGTAGTCCAATAAAAATTGTTGTACCGTTCAATAAAGATTATGAATCTACAAAATAAAAAATATAAAACATTTAAGGTACAACCAGGGAAAATTAAAAATAATGACGATTTCACGAATTTTATAGAGTAGATAATTAAAATAACGATACACCTTTTTCTTTAATCAGTTTTTTTGTTATAAGATGTTTTTTTGATTAATTAACTGTTAAAGATGGTCCTTTTTTTTGAGGTTAAACATAGGCTCTTATGGAAAATGATGTTCAGCTTTTCATAATACCCCATCGAAATACTTGAAAAAATAATGCCATATTTACCAAAAACTAAAGGATAAAACTAGAAAAAAAGACGAAAAATCATCACCCAAATTTAGTATAAGTTTTAATATTCAATTTTAATTAATAGAGGATAATAAATTTTTGTCTTTGTCTAAATACTTGAGTGGAAGTGAGAAACAGTATTCTCTTTCTAATCTTTCGTCCTTTTCGCACTCATGAATATATAATGTTTTTAGCAAACATCCGCCAGATGTCTCTCATTTTGCCCTGGTTGTACCTTAACAAGTTTTATTTATAAGAAGGAAGGACAAATAAAAAAAAAGAAGCTTGCATCTTGCCACCAAATTATTGTACCAGAACCACAATTTTTGTTGAATACAGGGTAATCCGTGTACAGGGTAACGGGTGAGGAGAGAATGTGAGTTCTGGAGATGTACCTGTTTGTTCGAATATTGCAAAACCAAAGTTGTTGAAGACCGTGTCAATCTGGATGGTCGCCTTGTTGATGGTAGTGGTTTTGAAGTATCCAATCGGTAAAAAACTTGTAGCACAGAAAAAAAACACCCCGGAGAAATTTCGAAGTTTATATTTGGGAATAAGGAATGTTAAATTTTCAAGGAACAAATATGATTGTTCACTAGGATTTTTTAATATTAAATTCACTTTTTGATTTTATTTCTATCTATATGAAAAGTTTAATAGGTTTTTACATTTTTATTAAATTGAATTTCAAGTAACAAGTCTAACATATTACCGATATTTTTGTTATAATCTAATACATTATTTTTAATTTCCCCTCTCGATAATAATAAAAATTCAGCATGATTTTCATATAGCTCTTTTGATTGCGCTGAATCTGTTGTGGTAAACTTACGAATAAATGTACATTTTCTAATTGATTAATATATTTATGATAATCAATATATCCAATATATCCAACCCTTAAGCTATGAACAGCAGCATCAAAAGGACAGGTGTTTATCGTTTTTATTAAACCCTTCCTTGTCTCTACAAGGCCTAAACTATTACCATTGTCTGATAATGTTGTTTTATAACTTAGTTGTGGTTGTTGATGCAGGTTTTCAACGTTAACATTTGATCGCAGATATTTACCTCGTTTTTTCGGGGAATTTAACATTCCTTTCCAAAGATCAACTTGATTTGGAGAATCATGGTTGTTTATATCAATTGGTTGTAAAACTTTTGAATTATCTTTTACGTCTGACATGTTATATGAGGTATTTAATGAATTATTGTGATTGATATAAGATGCTGTTGATTCATCTTTGACTTCATTTATAGATGACTCTGAAGTTGATGATATTATAATATTTTTTTTGTGAAATTTCAAATCTGACTCAGTAGTAGTGTTTATAACACTTTCAAAGACGTAAAAATCAGAGTTTTGTTCTGTAGAGTTAAAAATTGGTAGAGAAGATAGTGAAAAATTTAATTCTCTTGAATTTTGAACTGAATTGTTTAATGTACATTCTAAGTCAACTGTAGAATGTATCGGTGAAACGGATGAATTGTTCATTTCCCTTATTTTTACTGACTCATTTGGTGACCTTAGCTGACATTTATCATTTTTTGCTTCGGATACATTTGATGATAATAATATGACACATCTAGATAATAAACGTAAATGAATTATTAACACTTTGTGTACTCGCATTGACTTTTATCTTTGTAGTACAGATATTTTCAATGCTCGAAAATAAGATTCACTTCTAGCTGATGTTGAAACACACGATTCATTAAATTTTTCTTTATTATTTCCATAAAAAAGGTACGGCATTATTGTTGTCCAACACATTAAACGTTTTGAATAAGTCATAAGTCGTGTTCCAAACTCTGGGCAAAAATATCCATTCGGATAATTACCTGATTCAGACGGTTGACTATCACAAAAAATTTTCAAGCAAAAATTTTTCTGTTTTATCATTAGAGTACGGATTGATTAGCTCTTTTTTTTTAGGAATTTCAAAATCTACGAACGTTGAATCAGCAGCTCTTTCTAATGGTGGTTCATAACCTTTCATAAGATCCAATAAATAATTAGTGGAGTTCATACAATGATCCTTATCTGATCTTACGTCAACTTTCTCTGTGTTAGCGACATCTGAAAAATATGTGTACATAATTCACGAAGCTCTAAAATTGTTTGAACTGATGTCAATAACCCGATACATCTAACAAAAAAATATTCGGTTGCTGGTGAAACACCACTAAAACATGCCCATTTCGTGACGGCATGAATTAAATAAGCTATATCGATTCTTATTATGCATATATTATCTGATATCTTTTCACTCGAAGATGCCTGAATAAAACAAGTTTCAAAATATGCTTCTAATCGTCTGTCCTTGAAAGCTAACGTAGTAGCTAGTAATAGTGCTTCTGAATCATCTGTGACAACCTGATCTGGTGATGGAGCCCCCAATCTGAGAAACCCTCTCAGTGTATATTGCGAAGTATATGCATCATGTTCTTCGGTAACCATTTGAAAAACTAGCAATGTTTGTCCTCTGAATTTTGTTACGGATTGATATAAAAGTAAGACACTTTTAGAACCATCATTTGTTATTAAAGTTTGATATATTTGGCCTGATCCATCAATACTCATTGACTCACATTCTTTAAGGCTTTTTTATTATCTAAATCTTTTAAATCTATTAATTCAGGAGTCCAGTAACAAGCATAAAATTTACTTGCTCCAATTTCATGGATACTGCCACAAAATTCGGGATTGTTCTTTAGATCTATAACGGCTTGAACTGGGTTATCAGTTGGTCCTACTCTAAGCTCTCTATCAAGTTTTTGTTGCTTAGCTTTTCTCAAAACTTCTTTTGAGTAAATAGTAGCAGGTTTATTGCCATCAAATTCCATCAGTTTATTCGCATCATTTCTACGAACATTATAAACAGTTGTTCCTTTCAAGATGTCAGCCACTCCATTTCTCCTATCACCTCGCAATTGGCGTTTTCTAAAATGAACTACATCATGACGAAATAGTAATTGAATCAGTTAAAGGATCTAAAATATCGTTAGAACATTGCATTGAGTAATTTTTGTCCTGTCTTTTTCTTTTCTAATTGATTGATTGTTTTAATATTCTAGATCAATCGGTTAATATGCTCCACTTTGCACTTTTCATGGTTTAAACACGCAGCTGCATCTGCCCATACTGAATGTTGCCAAAGCAAATAGAAACATCCTCGATAAAATTAAGATGACTCAGAGCATTTATCAATTCTTGATGTGTTATAGCAGATACTGGTGGCATCTCGGTGAATATGAAATTGAAACCTATATACATCAATAAAACGAAAAGAATAATACGAATTAATAAAGATGCAATTTTTAGTCAGCCAGAATGGCAACCGATTTTATGTTTATACAAAAATAAAAAATTGTAACCTTGCCTTATGTCTAAAATAAGTGTTGACGCGTATTAACTAGTAAATATTTTTATTACTTTAATGTTGATGAATCCAATGGAATGTCAAAAGTTGATTTAACCATATATTTTATTTATTATTCATTACATGACTCAATTTTTATCCTTCAGGATTTTTTACGCAGACAGAAAATCCTGGAAAATGAACAGTTTTAATAATATGAATATGAATAAAATTAATTAAGAAAGAAATAAAAACTAACATAAAAATAACCTCAAAGCACTTAATGCAACAATAACACGTGAACGGTTGTTCGCGTTCCTTCACTGTCAGTCTCTTTCTAAGGGTTATAATGAAAAAGCTTTTTTATCTGTCGCTTCAAGTATAATACGCCTTTAGGTTTGATAATCACTGTAGTGTTTGGCGGCTCATTTAAATATGTTTTGTTCGGAAGACAGATAATCACAAAAATAAACATATTCATATAAGAAAATTTATCAATCTATTAATCCAAAGCAAACCGTATAATAGTTAAAATATCCCCGACAAGAAAATATGAGTTTATAATTACTTTAAAAATTTTGGTTTTTTTGATTATTATTTTTAACAAATTTATAAAACTACTGTTACGTCTTGGTATCAATATTATAAATAAATAAATAAATAAATAAAATATTTAGTGAATTCAAGGGCATATAAAATACCGAGTAAGCAGTTAAAATTTTTCCTTTTTATTTTTTGATTATTTTAGCAAAATCAACATTTTACCTTTTTTTCTCACAATATTATATTTTTTTTATTTATTTTTTATTATTTTTGCAAACCGTAGTTCAAAGTCACCTTAGCTACTCGATATTTTACATCCGTTGACGTTACAAATAATTCTTTAAGTAAAATATTAAATGCTGACTATCGTGGGACAGGTAAATTATAATTAGTCAAAGATGTTTCTACCTAAGATCATCCCTACTTTTTAATTTCATTTTTATGGGAATTATTATTTTAGAATTTGAGGAGCTTCACTCTTGCGACAACTTTTGTTTGGAAAATATCTAAATTAAATTTAAATCAATTTTATGAAATCAAATATAATTAAATAAATAATAAAATCAATTGAAGTTTTTCGTTTCTAATAAATAAAATGTTAAAGTGAATTTAAATTAAATAATCTTTGTGCTTAAATTATTATTTTTCGTTTATAAATTGACTGTTCCTAATACTATAAAATTATTGACTGTGACATTTCTCCGGGGTGTTGTTTTCTGTGCTTCGAGTTTATTTTACCGTTTGGATTATTCAAAACTACCAACATCAACAGGCGACCATCCAGATTGACACGCTCTCAACAATTGTTTCGGATTATTCTTACATCAAGGTACATCTTCAATCAAACACATTCCCTCCTAACCCGTTACCCTGTAGGGAATAACAAAATAAGAGGATTTTATAAAAATAAGTTAAATATCAGGCTCATTAATTTGTATTATTTTCAAATTATTATAATATTATTTTTCTAGTTAAACATTCTTCTTTTTTTTTGTTATTTCATAGAAAATTAATTAGCCTGGTACGTAACACTACCATCGAAAAAAAATTACTATCAACTACTACGGAGGAAGACATTTTTTCAAAAAAATATTTTCAGTTAATTTTTCAGCTATATACAAAAACACTTCGGCAATTTTATCAAGAGATATCAAAATTTTGAGCATCTCCTAAAATTGCCTTAAAACCGTCATGAATGCATCCATTCCTGCTAGAAATATTTTTTTTTCTTCACTGAGGCATTTTTTGTCTACTTTTCCAAACGCGTTTGCGTCGATAAAGTGGACCCGTATCCCACTCTCCGCTTCACACGTCTTTTTCACTTTACCGAGCGTAACTTTCATTTTACCGGAAGTTTCAATTAAAGTAAAAAAGACGTGTACAGTGAAAAGTGAGATAATGGTCCCTTTACCGAAACAAACGCGTTTATAAAAGTAGCTAACTTCAATATTTTTTGCTCTATAACTTTTTAAATGATGCAACAAATCACCTAATTCTAAGTTTTCTAAAAAAAAAAAAAAATTATGGAGAAATGTTTTTCATCATGCAAAATAGTGTTCTCAGAGACGCATCTTTTGAGCCCTAGACGAACTCTCGATGACAATTATTTTATAATTTATAACATTTCTTTATTTTCTGGTGATGATTTCAATACTGCGGCTGAGCCTTCATGGCTCCTAGCCTCCGTTATCAAAACTAAATACATTTCGATAAGTAGTAGTAAGAAGTATGTTTGTAATAAATAAGTTAACAATTTTCATTAATTATTAGTTGAATAGCTATTGCCAAATGTTGCCAAGGAAAGGATCTAACCAAATAAATTAATTCGTAGTCTAGATTAATTCCTCAGCCACTTGGCGCGATAATTTTAATTTTATAAAGAAAATATTGCTGGGAATTAATCTGGACTGAGAATTAATTGATTTGGTTACATCATTTCCTCAGCAACATTTGCTAAGAGCTTTTTAATTATATAATGATTGGAAATGTTGCTAAGAAAAAAATGTAACCAAATAAATTAATCTGTAGTCTAAATTATTTCCTCAGCAATATTTTCTATATTAAATCAAAATTATTGTGTCAAATGATAAGAATTAATCTAGACTAATAATTAGTTAATTGGGTATTTTTTTTTTTCACTATAGTACTTATATAGGGCCGGTCCTAGGCCATGGTTCTAGGGGACCAGGGGACGAGGGCCGGGATCGGGCGGTCAGATCGGAGGCAGGGGTAAAAATCTCGAAGTTTCTAGAAGCTTCCAAATGACGTCATCAAATATTCGAGAAAGTTCTTCAAATGACGTCATGGTTATTTATTTAGAACGTCATATTTCTTAGAATGGCCGGAAATGATAAGAAATATTCCTAGAAATATTTGTTCATTCAAAGTGCCAGATTATTAAATTGTAACGTCATCGAATATTTGTCTGTTCAAAGCATTGGTTTATTTGAAATGTGACGTCATTTATTAAAATGTGATTGTTTCGATTACTTATATGGAGGGGCAAGTCCTATAAGAATGCAAATTTTTCCGTCTAGAAAAGAATTAGGACTAGAAAAGAAAAAGTGGTTAGAAAAAATTATTGATTATTCAAAACCAGTAATTGATCTCATGATTACGGTTGTCCATCTTTGGAGAAATTACGAATATCTTTTTATGGAAATCATGATGTAAGTATATTTTATAAATCTATCATATCCTTGAACTAATATGTTTGATCCGGTGTCAAAAATTCATTTTTTTTTTAGGTTATTGTATATACATTGCTGAGGTGAATCTACAATTTTTTCACTATTTTTATCATCAAATGCATCATACATTGATAAATTCAGTGAATTAAGAAGTTTTCATAAAGATTTACGTTGCTTTTGGAAAAGTATGGAACTTCTGAAAAAATATCTCAGGTCCACTTTCAAGAAATTCATTGTTACGTACTGGTATTTTTATATTTAAAATAATTAATTAATGAATAATATTTGGTAAATTCAAGGGATATGATATAATATCGAGTAGCACATAAATTGTTTCTTCTTATTTTTAATAATTATATTTCACTTTTAGCATCATTGACATTTTATTTAAATATTATTTACTTTTTCAATATTATTTTTCATTCAAACTTTCATTTTTCTGAGCCACAGTTGCATTTTTACATCAGCAACTCGATATTCAACATCCGTTGAGTTTAACAATTATTATGAATAACGTCTCAGCAATAAATAATTGCTGACTAGCATGAGAACCATCAATTTTGATTGGTCAAAGATGTTTCTACCTAGGATCATCCCTTCTTTATTTTATTAATTTTTATGGGAATTTTTATTTTTATAATTTAAGAAGCTTCACTCTTGCGACAACTTTCGTTTTATTCAAATCATAAATCAAATCAAATAAATTTTAACAAATCAAATTAAATAAAATAATAAAATCAATTTAATTTTTACGTTTCTAATAAATAAAATTTTAAAAGTGAATTTAAATTAAAAATTTCTAGTGACAAATTATTATTTCCTAAATTATTTAACCTTCCGTAATCCCATATAAAAATTATTGACTGTGACATTTCTCCGGGGTGTTGTTTTCTGTGCTTCGAGTTTAATTTACCGTTTGGATTATTCGAGACTACCAACATCAGAAGGCGACCATCCAGATTGACACGCTCTCAACAACAATTGTTTCGGATTATTCTTACATCAAGGTACATCTACAATAATACACATTCCTTCCTAACCCCTGTAGGAAATAACAAAATAACAGGATTTTTAATTTTAACGTGGAATACCAAGTTGATTCATTATAATTATTCTATGATTATTTTCCTTTTTTAAATTTTGGATTTACATATTTTTCTTTTTTTTGTTGTTTTATAGTTTAATTTTAAATTATTAACTTGGTACGTAACAGTCTGTTTGTTTAGAACAGTCTATAACAGCAAGTGGTGCTTGATTTAAAAATTCTTTTTTTGTTAATAATGGTTTTAGCTCTTTACCAAAGTATGATAGTTGGGAATTTGTAAACATGTCATAGAGCAGAGCAAATTGATTCTTGCCTGTATCAAGATTTAAATTTCCATATGGGTAGGTTAGTTAATTTAAAAATAATTTCACATCTCGCAAATTGCAATGATCAAAATGACTTGGATTTTTGTCAGCTTGATTTTTACGTGCAGTTTGACATCCTACAATGGCATATCTTGGTTTCTCGAGTTGTGTTGATGTTTTTACACTCCATATATGTTTTGAAGTAGCAGAAAGGGTAATCATACAGCTCCCAGGCTCGAAAACTCAGTAAAATAGCTGGATCTTTTGATATGCAGTTTAAAAGTTGTATTTTTTCTTTATCTGAGACTCGAATATATGGTACAACCCATTCTATTTTTTGAATAGCAATTTTTGCCGTTTCTGCTGCTGCTGTTTTTAGGTATGCATTGGTATCAGTATTTGATCTCGTAAAAATGAGTTCATGTTTCGCATTAGTAATCATTTCACGATAATCTCCAGCGAATTCAAGTAGTATGCTCGATGGTATTGATATATCAAAGTATCCATTAGCATTATTGATAGCAGAATCTGTCCAGTCTGAATTTTCCAATAGTGCTTTCTGATTAGGTGTGAGTGATACATAACCTTTCATGAGAGTTGTGAGTCCTACATTTTTATTACGATCTATTTCAACGGCATTTATTTCATAGCGAATTTCTTCAAATAAATGAGCAATAGCCGATTTTACTAGAATTGTAGTATTTGCAACGGCAGTTCTATCATTTTTTGTAAATTTTCCCTCAATGTGTAGTGTACTTTCAGATGGCAGTATGCACAAATCTTGATGTTGAATTCTAATTCTTATTTCATCATTATTGATGAAATATGGTGCTCCATATGGTTGATGAGCATGGAGTCCATAATGAGCTATAGACTCATGAAAAACAATCGAATTTTGAAAATTTAAGATTTTTTCCATGGTATAAA
Organism: Aphidius gifuensis; assembly: GCF_014905175.1. Lineage (NCBI taxonomy): Eukaryota > Metazoa > Arthropoda > Insecta > Hymenoptera > Braconidae > Aphidius > Aphidius gifuensis. The sequence continues at coordinate 9,355,632 of NC_057792.1, read as the reverse complement.
ACAAACAAGACAACATAATCGTATTTTTATATTCTTTGAGGTGGTTTGAGATTGAGACTTTTAAGAAATTGAACGTTTGGATGTGGTAATACTCGGAGTGTCCGATGATGACTGATGGATTTTTGGCATGTTGGTTCATTTATATAACTGCTTCCAACTATTCTTTTTGGAAAGACAATAACCGTTATTTTATACTCTTCACATGTAGTCTTATTGTTATGACTTCTCGAAAATTCACTAAATCTCCGTCTCGATCAACAATTTTTAGCTGAAGATGATGTATTGCTCGGACGGTGACTGGTAGATAAATGACATGTGAAGGTACTTCTATAATCTTATATCCTGGTGGAACACTAGAGGAAAATTCATGTATAGTATGAACTTGTTGATTATTCAAATATGCACCTGTTGTTATATTACATTCAACAAAGCATTAACTTTTAATATTGTCACTGGTAAATCGGATTTATGAGTTACGTCAGATTCCAAAATTTGTGGTGAAAATCCTAAAAGTCTTCCAATAGAATCTCCAGGAATAAAATTTATCAGACGATCACTTTTAATTTCACAACACAATTCACTATCATTTGGTTTGAGACTTATGGAAACGATTTGTAGAAGGTATTTTTCGATATCTTCGATATCATAACTTCCTGTCGGTAAAATAATAATTTCATCACCAATATAAAAGTTATTGTTATGTAAATCAATATTAGGTATTGAATTAGGAGTAACTAACTCGACAAGTCCGACAACATAATTTTTCTCATATGATAATTCAATTGGTGGATAATACTGTGCTTCTAGCACAGGATATATTCCAGACAACGTCAACGTAAACGAGTTATCCACGACTGATGGATGAATAATGTTTGCTATCGTATTTATGATTCCCTAGTCAAAAATATTAAACATAAATGTCCGCATATGACTGTATCATAATTTTGAATTTTTGATAATTATATTCAATGCTACCAACATCGAGATATTTTACAAGATCTGCAGGTGGTTGTAAATCTCCAAATTTATCAAAATAAATGACTTAATTATTTTTTTTTTTTTATGCTACCCAACGCGTACCAGAGCCATCTTTGTCATCGAGATTTATAATGGCTGATTAATATTTCCATGGTTTAGTAGATGGTAAATCATTTCTCATGAAAACTCCTCTAAAATATGGAATATTTATAGCTTTAGCTAATTTGTGAGTGCTTGATGTGGTAGCTTTATATGTTTTTTTGCAAGTTTTAAGAATAAACCGATTTCTTTCTGTTAGAAAAACATATTTAATTTTTACTTGTCGGTAGACTTTGAACAAGAGGGTAATGGTAAAAACGAAGTAAAAGGTAAAACGCATGTTGGGAACTCAGGTATAAGGGTGAACATATTTGTTTTTATTACATTTAAGTGTTAAAGTATGTTGCGTTGTCCTTGTAAACATATTTTAGAAGATTTCTCTTTTTCAAGGATATTGAAAAAGGCAAAAAGGAAATTTAGATGAAAAATAATATTTGTAAAAGCGTCAGTGTAAGTCTGTCTGTCTTACTTGAAGCTTCGCATTGACAAGATCATCCCTTTACTTAGATTCTTTAATTTGAATTAAATCTTTGATAAATACATTAAAATACTTTGATTAAATTAATTCATCCTAAAATATATTCCTTAATTCAATTCCTCATTCACCAACAAAATAATAATTTAACAATATTTAAATTAATAAATCTAATACTTTCTTATGTGGCTGGAGCCTTTACCTAATGCAATTGTTTCCATTTTCGTGTTGTGTCGTTTATTTTCTTGAAATTGTCGTTTGCCAGCACTTGCATCATTTATTGCTTTTGTTATACTAGCAGCACCCTCACTCAATGCTCCAATAGCACTTAAACCAGCAAAAAGTGGCATTATAAATGGTAAAAAACCACCTATTTTTTATGGTAATGGTAAAATACGTGTCATTTGAATTCTGTCTCGCCCTCCTGCTTTTTTTATAGCGTCACGCGCACCCTCAAGTGCACACTTGATAGGATTTTTTCCTGGTTTAATAAATTCTTTTGATAGGTTTATAATTTTTTTGAATGATGTTTTTTCCCTGTTTTTCTCGTCTTTTTTTTCAGACCCATACCCAATTTTGATTTAGCTTTCATTGTATTAGCTATACCCCAGGCAGCTGTTTTTTCACCAATGGAAGAATCTTTTGCAAGTACACGTTTCCAAGCTCGCTCAACAAGATCTCTATCAGCTTGGTTTCTGATGCTGATATTATCTCGATTTTCAGAATAAGCAATATCGTGCTGTTTACAAGCAGCGTCTAATGGATTAATACCAGGATCACCTCGAGCTAACCTTTTTGATAATTTAGTACCTGGTCCACACTATTGATAGCCCGGAACGTGGAGTTCAATAGGAAGTTTGTTGATTAAAGTATTGATGAGACCTTTACCACTTTTTTTAGAACGTCTGTGCACAAACATTGTGTCTTTAGGACTAAAACCAAATCTATAAAAACTCGGTATTTATAGGAAAACAGTCAGTTGCTAACATAGAGTTTGCTAAGCAGAATGTAAAGTTGCCAGTGGTTAATTTTGATGATGTTGTTCAACAAAGTTCAAATGAAAAAAATCAAAAACGACATGGGAAACTTTCACCTAATATTGTGCGAGGAATTTTTGTGGTCCCTTAAATTGTGGTAAAACAAATGTTCTCCTATCTATAATTGCTCATCCGAATGGGCTACGATTTGAAAATGTTTATGTTTATTCGAAATCTTTAAATCAACCAAAATATCAGTTCTTATAGAAATTACTTGAATCTACGGAATGTATTGGCTACTATCCATTTAATGAAAATGGTGGTGTAATTGAACCTTAAGCTGCTCATCCAAATTCAATAATGACTTTTGATGATGTTATGTGTGAAAAACGCAACAAGATTAGAGCTTTTTTTTGTATCAAAATGTTGATGAAATGAAAATGTTAAATGAATTAATTATATAACAAAGAAAAGACCTGCATTGTCCAGTGTCTACGTAATTTTAATAGCTTAGACAAAGAAAGTGCTGGATCAACCAAGCAACACGAAATTTAAATTATCCAAAGCTTGGATCCAACAACGATCAACAGAATTTAATATATCTGAACCTGGTTCGTCCAGGAATCACGTGATTACAATAGTCTAAGCCCTGGATCCAATAAGTACCAGGTGAATCTAAAAAGACTGGACCTGGGTCGACCAGGTACCACGTATCACTTCTTGGATCAACCAATAACACGAGAGTTTAACTAAACTAAACCTTGGATTGACCAAGATCAAGTGAAGCCAATTGATAAACAAGACTGGACCTGGGTCGTCCAGGAACCACGATGATTTATCAAGAGAACCAAGAGAAATACTGGATCGACCAAGTATTGCGTACTATTATCAACTAACAAAGAAAATATCGGATCGACCGTTATTTCTCGAATTTAATAATTTTCTACAACTTAATCTAATATTATATTGTTATAAACAATATAAAATCTTATAGATAAATAATTATTAGCAATAAAAGATATTCTAGGATGAATGAATTTTAATAAGACAAACACAGACAAAGGATTTTCCTCTGTTGCTAAGCTACACACAAAGAATTTTATTTCCCCGCAATACTACGCGTGTGTAAGAGAGAGAGGTCTATGTATTACTCAACAGGTCTAAACCCGCATAGGCCTGTCGACGCGCACGAAGGAAAAATATAAAACGCCGGTTTAAATTAATAATTTACTAATTAATCAGGATGACAATAATAAATACACGATAATAAATAATTAAACAATATAATTAACCTAATGTCAACTTTATAAAGCCGGTTTTGACAATGGATTTTTGACTGCTTGGTTGTCCAGACAGGTCAAAACGAATACTAGTGAATAATTAATTTTATTTACCTTATCCTTTCGTAGCCACTGTAGTACAATATTTCCTCTAATAATAGCACAATACTTAATAATTAATTTCACTTTTAAACACTTTATTTCTCACGGCGTCTGAGCTGTCAGTTTCTCACCATGGCGGTCTATATCAGTGTTGCCGCAGACAAATTTGTGAATGTACCTCAAAAAATAGAAAAACGTACCTCCTGGCAAAAAAATGTACTTTTTTAAAAAAATGGCCGACAAGAGCTAGTCTATAGGAAATTTTATTGAAGCAAAAACAATAAAAACATCATTCATTTTTTTTTTAACGTTATTAGAAAAATTTTTAATATTTTTTTCAAAGTCTACAATAACAATGGTAATACTTGAGTATCGAATTATTTTTGAAAGAATAAGTCATTATATTTCTTGTGCTAAAAATAAACAAAAATAACAAAAAACATATACGGTAGCATTAATTAAGACTCTTATACAGTGTTTATATACATTTTACAGGGTTTACCTCCGTTTACATTGAGCGCGCGCGTGCGCATACTATACAATTTGATTAGCTCAAGAAATTTTTAAGAAAAAACGAAAACGTACTTCCAAAAAAAAAGGCGTACTTTTGTACTGGCGTTTCAAAAACGTACCTCGAAAAGTACAACTGTACCTCCTGCGGCAACACTGGTCTATATCCAATTAACACAAGGGAACGAATAAGATGTCGGTCACCGGTTAGCCGGCTTTTTGCAACTCTTCCCTCGTATGAGGCTCGCGCACGCGCAGAATAGGATTTACACAACCAAGCATGAGAAAGCGTGGATAAATGAATTTTAAGGCTAAAATAATAATTAGGCAATATCGCGTCACTGTAATTAATTCAATTAATTTAGCACAGTTGTTAACAATTAATTCGCGAACTTTAAGAGTTAAAATCGCACTGAATTTAAACAAATTAAATAACGGAGATTTTACCTAAAATTAAATATTGTTGATATCGCGTCGCGTAAAATAATTGAATAAATATTACGACGGAATTGTCAACGAGTTGTTATAATTTATTACTAATATCGCATCTGGCTAACCTGACGGAGTTGTTAATAATAATTATAACCAGAATAAAATAACCATAACAAGCAGGTCCCTGTTTAGGCGCCATTTGTAACATGACATTTCTGCCAGTTATCTTCTCGGACCGCTTGTTACCGTCATTTTACCTAAAATTTGTCCTTTTTAATAAACCAAACTAAAACCCAATAATTCCAACATAATAATCATAATAATTTGTATCCAAAAACGTATTTATTAAAATCAGGGGTTTTCAAATCACCTCAAAACCGGAAAAAGGCATAACACAATCTCGCGCTCAGAACACATTCATACCTGGACAAAATACAATTAAACGAATGAATAAAACAACCGAAACAAGCAATCTAGAGGAAAGCCGCAGGGTCGCTCAGTGCGTGGGTTTTGGTAGAAGGGCCGGATAAAGCTGTTACAATTATTTTACCTGAAAATAAAAATTAATAAATACCCCAAAATAATAACAAAAAAAACACAATCAATTCATTTACTTTATATTTATTTATCAAACAATCTCAATTATCAACGTAACTCATTTAGCCAACGTAACTCAAATACAAAATAAACTAATCCATAATTATCTCAAAAATCCTAATCTAAAGGTGTCCAGCAATGCATTACTTCTTCATGCACTTTAAAGGAACCGAGACAACCAACCCGCTAATCGTGACCCCTCCTGAAGGCAAACCGAATTGAACTTACAGACATCCACAAACAGAAATATGCGTCAAATTTATAAACGTGTTTGAGCGGAGTCATCTATGCGAGGCTGGCCACCCCTCATGGATGACCTTCCGACTGCACAACTAATGCGTTAACAAAGTCCGCGTGTCCCTAAAGGAACATGCGAATGAAAACCAATTTCCTCATCGTCTTGTCCAATCACAGGACGTTCACTTTGATTTTCTGCAATGCATGCAACTTTCTCTAAGCTCTCTGTTCTTCTTCTCCTCTCACCCCTTCAAACTCTCAACTTAGAAAAATTAGAAAACAAGCAACACAACATTTTTATCCGCTGAACGCAACACATCTAGTTGATCACGACATAATATTCGCACACCTACGACATTCATAAACTACTGATTGTAATAAATAATAAAATAAACAAAAAGAATAATATTCCATAAATAAATCATCTTGAACTTCAATACGAAAACAGTGTTAATAAATCAATTATTTATTTCACACCCGAACAAAAAGTATCATAATCAACTATAGGATCCGCCTTGAGTTGATCATCAAAATCAAAGTTAAACAAAAGGTAACACATGGTGGTTGATCCACCATGTTCAACATACAAAAATAACCTCAAACTCACCGTCGCCAGACGACTGGTTAAAACAAAGGTCCAGTCAGTCTGACGTCTCAAAGACAAGAGAGAGAGTTTTCACTCACTAATTATTATATTCTATTTTACAAATCGAAAAGAGGGGGGATTTGCCCTATTCTAATGTGACTTGATGTTGATGATGTCGCTAGTTGAAGAGTCGAACCATTGTCTATGTGGCTTAGCATTTAAGGCAACGAGAATCGTTACAGTGAATACTGACATGACGTATACTCAATTTCGAAATTTATGTTTAGCTTGTTGGGATAGTGATAAACATGGATTCCTGAGTTGAATATCCTGATATTTATTTAGTTGAAAAAATTGTAAAAAAACGTGGCGATAAGTTATATGTAAAATGGTTAGGTTTTGACGATACACATAATAGTTGGATGAATAAATCAGATCTGTAAATAAAATAACCATGTGTTTTTTTTTTAATAAAATAAACTTTGTGAAAAATATTTTAATTATCTTTTTATTTTATAACCCCATGGCACAGTATCCGTAGTATTTGGTAACAATTGTCTCTTATCTTCTAACCAACCCGAAGCTATTTTCTTCCGTGCAATGGTATTTACTTTATGATTTTACTTCTAATTAGATATTGAGTTTTTGTTAATAAGTTATGTTCAAAAAGACAATTTCACAATCCTTTAAAGTTGAATCTTTAACACCTTTCGCTTTTTTAGCATCTTTTTTTTCTCCGAGTACACGGAATGTATAGAGTTGAGCTCTTAAACCGATAAATTCAGTTATAATTTTTCCACAACTTATAAACTGACAGAGCCGTATACCTTACAGGCTTTATATAGCATGAATTAAGAATTTTCTGGAACAATTAAGGATGTTTTGGAAAAGATCAAGAAACTTCGACAGATCGATGATTCAAAAAAATATTGAAAGCATTATCGATATTTTTGAGAATAATCAGAAACATTGAAGAACATTCGAAAAAGATTTCAAAACACTCGGAAACATTTTGAGAACATTCGGGAACATTTTGTGAACATTCGGAAACATTTTGTGGAAATTCGGAAACATTTGAGAACATTTGATGACATTTCCATTACTCTATGGAACATTCTAGAACATTGAATGAAATTTTCAAGACTCTTCTAGAACATTTTTTTTACTATAAAAAGAGTGCAATCGACATCAACAGCATCAGATTAATTTGAGTGTTTGAACAGTACTCATCATAAAAAGAATTAAGGTATATATTTTTTTGAATTTAATTTTTTTTTATTTTTATTTTTAGAACAATTTATTTTATATAAAAAAAAATTTTTTTTACAGAAAATAAGATGGATTTTCTATCAGCAATCAACAAAGTTGCTTGTAGCTCTAGCAATTTACCATTGATAAAAATGTCTAATTTTACTCCTGGAGCTGAATACAAGATCACTCAAATTCGAAAAGCAAATTTAAAATATGGAGTGAAAAGCATTGTGACAATTCAACATGAATTGATATGTTTTTACCCGATACGATATCAATATTTTTGGAGAAAGATAAAGGATTTGATGAGCTCAAAACTGTGGTAGATGGTGACTATTTTGGTATGCGTACTTAACAAGTAGCACCGAACAGTTTCATATGTGAATTTATCGCTGTTCAAGAATAATCGAATAGAAATATAATTTTGAAAACGGAAAAAAACTAAATTATCGAAGGAAATGTAATTTGAAGGTATCTGGACTATCCAGTTGTCACGGAGAAGGCTTTTCCCGTCGGAAGAAAGACTTCTCACATGACAATTGAATAGTCCAGAAACCTTCGAATAATTACCGCTGAAAGAAGATATTGAAGCTTTGAATGTGGATGGCAATGCATTAAAAAAAAGGATTTGCTAAAATATAATCCCAATTGGCTTATTTATATAATTAGTTACTCAACTCATATAGTTCTTGTTTCGGCATCAATTACTTAACAATAATAAGGTAAAATAGTACAGTTTTTGAATTAACAACAACAAAATTATTATTTCTTATTTTTTCATTTCAAGAATTTTTCAGAGTTGATATCATATGTATTTATACATATGTGGGAGTGTGGTTTGATAGAGAGTGTGTATGTGTGAGGAAAAAAGAAATAACAAGTTGCATGTGTCGAGACAATAGCTTCAGTAGATTAAAAAAGGCAAAAGTCAATGAATAGATGGATTAATGAATTAGTGATGTAGTGAAAAGAAATGGCCGAGGCGTTTTCAGCGGGTGGTTCGGGAATTTGCAACTGGGGAAAAGATTTACACGTGAGAATAGTTTTGAAATAGTTAGTTAGTGTTTGACTCGGAAACAACGAGGTTCGTTCTTGGGTATTCGGGCTCGTAGTTCGCACTGAATGGGTGGAATGATTGACGGGTGAATGCTGATAAGAAAGAATTCCGATTGTATAAAAATAAGATTGAACATTTAAATAAATAATAATTACATTGATTCTAATATTTGTCCTTGTCTAATTCCTCATTTTGTCATTCCTACAATTGGGGGCCGAACCGGGATTATACAGAAGCGACAGAGACTATTAAACAGTGTTATTGTTATTTTGAAAAAAAAGCAATATTGTGCAATTACTGTGGAGTGCAGAGATAAGTAGATAAGGCTTAGCAGTGCACCAGGTTTGTGTGATTATACGTATTGTGAATAATGGAGTCTCCAGTGGCGAGTGGAAGTGCTAAAATGAGTGATAGTGAGTTGGAAGCGTTATCACTTGATGAGTTGCGCGAGAAACTACAAGAACTGGGAAAGTCGTGCAAAGGGTCAAAAGCAGTCTTAGTAAATAGATTGCGAAAGACCCTAAGTGGTTCTCACAACAGAGAACGAAGAAGAAAAACGTCATCGGAAGGTGACCCAAATGATGGGGATAACAGTGATGAAGATGACGAAAGTGAAGATGGATTTGACGATCGATTTATCGACGACATGTCAAAGTTGCAGCTAAAGGATGAGTTGACAAAACGAGGCTTGAGCAGATTTGGCAAAAGAGCAGAATTGCGTGAAAGATTACGTAAAGCTTACGTAACGCAACAGTCATCGTCATCAGAAGAATCAGCTAGTGAAGAAACAAATCATCCGTCAACACAAAGGCCAAGGGTTTGTAGGAATGACCGGCGGCCAATTGTGAGACTGGATGAAGTGATAGAAACACTTGAAAAGTTCAGTGGAGAAAAGGGTGAGAATCTTCACCAGTGGCTGGACCGTTTTCAACAAGCAGCAGAAGAGTATGAATGGGGAGATTTATACAAAAAAATATATGCAGAGAGATTGCTACATGGTGCTGCAGCAATGTTCATGAAGACTGTAAAAGCAAAGACGTGGAAGGAGTGGAAAGAGTTAATGTTGGATGAGTTTGCGGACTCGATGGATAGTGGCAAAGTGCATCAACAACTCGCGTCAATTGAAAAGAAAAAAAATGAAACGTATTTAGCATACGTGTACCGTGCGACAGAGTTAGCGAGTCATGCTCCAGGCATGGAAGTGACAGTGGTCATAAGATACATTGTCGCAGGTATCAAAGACGATGAATCGCATAAAGCAGTGTTATACGGCGCAAAAACAATAAAAGATTTGCGAGAAAAAATCAGGCTGTACGAAGAGTTGAAAACAAATAGTCAACTGAGTAAAGCAACTAAGAAACCATTGGTGCCGGATAAAATCAAGAAATCTGAACCAGATGGTGAGAAGAACAAAGAAACAAGATTAAAAAAATGTTATGGATGTGGTGCAAAAGATCACTATTTCAGAGAATGTCCAACAAAGGATAAAGGGAAAAGGTGTTTCAAATGCAATGAGTTTGGCCATATTGGTCCAGACTGCACAGCGCCGGTTGAACAAAATAAAACGAATGAAAAACCGAAAGTGCGGGTGGATAAAATAGACCAAACTGATAAGAAAACGTATAAAGACGTCAAGATACTGGGTCAACCAGTGAAAGCTATAATAGATTCAGGCAGTGATCTGCATGTAGCCAGTGCGAGCCTATATGTTCGGCTCGGGGCTCCGCCCCTAGAAAGAAATACACTGACATTCAATGGCATGGGATCAGCTGGCATGTCTACATTAGGTCGATTCAAAACAGAAGTAGAAATCGATGGGCTTTTGTTTATGTTTAATATCGACATAGTCCCTGATGAATGGATGGGACACCATTTTTTGATTGGCGGGGAGTTGTCAGATATGGCAGAAGTAAGTTGGGTTAATAGACAAGCTACTATAAGACCATTAAGAGTGACAGAATCCGAGATATGCACAGAAGACGCAGGTTGGCAGTCAATATTGCATATCAAGGTGAGCAACGATGAAATCGAAGAAAGTGACTTGTCGCTATCACATGTAAAAAACAAGGTGATTAAAAAAGAGATTAAAGAATTAGTAGAGAACTATGTGCCAGAAAAGACGGAAGAGACAAACGTCAAGATGAGAATAATCCTCAAAGACGACACGCCGGTCAGTCAAAACCCTAGGAGGCTCCCAGTCGAGCAAAAAATAAAAATTAATGAAATAACCGACGACTGGGAGAGACAGGGAATAATACGAAAGAGCACATCAGAGTATGCTAGCCCAGTGGTTCCAGTAAAGAAAAAAAACGGAGAAACTCGGCTATGTGTTGATTACAGATGGCTCAATAAGAAAATAATTAGAGATAGAAATCCGTTGCCGTTGATAGAAGATCAACTAGATAGACTTCAAGATGCAAGTGTTTTTAGTACGCTTGATCTCAAAGACGGATTTTTTCACGTGCCGAATGAAGATGATAGTGTTAAATACACGGCATTTGTCACGCCCGACGGACAATACGAGTTTCTAATGGTTCCGTTTGGTATGAGCATTTTGCCGTCGGTGTTTCAGACATTCATCCGTGCAGTGTTTAAAGTGTTAATTAACGAGAATGTCGTGTTAACATATCTAGACGATTTAATTGTCCCGGCTGCGTCAGAAGAAGAAGGAGCCGAGAAATTAAAAAGGGTGCTAGATACAGCGAGAAGACATGGTCTTATAATCAATTGGAAGAAGTGTGAACTACTAGTACCTAAAGTGAACTATTTAGGGTACGTGGTAGAGAAAGGGCGGATCAGTCCGTCGGAAGATAAAACGAAGGCGGTAAAGAATTTTCCATTACCTAACACTGTGAAAAAAGTTCAGAGTTTTCTGGGTTTGACAGGGTATTTTCGGAAATTCATACCGCAATACTCAGTGATAGCAAGGCCGTTGTCGGATTTACTGCGTGATGACGTAAAGTTTAAATTCGGTCCACAACAGGAATTGGCCTTTGAAAAATTAAAAGATGCATTGGTGAATAAACCAATACTGAAACTGTATCGGCAGGAGGCCGAAACTCAGTTGCATACGGACGCCTGCCGAGAAGGTCTCGGGGCGGCATTAATGCAAAAAGATTCTGAGGATGGAAAGTTTCACCCAGTATATTTTGCCAGCTGGAAGACGTCTCCAACACAAGAAAAATATACTAGCTATGAGTTGGAAATTCTAGCGGTGATTAAAGCCTTAGAAAAATTCAGAGTGTATTTGTTGGGCATTCAGTTCAAAATAATAACCGATTGCCAAGCTTTTGTCTTCACAATGAAGAAAAAAGAGCTCAACTTTAAAGTAGCCAGATGGGCTTCGATGTTGGAGCAATATGACTATACCATAGAGCATCGAGCAGGTACAGCAATGCGACACGTAGACGCGCTGAGTCGAAATCCATTGCGTGTATTGTGTGTGCGTGGAAGTGGTCAAGAATTGATTAAGAGAGTTAAAAGTTGTCAGCGGGAGGACCCAGCGGTGAGAAAAATTATTGAAGCGGAAGAGAAACAAGCAAGCAGTAATTTTAGTTTGTCCTCCCAGAAGATATTGTATCGTCAGAGTGTGGGAAAAGAGTTGTTAGTGATACCAACGGGTATGCAACATGAGGTCATGCGAATGACACACGAAAGGGGTCATTTTGCAAGTGCCAAGACTGAACAAGTGCTAAGACAACAATATTGGTTCCCGGACATGAAAAATAAAGTGAAAAAGTTTGTGGACAATTGTGTACAGTGTATTCTTGGTGAAAAAAAACATGGTAAGGGTGAAGGGTTCTTGAACCCAATAGAAAAAGGAGATGTACCTTTAGATACATACCATATTGATCACCTCGGACCATTGCCGTCAACTAGAAAAAACTATTGCCATCTGTTTGCGGTGGTAGATGCGTTCACCAAGTTTGTGTGGTTGTACCCCACTAAGTCAACCACGTCAGACGAGGTGGTGAAAAGATTGCAAAGACAGGCAGTGAATTTTGGTAATCCAAGGCGGATTATCTCAGATCGCGGCACGGCATTTACAGCAAAAGTATTTGCCTAGTATTGTGAGAGTGGAGGTATAGAACACGTGCTTGTAACCACAGGGGTGCCGAGAGGGAATGGTCAGGTAGAGAGGGTGAACAGAACGATCATACCTGTTTTGACTAAACTATCGATCGATAACCCCCTAGAGTGGTTTAAACATGTGGAAAAGTTGCAACAGTTTCTGAATGCAGCACCAAATAGGAGTATCGGAAGATCTCCTTTTGAATTATTGATTGGAGCAAAAATGAAACTGAAAAATGATGTTGATTTAAGACAATTGATAGATGATGAACTGGTGGAGGTTTTTAAAGAAAACCGAAACAAGATAAGAGACGAAGCAAAAAAAGTCTTGTGGAAAGTGCAAGAAGAAAACATAAAATGCTACAACAAAAAAAGAGTTGAAGCAAAAGTGTACAAAGAGGGGGATATTGTGGTAATTAAGAGAACACAATTTGGACCAGGACTTAAAGTCCACGACCCTTTTTTGGGTCCGTATAATCATTGGGTCATCAAGGCGATGAGAAATAGTCGATATGTGGTGGAGAAAATTGGTGAACATGAGGGACTAATTAAGACCAGCACTGCAGCCGATTTTATGAAAACGTGGTTGCATTGGGCGACAGCTAAAGATGGTAGTGAAGGAGAAGAAGAAGAAGACCAAGAGACAACTACACCCGGAACGACGTCTGAAGATGAGAGTAACATCGAGGACGATGTTATGATGTAGGACGGCCGGTTGTGGGAGTGTGGTTTGATAGAGAGTGTGCATGTGTGAGAAAAAGAAAGAATAAGTTCCATGTGTCGAGACAATAGCTTCGGTAGATTAAAAAAGGCAAAAGTCAATGAATAGATGGATTAATGAATTAGTGATGTAGTGAAAAGAAATGGCCGAGGCGTTTTCAGCGGGTGGTTCGGGAATTTGCAACTGGGGAAAAGATTTACACGTGAGAATAGTTTTGAAATAGTTAGTTAGTGTTTGACTCGGAAACAACGAGGTTCGTTCTTGGGTATTCGGGCTCGTAGTTCGCACTGAATGGGTGGAATGATTGACGGGTGAATGCTGATAAGAAAGAATTCCGATTGTATAAAAATAAGATTGAACATTTAAATAAATAATAATTACATTGATTCTAATATTTGTCCTTGTCTAATTCCTCATTTTGTCATTCCTACACATATATATGGTTTTATGACTTACTGTTCGAGCTAAGATTCGACCCGAACCTATATTCTATAAGCCAGTGTGGTTTACCCTGAGCCATCGTGCGTTAACACAGAAGTTTTCATCCTCATTACCTTCAATAAATACAAAAAAAAAGATTTTTTCATTAATTGATAGAATGAATCAAGAGATAAAGATATTTTTAGAAAATTAGGGCATTAAAAATAATAAAAAATAAAATCGAATCTAGTAATATTACTTTTTTATTTTATTGATATCTAGAATGCATAAATTTAGAATAATAGAATAATAGAATAAATTACTGCACGAAAAATTGAGTATTGATTTCATTTATTACATATACAGTTTAACAAAAAGAAGCAAAAATATTTATTTCGAAAAAAATTCTTCACGTGAGTACTAATATGATATTTTTTCGTTTTTTTTTTTTTTTCATTCAGTATTATTCAATCTGAATTTTATATCAAACTAGCTGATTAACCCAGCTTTGCTCAGGATTATTTTTACAATTTCAGAGATGTTATCATTTGTTTAAAAAAATTTAAAGACTTGCTAGCTCCAAATAATATTCCTATTCCAAACTTAAGGTTGAAAGCTAAGTAAATTTTCCGTTATTCAATTTTTAATTTTTTTATAGCAAATAAAAACCAGAATTTTTTTCTTGTGCTAAAAAGTTTTACACATCAAAACACTTTTTATTTGAAAAATTTTTGATTAAAATCAATTTTTTTTTTCTCGGCCTGATTTCATCTGTTAATGGAATTTTCTAAAAAAATATGGCTTCAATTGAAAAATGAAATTTAGAAAAGTTGTAGAGTTCAAAAAAAACAGATACGAAAAAAATCAAAACAAAAATTCGAAATATACTGGTTGGTTCCAGTAATATACTGGTTGGAAATTACTGGTAGGAGCTACCAGTTATCTACCAGTAGTAGTTACCGGTAAGATACCAGTAGATTACCGGTAGCATATCGTCCTACCAGTTGTGGTTATCTGGGTATTATCTTTTTCTAATTTCAATATATTTATGAATAATTAATTTATTTTTAAATTTTTCATTAAACTATAGTTTATGTTTTTTTGTAATTACATCTTGCACTTTTTCTATTTCACTGAGTGAATTCACCTCAGCCATAATTTTTCTTACTTAATGACATGTTGTTCACATGAGATTCAACAATTAACTGAAGATTATGTATTTAATTTTTTTTTACAAAATAAAACAATCAAAATTCTTTCGATAACGTCCATTGTCTAATTCACAATCTTTATCAATAGTAAGAAAACCATAATTATCATTTCTCTGAAGCTTTCATAAGTCATATCAGTGTTAACATTATCGTTATAAACATGCTTAAGATTCGTCTCATCTTGTTCAAACAAAGCTAAAAAGTAGTCACGATTGAGATGTTTTGGTATACGAGCATATGATTGACATAGATAGAAGTTGTCAACTTTTTTATGTCAACCCATACAAAAATATGCCTTAATGTTATCTTGCTTTTTAGTTGCTACATCATCAAATATGAAGATAGAATAATTTGGTTTTGCATCATCTGCAGAAACAACTTGTTCATTATCAGAAAATGGTAAACAATTCATACCCTTTATAGGCTTTATCGATTCTTCTAAAAATTGATATTTTGGTTGATTCAACGATTTTAAATAGACATAAATATTTAAAAGTCGTAATCTATTTGGATCAGTAATAAGATTCAAAAGAGCATTAGTTTTCCCATAATTTGATGGACCAACAAAAACCTCTAATTGTATTTGGTAGCAAATCTCCATGACTTTTTGTCATTCCTTTACCTTTTTTCATTGTTAATATATCAAAATTTTTGACTGGTAATTTCTTTTGTTGCGTCTTAAACTCGATTGTATTTTGAACTGACTAAAAGTTATATATTCAGCTGTTTTATACTATTTTCATCAGTTTCAATTTGATGATGATAGAACATACATTTCAAAAGGAAAAGAAAAAGTCTAGGGGTGGTATTTCAAACCAATTGATAAATAAACTGCCATTTGAATGACATCTTCTGAGATATTCATATTGTGAACCTGGTACGAAGTTGGAAAAAAGATTAGCTAGAGGTGATCCTGGAATCAATTTGTTGGATGCTGCTTGCAAAAGATACGATATTGCTTACACTTAAAATGAAAACAACATAAATTTGAGAAATGAAGCTGATGATATATTAGCGACAGAAGCGACAAAAAGAATTTTTGAAATAGGTTTTTCACTGAGAAAGAGAAAACCATCAACTAAAAAAGGATCTTGTGTAAAAAGGAAAAAGTGTTCGAAAAGAAAAACAGGAAGTAAAAAAATTAAGAAAGTTTCATTCAATAAAAATGTTCAAGCAGCGGAGAAAGCTATGAAATCTTTGAACAGATGATCATCATCAATTAAATATGCATGAAAAGGAGCTAGAGCAGCAGTGAAAAGTAATGGCGGAAAATCGAAAGTTATAATCCCGAGAATTTGACCACTAACTTCATCTCTTGAAAAAGTAAGTGGTGCTTTACCGCTTTTGATACCCATACTGTCAGCTGTTTCAGCATTAGGTGGTTTAGTTGGTGGAGCATCTGGGATTGTTAAAGCTGTTAATAGTGCTAACGCATCAAACAAACAGTTAGCTGAAAGTATTCGTCATAATAAAATGATTGAGTCAATAGCGATTGGGAAAAGATTATATCTAACACCTTATAAAAAAGTAATGGGTTTACATTTGAATCTAAAAAACTTTTGAAGATGCTACCACATAATGCTTTATCTGATAATGATATAATGGAATGTGCAGTCCAATTAAAGATACCTATATTTCGTAGAATATTCATGCGTAATAGAATGCCTAAAAAAAGACCATGGCGTGTTAAATGTAGAATTGTTAATCTAGATGATAAAGAGAATAATGGTACACACTGGGTTGCATATAAAAAAATGAACTTGGATACTGCAATTTATTTCAATAGTTTTAGAAATCTACAACCTACTTCAAATCTTGTCAGATATAGTTTTCAATATTGGAATACTTACAACTGTGGATATTTATGTCTTCAATTTTTATTAGGGATGATATAAAAACTGATTCATTTGATTTTTTCAGTATAAAATTAACTTTCATCATGTACGATACATTCACGTTAACTCTATTAGAAAATTCATCAATACAAACAAAACATAAATTTTAAATTGATGTCCCTGGAAGCCTCAATTTTAGATGAGCTGTTTATTTTTTTATCATAGCTTTAATAATCAAGAGAAGTGAAATATAAAAAAAAATAGCAAAATTTTAAAGTATAAAGTTGAATAATTTGCTGGATAAAAAAAAAAAAAAAATTAGGCGCTTTTTCACGATAACGCTTGCGATACATGTTAATAATATTATAATAAAAAGCGCCTAATTTTTTTTTTTTTATTTTTTAAAAAAGGAGTGATGCCGAAGAAAGCCGAAGTAATGGCGGAGAAATATTTCTTTCAAGGCTTGACGGTACAAGTTAGCTCACTTTTGCTCTTTAAAATAAAAAATAAATTATTTTAAAATATTGAATTTTCGAGGCACCATGCAATTGTTAATAAAAATGTTTGATTAACAATTGCATGGCGCCTTTAAAAATCAATAATTTGGAATAATTTTCACTTTATTTTAAAGAGCAGAACGTGGGCTAATTTTGTACTTTCAATAATAATAACAAAGTGTTTGTTACGTCTTGGTATAAATAATAATTAATAATCAATAATAAATAATAAATTAACAAATTCAATAGATGTCGAGCAAGCAATAAAATTTTTCTTTTTAATAATAAATTATTTATTTTTATTTTTACACGGAATAAAAATCCATATTTTGCATTTTTTATAAAACAATTTATTTTTATAATTTTTTATATAAATGTTGGTAAGCAGTTTTCAAAGTCACCTCTGCAACGCGAGACGCCACATCCGTTGAAGTTGCTAAATTATTATTTATTAAATGTTTAAACAATTACAATATGCTGACTACTATGGGAACCATTGTATTTCATTGGTGCAAGAAATGGCACCACTTTTCATCCCTACCTAATAATTAAATTTTATGGGGATAATTTTATTTTTAAGTTTAAGGAGCGTCACTCTCGCGATGACTTTAATCTGAACAACATCTAATTAAAATTTTAATTCAATTTAATTCGAAACAAATACCTAATAAAATTTCATAAATATATTTTAAATTATTGATCATTTTAAATTGATAAGAATTTAAACAAAATTAATTTAATCCTTTGAAGAAGTTAATAATAAACAAATAATATTATCAGTGCATAAAAAAATTTAATTAAATAACTGTGTAAAATAATTATTCCTACAAAATATACCCTTCCTAAATCCTAACATTGACTGTGAATTTCTCCGGGGTGTTGTTTTCTGTGCTACGAGTTGTGTTACCTATTGGATTATTCGAAAATTTTCAACATCATCAGGCGACCATCCGGATTGACACGCTCTCTATAAATTATTTTTGGATAACCAACAACAACAAGGTAGAATTTACAAAATTTACACATTCCCTCCTAACCCGTTACCCTGTAGGGAATAACAAAATACGAGGATTTTACAAAAAACGTTAAATATCAAGTTGATTGAATTAAATTAGTCCTAATAAATTATATTATTATTTTTCAAGTTAAATATTCTTCTTTTCTTTTGTTATTTCATAGACTAATTTAATTAAATCAACCTGGTACGTAACATATTGTAAATTGAAATTTTGGAGTAACATGTTTTTTTATTATTATTATTGAGGTACAAATTAGCTTAACGTCTGCTCTTTAAAACAAAAAAAAAATTATTTGAAAATATTGATTTTTAAAGGCACCATGCAATTGTTGAATAAAAATTTTCATTAACGATTGCATGGTGCCTCAAAAATATTTTTAAATAATTTATTTTTTATTTTAAAGAGTAGAACGTGAGCTAGAACGGAATGTGTACCTCAATAATTAAAGCAGATATTTAATTGTTAATTAAAGTTTTGGAGTAAATAATTTTTTTTTTTGTTGTTATTTTTGAGGTACAAATTCAGAGCTTTAGTACAAATTATTCTGCGTCTGTAGCAATTTCTTTTCCCCCTGAGTCATCTAGAAAAAAAATCGGTTTTAACCCTTTCTCCACTTTTTAATTTTAAGGTACAAATCAAAACAATTGCGGTGCAAAATGGTACAAATTAAGACGCTTCTAATGAGTATATTCTAGATAATTTTTCTAGGAGTTATGCAGGCCATTCATCATCGAAGGAGTTAACATCTCAGAATAACAAATTCCTAAAGAGTCTTGGATTAAAAGTAAAAAACTTTGGAATTGGAAGTGGAAATTTGATTGGGTAAACATTTCTTGTTTTAACTCTTCATATAAGTAAAAATGGTTGATGAAAGTGTATTAGCAATCAATTCGCCGGTTCAGTTTGATGAAAGTATTTCACATTATGAAATTCACGCTCATCAACCTTATTGATCTTCAAGTTTTAATAATAGTGATGTAATAAGAATCACTATTCAAAATCAAGATTTATTTATTCTTCCATCAAAATGTTTTTTACATAGAAGTGGTAAAATAAGTAAAAAAAATAATCAAACAGCTCCAACAAAAGTTAAATTAGTACACAATGCAATGTGTCATATGTTTGATGAAATTCGATATGATATTGACGGTTTAGAAGTTGATAAATCGAAAAATGTTGGTGTTACGAGTACAATAAAAAATTATCTTTCTATAATTTCGTCAACTAACTTGGAAAATGCCGGGTGGATGAGTATTGATGAGAATGTAGAATTGACGAATAATAATGGTTAGTTTGATGTGTGTATCCCATTAAAAATGATTCTTGGATTTGCTGAAGATTATAAAGAAATTATTGTGAATGCTAAACTTGAAATTATTCTCATACGTTCACTTAATGATATCAATTCAATAATACCAAATGATGCTACAATTCCTGTGGAAGAACAAATTGATATAAACATCACAAAAATTGAGTGGCTCATGTTATCCAACACACAAAAAAGTGAAATGATAAAATTTATTCAAAAAGATCCACTGATCTCAAGGGGATTTCGTTCGTGGGAATTATATGAATATCCACTTTTACTAAGGACCAATAAACATATTTGGACAATTAAAACTGCATCTCAATTAGAAAAACCTCGATATGTTATCCTCATTTTTCATACAAACAGAAAAAATGGTTGGAATGAAAATGCTAACCACTTTGATTACTGTAATATTAGTGATGTTAAATTGTATTTGAATTCCCAAATTTATCCCTACGCAAATTTGAATCTTGATATACATAAGAATCAGTTTGTATTATTATATAAAATGTATGCGAATTTCAGTGGATCATACTATGGAAATCATCAACAATTTTTAATTTCAAAAGAAATAGTCAAATCAAAACTTCCTTTTGTTGTAATTGATTGTAGCAGACAAAATGAAATGTTAAAAAGCGGACGAGTTGATGTACATTTAGAATTTAAATCAAAAGAAAACTTTCTAGCGGATACATCAGCATATTGTTTAATAATTCATGATCATATATTAGAATATAAACCAATCAGTGGTATTATTAGAAAATTGAATTAATGAGTAATTTAAAATGTAATGAAAAGAACAGATAAAATAAAAAAACACAACAAAAAAATTGAAAACATATTTTTTTATTCATAAAAATCAAGATGATCTATAATTTCTTCTTCATCATAATCTTCAACAACTCTTTTATTATTCTTTTTTTTGAAATTTTTATCAAATTTCACACATTTATTATTATCTCCTGAAACAGACATCCATAGAATTCCTTTCTCGACTGCTTCCGAAAATTCCTCATAGTCTTTTTTTTCAGTTTCAAAATGTTCAACGAGTCTTGATGGAAGAAAAACTTGAACAACTTTATTTAATTCAACTGTCACTCCTAATCCATATTTCGTATCCACTTGACGCACTTTCGTCACTTTGTAAACTTTTCCATTTTATAGTTTCTTAATTGATAAATATTCTTCTGCTTTTTCCCATTTTATCTTTATAAAAAATTTTAAAATAAGCAAAATACTAACAAAAGCAAATAATATTCGAATCCAAATTTTTAATACTTACATTTTATTCTAACCATAAAATCAAGTGTTGCAAACGTTCAAATTTTGACTATGTTAGAAAAGTCTTTTACACCTCTATATATACTGAAAATGTTCCTCCCACCAGATCTAAAAACTTCCCTTTTCTAAAAATTTAGCCACTTTTCTTCTCATAAAGAATTTTTATTCGTCAAAACTTTTAGAGAAAGGAAAGTTAAACAGGTTTTCATTTCGAGGGATCAACGATGGAAGGGATAACAAGTTTATAATATTCCAAGAAAAGAGATTAAAAGATTAACATATGTCTTTAGGATTTTAAGAAAGAATTCTTTCATAAAATTTGGGAAAAAGAGATTAAGAGATTATAATATTAACTTCTGTCTTCCAGATTTTGAAAAAATATCCAATAAAAGAATAGCGATATCTCGTTAGCTGTTGAAGGGTTCCATCACGTTGTGATATGTTCAAACCTGTTTTCCATACAAACTTGCAAATATTTTATTTCAATAAATTTAGAATATATCATTGTATACTTTTGATCATGTTCAAACATGTTCAAGTTTTATATTTTACTTTTTAATTTAAAATAAAAATAATAAGACAATAAAGATTTAGAACTAAAATCTTGTTTATTCCTATTATTATTTTTACATTTATCACAAACTTTTACATACCCAGGGCAAAATCGTCAGATCAAATCAGATCAAATTTAATCAGATAAGATTTAATATAATCAGATCAAATTTGATCTGAACAGATCTGGGTACAGATCAAACTTGATCTGGTTTCAGATCAAATCTTATCGGACCAGATTTGACTAGATCAAACTTGATCTGCACTAAGATCAAACTAGATCACGGGCGAATGAATTTTTAAGAAGACAAATTTTTCTTACGTTTTATAATCACTGCCGTGCTTAAGTAGGTAAGGCTCTGGAATTTCACACATGAAGTATTGAGTTCAAGTCCGAGTGATGTCAAATATTTATCGTAAAAATATAGAATTCTCAATTATATTTCATTAAAACTATAAGAAAAAAAAACAAATTATAATTTGAAATTATTTTTATTAAATTAATAAATTTCGATCCATATCAAGCCAGATCAAGTCAGATCTGAAATTGTCCAATAATCCTTATCTGGCTTGATCTGGAATATGCCAGATCAAATCTGATCTGATTCGATCTAGTCCGATTCGATTTGATCTGATGATTTTTCCCTGGGTAGGTATAAAAAAAAAATTACTGTTATATCTCCAAATTCTTCCGTTGAATGTTCCTTACACCTTTTTCAACCTGCAACTATTTGATTTTTTTTTTGCTTTTCAGATAATTTATCCCAAACTCTATTAATTTCTGATGGCGCAAATTTTATTAATGCCATTAATTTACCAATATCTTTTGTTGATAGGTTAAATAGATTATCAACGGCACAAAATAATATTATAGATTTACAAACATTTTGACGAAGCGAAAAATCTTCGATAAACCAATTTTTATAACGTTGCACGTTTTCATATGCACATTGCACATATATAGTTTTTACACAATGGATGTTTCAATAAATGTTTAATAAGTGCTTGTGATTGAAGAATATGTAAAACCAAAATTATCTAAGTTAATTATTGTTACTGCTTTATCTTGAAGTATTGATAATAACCAATTTTTTCTATCTAGTCCTTCCACAAAAATATATTCAATTTTTTCACTTAATTTTTCTATTAAAATGTTGTTTGCTTCATTAAAAATCTCATCACCACTCTCCCATGGTATTCCATGATAATTTTTTTCAGATTGTGTAATTGATCGTTGATAATCTTCAAGTAAGTGATTTTTTGAACATGATGATTTAAAAACTATTTCACTCACTCTACTCCAGTAGGATTGATTAGTTGAATTGCTAATTCTTTAATTACAAATAAACCTGTTGCTTTTTCAAAACCTTGAAAATCAACGAATAATGACATTTTTTTATTTTTTTCTTATGCACTTACAACATCAGCAATCAAGAAGAACTAAAGAAAAATAGTTAAAGGCATATAAATTTTCTGATTATCCTCTCCCTTATCCACTGATTTGCATGCCCTCTTTATTCAATTTGAACAACTTCTAATTTTTTTATTGTATCTAATATATTAAAACCAGTTTTTTCCAACTCCACTAAACGTGAATCTAAATTTTGAATAAGTTCCACATTTCCCATAGTAAGATCTTCAACTTTTTAATGATTAATCATTTGATTTTTTTCATGTTCAAGAGCATTGCAGTGTAATGTATTGATTATTATCTGATGATTCTCATTACTTTTTTGTAATGCTGTAATTGCTTGATTAATTGTTCTTTTTTCTTTTTGAATTATATCATGAACGATTGTAATGTAAGCAGCATCGTTGATTTCCTTAGGATAACCTATATTACATAGCCTTTTATTTTGAAGGTTAAACTCTCTATCTTCCGTTGTCATAAATTCTTCACCTGGTGGTCCAGGAGGTCTAACAAAACCATTCTTAGCCTTACTTTTTGTTAATCGATGACCAAACACGTCAACGCTCGTCGTGTTTCACTGTTAAATGACTTCTAACTATAAATAAATATGAAATGTAATTTATATTGATGGATAACAGCACTGAAGTTGCAATCATAAGTTGCTATGGTCAATTCACCATAAATACAAATTTTTTTGTTTCTATTCAAAATTTAAATCAAATTCAACAGATTTTGATAAGTTTGCCTTTAGAATTGTAAGTTTTTCTTTATCATTATATTCATCATCAATAAAAACCTCTTCTTTTACCCTTTCTTCTTCATTTTTTTGTTCAAGTTTGAACTCATATGTATTTTTCTCTTGGAGCATGACTAAAACATAATCCAATTTACTTATATAATGTAATTTGAATGGGCAAACTGGAAATATTGTGAACTTCAACGACATACCATTTTCAGCAGCCTGCAATTTTAATAAATCATCTGATGCGTCAAGAAGAGTTTGAGTTAACTTTTGAATCTAAAATGACATTATTGAAAAGTATATATTTTTATTTCATTTTATATAAAATTAAAGATATTATATTATATTATTTTTACACTCTCTATTGTAAGTTGAAGTTCATTAACCTCTTGATTTTTAGTTGGTTTTGATGAATTAATAACTTTTCTTGTTTGTCTCGATTCATTTTGTATACGTGTCAGGTTTTTATTCATCTTTTGAATAATCAAATAAATAATTAAATAATTAGTGTTAAATCTGATAAGTGAACTCATCAATCAATAAGAATGATTTGATTATCCTTGTACGTATACTTATTTTATAAGCTCTTGCACACACTTGCTGCACGCATTTCAAACATTTTAAACTTGTTAAAACTTGTCGGAACTTCTCCTAACTGGTTATCTAACTCGTTATTTCTGCACGATCTTATATACTATCTAACCCCACTCCTTTTTTTGCCCCACTCTCTTTACAATCGCCCCCACTAATAAAATAAAAAAATCAAGAGGCACGGTAGTGCCTCGCGTCAAGTATGAGAAAAAAAAAAAAGTGGGAGTAAAGAGATTTAACTACCGTGCCTATATATTATCGACACAAAGCTAACCCTAACCCTCCAATTCCTCGGGAAATTATTTTAAAATATGATTAATCAGATAAATATATTATGTCTTCTGATCATTTTATTAAATCAATATCACACTTTTTTATAAAAAAAAAAACAGATTTTTTAGAAGTATACTTTTCTTTTAAACTTCAAAATCATTTTCAGAAATTGCGCTTTTCTTGAAATTCTTATAAAACCTTACCGCACTCTGACAAACATTATAAAACCAAAATCAGATCAAAGCATTATGGCTGCCAAGTCCAGAGCAATTCACAACCTTATAAAATAAAAATTGAGCAATAATAGTAGAATGGTGTGAAAGAACCTTTATTTATATCATATACAGTATTCAGTATCGCATCGTTGGTGCTACAGTATTCAATATCGCAGCGATGGTGCCTCCGCCATATGCCGTTGGGATATGGGCGCGAATCCTGCTCATCAGGTGTGCTAATGTACTAATATACAACATACACATGCTTGCTGATAAACGTAACCTTTTGTTTATAGATCCTTTTGTCTTTATCGTGCCTTTGTTTCTTGTGCCTTTTGGAATATATTATTTGATTGATGTGAAAAATATTCTGTCTTCTGATCATCTTATAAATTAATTGAATCTTTTTAATAAAAATAAAAACAGATTTTTGAGATGTATACCTTTTTTTTAAACTTTAAAATCATTTTTAGAAATTGCGTTTTTCTTACCACAGTATCCAATATCGCATCGATGGCGCAAATTAAATAATGATACTTTAAGCTATGTTCCCAAGTCACATGTTATTGTTTATTTTTTTTTCCATTAAGTTTAATGAGTTTTTTTTTTTACATCATGTGTAAACAAAAATATAAAATATTTTTATTTACGAAAGGATTTATTTTCGATTATCTAAATCAGCTGCCAGAAGCATCGGTCTATAGAGCAAGAAAGCTAACATATTTAGATGGTGTGAAAAAACCTTTATATATGTCAGTATAGTATTCAATATCGCATCGATGGCGCGAATCAAATAATGATACTTCAACCTATGTTCCCAAGTCTCATGTTGTTATTGTTTATTTTTCTTTCCGTCAAGTTTAATGAGTTTTTTTTTTTACAGGATATGTAAATAGAAATATAAAATATTTTTATTTACGAAATTATTTACGAAAGGATTTATTTTTCAATATCAAAATCAGCTGCTAAAAGCATCTGTCTATAGAGCAAAAAAACTAACAAATTTAGATGGTGTAAAAAATCCTTTATATATGTCAGTATAGTATTTAATATCGCATCGATGGTGCGTGCGCCATATGTTGTTGGGATATAGGCGCGAATCCCAGGTCTGTAAAGTTAGCGCATACATTTATAGCACAATCAAACCAGACTATAAAAAACAAAAAAAAAACGCACAAAACTTGCGGATTCCGCACAAAAAACGCATATAATTCGCACGTAACTCCTGATATAGTCCGGTTTGATTGTGCTATAATGTATGTGCTAACTTCACATATCTGCAAATCCTGTCATGCTAATTATGCTAATATATACAACATACGTTTCCTGATGAACGTAACCTTTTGTTTATATATCTTTTCGTATTTATTGTGCTTTTGGGAATATATATATATTATTATGTTATTATATAAAAAATATTCATAATTATATATTTATTTGATTTGAATTTGGATATTAATTGTCAAGGTAATTAATATTATAATAATACAATAAATAAATAATATCAATATAGATTGATGCATATAGTAATTAAGTAAATTTTATAAATTTGTATTGTGTGCAATTGTGTGATATTTTGGTGACAATTCATTTACATTTACAAATGAAAAACAATAAAAGAAAAGAATGAAATTAAATGTAACCAGTGCAATAAAATTTTTAGTGGAAAAAGAAGTCTTCATGCTTATACAAGTTGAATTCATAAAATTGAGCTGGTTAAGACAATAACTGAAAACGAAACTTGTGTATACTGTGATGAAGAATATGCAAATAAAACAAACTTGTATTATCACTATTCACATTGTCATCAAGTCTCAGAGTATCAAACTATAAATTGTCCATTCGTAGGTTGTGATGAATCTGTGAATATATATAAGTATACTTATTTAAAACTGAGAAAACACATTTGAAACAAGCATCATTATCCAGTGAAGATGGAAGAATTCGCTTTTCTTAATGATGATAGTGATTACAATGTTATTTGTTCATTTATTCATTTCATTAATAATAATTAGTGTGATATTTTCTAATATAAATTATATTTATTCATTGTAAAATATATTATTTATACAGATTTCATGGATTGGAAGGGTAGAGTTAAAACTAAAAAGGCTGCACCTTTATAATAAATGATACGAAAAGCAGAGTTTTGGTAATTCCAACACCAAAAGACAATACATCTGCAACTGCAACTTTAAAAAATTCAAAACCACTGTATGTCCATCTATGATGGATGTTACAGGTGTTAAAGATCCTGACAATAATAATCAAAGTAAGGGTGCGAACTCACGACAAGCTAAAATTTCCGCTTATAAACATGGCAGCTATAAAAATAACCAAAAAGTAATTAAATTCACTAAATTATCACTGAATTAACTACTATTTACTGAATTGACTGCAAATCCGTGGTGTCTCTCCGTGACTGCAGAACAAGCTTGACACCACCAAGCTTGTTCTAAAATCACGGATTCGCGATAAATTTAGTAAATTTAGTTACTTTTTGGTGATTTTTATAGCCGCCATGTTAACAAGCGGAAATTTTAGCTTGTCACACCACCTCAATGTCAAGTATTGGTTATTTGATTGTAGAAAACCCTTAATTTTCGAAAAAAAACTGTTTTTGAAATATTTCCATGTTAAATAAAGTGTATTTTATATTTTGTTATTTTTGGCTTATTAATATTTTTTTATTATTGTTTTATCAATTATCGATATTTTATATATTTTTCTATTGTTGTCAAGTGTATTCAATTTTAGAGCTGTGTGTTCACACGCAAGTTTTTGCTGCAATGCTTTATGCTTCATGAATGAGTGCCCTCATCGGTAAGTTTTCTCGCTCACTGACGAATCGAGTCTCCGCTCGGTCTCTACGACTTCACAGCTCTATGGTGTTATTCATTTTTCATTAGCAATCTACAATTGTAGCTACGAACAAAAGTATTTAGAAAAATGTGAATCGTGTTCATATGCAAATGTTTCCTTGTCAAACGAATTTATGATAAATCTTTTAATACCAAATAAAAATAACACATCCACTTTGCAAGAAACTTATCGATCAATCACTATCATTGTGGCACGAAGGGGTTGGTACATGTGTCGATTGTTTTAGATCAACGAAAATTCTAAGAAAGATTGAAGTCCTCAAAATTAATGATATCATTGTTTTAAGTCTACTCTACATCAATAAATTTAAATGGTCAAGTAAAAATGATACTTGCTTAATCAAAGGAATACCTACTTCTAAAATTCACATTTGTGGTTCTACCAAGAAGACTAGAAAGAAGAAGAGTCAACTCCGTACATTGGAAATGGGACAAAATATGTCCTGTACCTCGAGCTTCTTAAATTTGCCAATTTGGCGCTGATTGGGTTCTACGTATAAAGTTAGTTATTTTGTCAGTTATTTCCGTAAAAATACTAGCTGGATGAAAATTGATAATTTGTTCGTTGCCAGCAAAAACTGGTGAAGTAATGCAAAAAATGCTTACATATTTTTTTTTTTAGAACGAACAAAAATTAATACGGATTGTACCAAGTAATTTTATATACTTCTTAATATTATAGTTTTTTCTATCGAATGATTGAAGGACTTTACAAAAAGATGTGATATCTAAACAAAAAAAGAAACCCAGTTTTTTTTACAAAAAGGAGCGTCAAGTATTCGAAATCCCCACTAATTATGTGATTATAGTAATTTTATTTTATATTGATATTTATTAATTTTTTACATACAAAAAGATATAATACCAAAATAAGTCAAGAAGGAAATATTTAACGCATATAATTAAGTCTTAATCTTTGACAAAATTTTATACTTGACCCCGCCCGGTTCTTCCCAAATAAAATTTAAAGACTTTCACACTAATGCAGATCTACTGAAATTTAGTAGTCGTTCACTTTCAACATAAATGTATGCGCAGTCACAACCTTGCAACTTTATTATAGTAGTTTCATATAAAAAAGACAAGAATAGAGCGTGACAAGTGTGATTTTTTTGAAAATCTATGAAAAGTATTTGAATTATATTAAATTAATGTCTTAGAGCTCAAACGCACGACAAGCTAACTTTTGCTTGTAAACATGGCTGACGTAATTCTGAGTGATCTAAGCATGCGCAACACGTAAAATTACTAGAAAAACCACGATGGCTGGGGACATATTACTAGTTTCATGGGAATTAGGACGGCCATGTTTACAAGTTCGACACAACCCAACTTGTTGCGCGTGCTCAGTGCGCTTTACAAGCGAAACTCGGCTTATCGTGAGTTTAAACCCTTAGCTTATTAGCATTGTAACTGAATTCATTTAGATTTTTTGGTGATATCTGGGAAAATTGCATAGTGGACACCACCTTTTACACTGTAAAATATATATTTGGCGCTCGTGTCATATTGTGTCATACGAATTCATTATTGAATTGTTGATTGACGAAATAAGTATATATATATATGTATAGAGGTATATATATATATGTATATATATATTTTTTTAAACACGCCGGCAAGGTAACAAGATTGTACGCTGCCAGTCCTAAGCCTAGATAAAATGTGAAGGGTATATATATAATAATGGATAATTGGAAAATACCATTAACTCTGTTGTCGAGACGTGTGTAGGCTTCAAATTTTATTTGGGAAGAACCGGGCGGGGTCAAGTATAAAATTTTGTCAAAGATTAAGACTTAATTATATGCGTTAAATATTTCCTTCTTGACTTATTTTGGTATTATATCTTTTTGTATGTAAAAAATTGATAAATATCAATATAAAATAAAATTACTATAATCACATAATTAGTGGGGATTTCGAATACTTGACGCTCCTTTTTGTAAAAAAAACTGTGTTTCTTTTTTTGTTTAGATTCTATATTATCAAAATGTCGATAATATAGATATGTATATTTCTCATATGAATTCAAATAAACCCTGCATTATCAAAGTTGGTAATAAATAATTTATATGACAAAACGAATACCTCAACAGAAATGGATGCATTAATGACGGTGTTAAGGCAATTTTAGCCGATTCTCAAAAACGGATACTTCGATACTCTTGATAGAATTGTCGTAGTGTTTTCGTATACCTTAAAATATGCGTCTTTTGGATACCATATATTTTTCTATAGAAATATATATAAAATTTTTTTTTTTTGAATTATAGTTTTCGAGAAAAAAAAAAATTCAAATTCATTTTTCGTGATTTTTTTGTAGCAATTTGTGAACATTTATTTATTAATTATTTTTTCCTAATGGTATCGTTGTATATATATTAACAAACACTTTGAAGCGAGTAAAATATTGGTTATTCATCAAAAAACTAAATAAAAAGTTTTTAAATAAATTTTGAAAGTTATTTGTCCATTTTTCAATTTATTAGAATTTAATGTCCTGCACCAATAGCCATTATAGAATGAAAAAATTTTAATGAATTTGATAGAAAAAAAAACTTATAGACATAATTTCATTTACAAAATCGTGTAACACGGCTCGGAGTATTGAGAATTTTCAATTTTCAATAGGTAACGCGGGTCATCAGCCCCAACACACGTTACCAGGTCTTTTTTTAATTCTCAAATTATGCTTGTTACGTACAAAGTTAATAAATTAAAATTAAACTATGAAACAACGAAAAAAAAGAAGAATATGTAAATCTAAAATTTAAAATGAAAATAATCATAGAATAATTAGAATAAATCAACTCGGTATTTCACGTTAATATTAAAAATCCTCTTGTTTTGATATTCCCTACAGGGTAACGGGTTAGAAGGGAATGTGTATGATTGTAAATGTATCTTGATGTAAGAATAATCCGAAACAATTGTTGTTGAGAGCGTGTCAATCTGGATGGTCGCCTGTTGATGTTGATAGTCTTGAATAATCCAAACGGTAAAATAAACTTGAAGCACAAAAAACAACACGCCAGAGAAATGTCACAGTCAATTATTTTGTAGTATTAGGAACAGTCAATTTGTAAAGGAAGAAATAATAATTTTATCACAGCGATTATTTAATTTCAATTTACTTTAAAATTTTATTTATTAGAAACGTATAATTGATTTTATTATTTATTTAATTATAAAAAAAAATGAATTGTTTAACGTGCTATACTTCTTATTAGGAAGTTTCTTGCACGGTGCCTCTCCTTCTTTAAACATTTTCCAACCGTCAATTCCTACAACTCATTTTTGCGACAGACATGGATGTCGACTTTGTAATGCGTTCAAACTGTACCCGATTCCTATTATAGCCCAGGAAAACCATGAAAAACCTGAGCAGTACAGCCGGCTTGCGCCTACCACTCGATACATGGCGTCGGTGGTCGGGATCGAACTCGAGACCTCCTGTCTCAAAGCTCGAACCGTTACCGCAGTGCCATATCGTTGGTCTATTTATTTAATTATATTTGATTTTATAAAAATTTATTTAAATTTAATTTAGATATTGTCCAAACAAAAGTTGTCGCAAGAGTGAAGCTCCTTAAATTACTAAAATAAAAATTCCCATAAAAATTATAAACTAAAGAAGGGATGATTGAAAGTGGAAACATCTTAAACCAATTATATTTTACCTGCCCTATGATAGTCAGCATTTGATATTTTACTTAGAGAATTATTTGTAACGATTGATAAAGTCAACGGATGTTAAATATCGAGTTGCTAAGGTAACTTTGAACTACGGCTTGAGAAAATAAAAATTAAAATAAAAAATAATATAAAAAAAGGTATAAAAAATATTAAAAAATGTAAATGATACTAAAAATGAAAAATAATTATAAGAAATAAAAAAGAAAAAATTTATGTGTTACTCGATATTCTACATGTCCCTTGAATTTACCAAAAATTATTTATTAATTAATTATTTTGAATATAGAAATACCAGTACGTAACATGCTACCTAAATAAATAGAGAGTGTATAATAATGTCTATTCGAAAGACTCATTTTATTTTCATTTTCTATTTTCATTTTTTTCTAACTACAAGAATATTTTTTCTTATTTTTAACCAAAAATTTTCTCAGTGTGGACTTTCCATATAACCATGGAGATTTACATGAAGACCTCCATGCATGTAACACAGAGGGCAAGCACTAGATGTATTTTCTTTGGCCTGTAGCTTCTCACCGTAAATGAGTCGATTCCCCAAAAAAGTCTAGTAAGTATAGTGAATGAACCAGGTGCTATCGGAATAACTGATGAATTTGAATTCAATACTGCTGGCAAATGTCTCAGGAAAAGATAAAGATTACCTATCAATTTATTCGGCTACATTCATTCCTTAGAAATTAATAGGTGATTCACATCCTTTCTTGAGAAATTTGCCAGGAATAATTAATTTATTTGATAGACTAAATTACAATAACACAATTAATTACGATAATACGAGCTCGCCCGCACCTATCGATAGTAAATTCTACCTCGAGCTAAAATACGAAATTTGGTATCTGCGTATGTTTCCACTGGGTCGCTGGTGAAAAATGTAAGCTCACAAAAAAATACATGAAGCGCTAGCCCCCTGCAGCCCAATTCACAGGGCATTACAATTTAGGGGTTTTTTCCTTCACTGGTGGCGTTTATGAAACTTTTATATGCCAATTCCATATAAAAAAAATTTTACAAGCGTTATCAGCAGCAAAAAAAAACATTAGATGTCAACTCACGACACGCAAACTTTTGCGTTTTTATATGGCTGCCGGAATTCCAAACATGGTGCCTCCGTAATCCAAGCTTTGCACACTAGATATTACTAAATTTTTGAGTAATATCCAGTTACCTATTTAACAATAAAGTAATTTCTAGCTATTTAGACGCGCGTTTAAATTTATACAATCGACAACAGGGGTATAGCACTGCGTGTATTTTTATGTGGGCTTATTTTTTTCCCTAACTGAAGATTTTTCCCATGCGCAGCGACCGTTTAAGTAAAAGAAGGTGAAAATGTGGATTTTATGACAATGATATCTTCAATATGGACCCGACCGATTCGACCGACTGATTTATTTTATAATTTGAAATAAGTTGATATTTTCAATTTTTATTTATTCATTTATATAATATCGTATAACGAATTAAAAGCTATAGGAAAAATGGCTGAGGAGTGGATGTTGCTAACCAGTTAATTTTTAAAGAATTAATTTAGCCAACGAAATCATTGGTAAGTCACATCCATTCCTTACCCATTTGTCAAGAGCTTTCATTTTATTTAAATATATAAATTACATAAATATATTTATTATAATTATCAAACGAAAATTTAATTTAACGGGTAAGGGTCGGTTTTGTAGTCCATAGTTAAGTTAACATGGTATAGTATAGTATAGATATGAGAAACGTTGAACTATACCAAAAGACTGTAACTATGGTCTACAAAACCGGCTCTAAGGAAAAAACGCGACAGATAACGTAGAAACGTAAACGGATTTATCATCTAAATACAATACTGTTCCATAACTATACTTACTAGGCTCAATCTAGGGACCCTTGTGGCAAATAAGCCCACATAAAAATACACGTAGTGCTATAGGGATCTGACCTATGGGCGGGGTTTGACCAGTCACGCACACATTTATTGTGTAAAAGCTTATCTGTGAGGCAATATGGCGCATTCCAAACGATTTTACTATAGTATGCTATGGTTAACAAACTATACCATATAAAATTTTCAATGTGATTTCAATCATTTGGAAATAGTTCACTATGCGCCACCAGATGCCATGGCGAATAGGTCAGAACCCTATACCCCATATATGTAATACTCCTAGGGTATGTTCCAAAACCTTCGTTTGGTTCAGTATATCAAGATGGCGGCCCTACTTAATATCGAGATAACATGTATAACCATAGGGAAAAATTTTCAGGTTAAACACGTTATGTCGATAATAAGTCGATTTTACCGGTAACTTTCTACCAGGGATAGTGTGAGTGAACTTCCGACGCTTTCCGAGTGCCCCACTTTTGTCATATCCCAGGTAGGGAGTAACGACGGGCACAAACCTGGGACAAGCCTGATTAACCGGCTCTCGGGCCTGTGTCAGGCCTGAGACACAAGCCTGTGTCAAGTCTGGAATGTTCACGATGTATTTGCTGGTGTCGGACTAGTATATCGGGATTGACACAGGCTTGTGTTCCCAGGCTGGACACAGTCTTGTGTTTCAAGGCTTGGCACAGTCTTGTGTTCCCAGACTTGACGCCGGCTTGCAAAAAAATTTATAAAAAAATATAAATAAACAATTTATTATTAATTTATTAAGTTAACATTATTATTTTTTACGCGATACAATTTGAATTTACGATAATTATATGAACGAAAATAAACGACGTAACACGGGATCGATCCTAGGCCGCTCACGTGAAACTCCAATGCTCTATCAAGTCAACCACCGGGGTATTACTGAAAGAGTCAGTCAAAATTTTTTATATGAATAAATTTATTCGAGAGTCAATTCACAGTCCTTGTAAAAGCCTGGCACGATAGTCAAAACCTAATAATTGTTATTTAAAATTTCTATTTACAATTTATAGATCTATATTAATTTTTTTTTGAATATATACAAGTCAAGTCCGTGTGAGGCTTGGTCAAACGAGACATTGTGAGGCACAAGGCTTGACACATTGACCTGTGTGAGCCGAAAACAAAACACAGCACAGGCTTGGATTATTAAGGCCTGTGTGAGGCCGGTTAAAAACAACGAGAACAGTCTTGTGTCAAGCCTGTGTTAACAAGGCTCGTGTGAGGCCGGGGAAAACAATGGGCACAAGCTTGTGTCAAGCCTGTGCTCCCAAGGCTTGATACACGACCCTCGCACAAGCCTGGCACAGTTGTTTAAGCCCGAGAACTTCTACCTAGGATACGCCCGTCGTTTTGGTTAATACACGACAAGAAAGACGATAGTCTGCACTGTTGCCTCTGGAGAAAAAATCGAGCCTTGCTAGCAATATAGAAGTATTACAAATATCGAGTGTGTGGATTTAGGATTGAATCACCGAGGCGCCGTGTTTAGGATTACGGCAGCCATGAAAAAACGCAAAAGTTTGCGTGTTGTGAGTTTGCATCCTTCAATTGTAAAAAACTTGCCCCGTAAATTGGACTGCTCGTATAGCACATATCACAGTCACTTTAGCGGAGAAAAAGCCTTGAATTGTAATGTCTTGTAAATAGAACTAAATTAGACAGAATCTACTGTCCTTACTAGCATTCCCTCTTTTGTACATGACTGAGTCACTACAGTGTCTTCTGACTAGGGACCAGAAGAACTAACTTCGGTAGTGGGGGTTGTTATAACTACGGCGGCCATCTAGAGAGCACTACTTTTACTCCTGAACGGCGCACTACGTAATGCGCGTTGTTTTATCTTTGTTCACCTCAGCCCATCTCTGTCTTCCAGCTGGCCGACTGCATATAGGGTTCTGACCTATTCACCATGGCATCTGGTGGCGCATAGTGAACTATTTCCAAATGATTGAAATCACATTGAAAATTTTATATGGTATAGTTTGTTAACCATAGCATACTATAGTAAAATCGTTTGGAATGCGCCATATTGCTTCACAGATAAGCGCACAATAAATGTGTGCGTGACTGGTCAAACCCCGCCCATACACTGAGAAAAATTTCTTCTATTTTTTAGAATAAAACTTCTTGGCAATATTCTGTTTGAAAAAGGGAAAAAAATAGTTTATTATAAACAATAATTGGTTTGTAATAAGAAAAATAAAAGT
Source organism: Aphidius gifuensis (assembly GCF_014905175.1). Taxonomy (NCBI): domain Eukaryota; kingdom Metazoa; phylum Arthropoda; class Insecta; order Hymenoptera; family Braconidae; genus Aphidius; species Aphidius gifuensis. The sequence goes on along the minus strand of NC_057792.1, from coordinate 9,320,191 downwards.
CTTGTTATAAACAATATTCTGTTTGTTTCATGAAGATGGTGTCTTGTTTGAAACCATAGATGGTTTGCTTCAAGAAGAATACTTCTAAACGTAAACCATATTTCTTCTTGACACAAACCAAATTCTGTTTTTTTTATGCAGATGGCGTCTTTTTTCAAACCATAAAATGGTTTTTTTCAAAAAAAATACTGCTAAAAATATGCCACTAGCTTCTTGTTACAAACGGTCGATGGTTTAAAGCAAGATAATTAACTACTTATTTCAAACAACAAAATGTTTAATACAAACGATATATTGATTAAATATTTAAATTTAAAAAAAAAAAATTAATTGATATTATTTTTGTAGTACATTGATTAGACAAGTTGATGAAGACGATTTTTTTTTTACTGAACCTAACTGCCGCGAGCAGGAATCGAACTAGGGCCTAACCGAATGGGAATCTAACGCGTTACCGATGCGCCACGGAACCGAACGTGATTCAAGAAGTTTATTTGTTATACATCAAGAACGTTTAGGTACAATCAATAAATTACATACAAAACATACATTTAATTATCATTTACTTTTTACTATGATATTTTAATTATGAATTAATTATAAAAATTAGTTTTATTTTCAAAAATAGTCATTTCTTAAAAAATTAAATTATGTCAGTTCATCTAAACTTGATGAAATTCGAATTAAATATCATTTTTCAACTGTATTGAAAATAAAACTAATTTTCAAAATAAATTCATAATTAAAGAATCCTTCCTATTATAAAAAAGACACTTGACCGCTTTTGATTAGTGACTTTGATCGAGCAACGACGAGCTAAAATGGTATAATAATTCTTTATAATTTCATCAGATGATATTTCTATTCATTACGATAATTAATATTGATTATTCATTTGAAATAAATATAGTTGTTTATGAAAATTAAAAATAAGAAAGGCAAGAAAATAAAATGGTTATAAACGAACATACACAGTAACATATACAACTACACGCCGGAAGCGCGGGGTCGCTCTTGTCATAGTAAAAAATAAATGATAATTATATGTATGTTTTGTATGTAATTTATTGATTGTACCTAAACGTTATTGATGTATAACAAATAAACTTCTTGAATCACGTTCGGTTCCGTGGCGCATCGGCAACGCGTTAGATTCCCATTCGGTTAGGCCCTAGTTCGGTTCCTGCTCGCGGCAGTTAGGTTCGGTAGTTTATAAAAAAAAAAAAAAAAAAATCGTCTTCGTCAACTTGTCTAATCAATGTACTACAAAAAAAATATCAATTAATGTTTTTTTTTTTTTTCTAATTTAAATATTTAATCAATATATCGTTTGTATTAAACATTTTGTTGTTTGAAATAAGTAGTTAATTATCTTGCTTTAAACCATCGACCGTTTGTAACAAGAAGCTAGTGGCATATTTTTAGCAGTATTTTTCTTGAAAAAAACCATTCTATGGTTTGAAACAAGACGCCATCTGCATAAAAAAACAGAATTTGGTTTGTGTCAAGAAGAAATATGGTTTACGTTTAGAAGTATTTTTCTTGAAGCAAACCATCTATGGTTTCAAACAAGACACCATCTTCATGAAACAAACAGAATATTGTTTATAACAAGACTTTTATTTTTCTTATTACAAACCAATTATTGTTTATAATAAACTATTTTTTTCCTTTTTTCAAACAGAATATTGCCAATAAGTTTTTTTCTAACTATAAGAATATTTTTTCTTATTTTCAACCAAAAATTTTCTCAGGTCAGATCCCTATAGTACGCCGTTCGGGAGTAAAAGTAGCGAACTCTACATAGCCGCCGTAGTTTAAGCCACGAAATGTTACCTCTACCACCGAAGTTAGTTCTCCTGGTCTCTAATCTTCATGCTTCTGATAGTACAGACTTACAGAGTTTCTTTGTATATCTTCATGTTTCATGCCAAGATGTAACGATATAGCCTTTCAGGTAACTTTTTCTAAATAAAAACTCAAGTATATGTTTGACGATATACACAAATATCGCAAGTATAGAAAAATATTGAATCCAGGCTCCTTTTAACTCCTCCCAGATCTGAGGTTGATAGTTCAAGCTTTGTTCAGTGTGAAAAATTTCACCTGATATAACGATGGGTTCATCACTCGAATGACCAATTTGAAAAGTATAATTCGTGTTGGTAAATTGAGCCGGAACTATAAGAATAATAAAATAAATAATAACACATTATCCCGGGAAAAAAAAAATGATACTCGAATATTTTACATGAAATATAGTTGAAGATGTCACTTTTGTCCGCACATCTGAATATCACTAAAGATATCCAACTAATAACTAGCCTATAGCCTACAGCCAACGACCTATGGTTCAACAGCACTCAACAACCATGTTGCATATGCCCCTTGCTTTTGTTGCTGCTTTTCATTGCTTGTCACTAGTAATCATTTCTCAGCTGTCATCACAATTTCAAATTGTTTGTTAGTAAAGAAAATCATGTCTACCACCACAAAATATCAAAAGTTTTCTAAGATCACAATCTTGAACTTCCGGGCTTTCGAGTTAGTTTTCGAACGGACCCGTTGACATAATTATCCGCAAGTTATCCTTTAATTTTCACCGTGTACATGAGATAATTATGTCAAGAATAGCTATCCAGCACTGAGAAAATTTTTGGTTAAAAATAAGAAAAAATATTCTTGTAGTTAGAAGAAAGCTTCTTGACAATATTCTGTTTGAAAAAAGAAGAAAATAGTTTATTATAAACAATAATTAGTTTGTAATGAGAAAAATAAAAGTCTTGTTATAAACAATATTCTGTTCATTTCATGAAGATGGTGTCTCGTTTAAAACCATAGATGGTTTGCTTCAAGACAAATACTTCTAAATGTAAACCATATTTCTTCTTGACACAAACCAAATTCTGTTTTTTTTATGCAGATGGTGTCTTGTTTCAAACCATAGAATAGTTTTCTTCAAGAAGAATACTTCTAAAAATATGCCACTAGGTTCTTGTTACAAACGGTCGATGGTTTAAAACAAGATAATTAACCACTTATTTCAAACAACAAAATGTTTAATACAAACGATGAATTGATTGAATATTTAAATTAAAAAAAAAAAAAAATTAATTCATATTATTTTTGAAGTACATTGATTAGACAAGTCGATGATGACGATTTTTTTGTTTTTTTTTTATGAACTACCGAACCTAACTGCCTCGAGCAGAAATCGAACTGGGACCTAACCGGATGGGAATCTAACGCGTTACTGATGCGCCACGGAACCGAACGTGATTCAAGAAGTTTATTTGTTATACATCAAGAACGTTTAGATACAATCAATAAATAACATACAAAACATACATATAGTTATCATTTACTTTTTACTATGATATTTTAATTATGAATAAATTTTAAAAATTAGTTTTATTTTTAAAATAGTCATTTCTTAAAAAATTAAATTATGTCAGTTTATCTAAACTTGATGAAATTCGAATTGAATATCATTTTTCAACTGTATTGAAAATAGAACTAATTTTCAAAATTAATTCATAATTAAAGAATCCTTCCTATTATAAAAAAGACACGTGACCGCTTTTGACTCGTGATCTGATTAGTCAAAAATTTTAAGCATTTGTTTATAACTAATTATATTTTATTATTTTCTTTCTCATAATACAAAACACGTTGCTACGTGTCGTTGTGTGGTTGCTACTTTTGCTTATTTTCGGCAATTAATTTATTCGAGTTGTGTCGTTCCTAGATCAAAAGTCATATTACAGCTTTTTATTGATTTCTATTTATTCATATATAATAAAAAAGTATTATGTTGGTAGTGCTGTTTTTAGTATGTTGGCATACTGCTAAAAACAAGTACAAAACAAGCTACAGTCCTGAGACTGGGGGCAACAAATATTCTTGATACAATACTGTATCACATTTTATTATTATTATTGTCTACTTACTACATAATCTAACCTATATATATACTTGTTCAATAATACATATTATTATTAATTATATTGAAATATTGAAGTGTTGCTCATTAATTACTTTATTAAATAACCTCTACCTCTTATTATAACAGGTTATGGGCCTTCCACGTTTAAAGTAAATAAAAAATTAAATAAAAATTTTTTTTTTTTTTGAATTTTACTTGATCCCACGAGGTAAAAAAGAAAAATTGAGGTTAAACACTTGAAAAATATAAAGTATAAAAAATATTGTAAATATGGCATCTAATGTTGGAATCCGTGTTGAAGCACTTGGTAAACATAATTCTGACACATGGAAAATACAAATGTCAGCAATTTTGGTAAAAAATGATTTGTTTAATTATGCTGATGGAACAATTAAAAAACCACAAGTAGGTTCGCAAAAAGCAGATAAATCAGCAGTAACAGAAAATGGTGTACAAGCCTGGAACACAATGGATCAAAAGGCAAAAGCAGATCTGATACTATCAATGCAACCAAGTGAATTAAAACAAATCAAAGATTGTCAGACGTCTAATGAAATATGGTTGAAGTTACACACAATACACCAGTCCAAAGGACCAGCAAGAATGGCTAGCTTGTTAAAAAAGCTAGTATTATTGAAAATGAAAGATCATGAAGATGTGAGGGAACACCTGGAAAAATTCATGGACACAGTAGATAAGCTTAAACAGATTGATGTGGACATCAATGAGAAATTATTAACAGTAATGTTATTATTAAGTTTACCAGATAGCTATGCAAATTTTAAAACAGCAATTGAATGTCATGATAATCTACCAAGTCTTGATAACTTGCAAATAAAAATGTTAGAAGAATGTGATTCAAGAAATCAACAATCATCATCATCAGTGTCATCAGATGCTCTGTTTGCAGCACACAACAAATACAAAAAATTCAATAAGAATTGGAAACAAAAAAGAACAGCACAAGACCAATCAATATCACAGAAAACATCAAATTCTGGTTTTCCATTTAAATGTGGGTTTTGTAAAACTGTTGGACATAAATATGTTGATTGTGAAAAAAGAAAAAACAAAGAAAGAGCTCATAAAACTGAAGAAGTTGGACTGATGATTGATGAACAAGTGTTAAATTTTTCAACTGGTAATAACTTAGAGCTGTGGTGTTTTGATAGTGGGTGTACTTCGCATATGTGTAATGATAAACAAAAATTTGAAAACATAAGTGACAGTAAATTGCAAGTATTAAATTTAGCAAATGATACGACAACTAGTATTGAAGCAAAAGGTACAGTAAAGCTGAAGATTATGAACAATCAAGGGAGTGAAAAACTTCTAAAGCTTGAGAACACATTGATGGTGCCTGATTTGAGGACAAATTTATTGTCAATATCCAAAATAACTGATAATAATTATAAAGTTATATTTACCAAGAATGATGCGATAGTTTGTGATCAGAAAGGTCAAATTAAAATACATGGTAAAAGAATAAATGGATTATATTATTTGTCAAATCATCAACAAGGAAATGAGGTTGAATGTTCAAATAAAATAACAAAAACAAGCTCACTGCATGAATGGCATAGGAAGCTTGGTCACCTAAATTACACAGATTTAAAATCATTGCTAAAAACACAAAATATAAAATACGATGATCTGGAACAGAACAAATGCATCACTTGTATTGAAGGTAAATTTACCTGTAAACCGTTTCCAAAAAAATCAACAAGACAAACTGAAATATTGGAGATAGTCCATACAGATTTATGTGGTAAAATGAGATGTCTGTCAAAAGGAGGAAACAGGTTATTTATGACATTTATTGATGATGCATCAAGAATGTGTTTTGTGTATTTTTTAAAAAGAAAATCAGAAGCACTGAATGCTTTTAAAAATTTTAAAGCCTTAGTTGAAAACCAAACAGGCAGAAAAATAAAAACATTACAAAGTGATAATGGAACTGAATATTTAAACAATGAGTTTGACATGTTTTTGGCACAATGTGGTATTAATCGTCGATTGACAATCAGCCACACTCCACAGCAAAATGGAGTGGCTGAGAGAAAAAACAGAACGTTAATAGAAATGTCAAGATGCATGTTGTTAGATGCAGACTTGGATAAATCATTTTGGGCTGAAGCAATTGCCACAGCAAATTTTATTAGAAATAGATGTCCATCTAAAAGTGTAAATAATAAAATACCATTTGAAATCTGGTCAAAAGAACAACCAGACTAGTTTAATTTACAAATTTTTGGTACACCTGGACATTGTTTGAATAAAATACCAGGAAAAGATAAATTTGATAAAATCACTCGTGAATGTATTTTTCTAGGTTACCCAGAAGATAAAAAGGGTTATAAAGTTTGGTTAACAAATGAAAGAAAAATTGAGTTCACAAGAAGTGTTGTGTTTAAAAATTTAAATGAAAAAATAACTGATGCTGATAAGAATAACATTGAAACAATAATTGTACCAGTTGATAAACCAATATCACAAGATTCAAATAATAAATCAAAAAATCAAAATAACACTGAAATAATTATTGAACCAGTTGACTTGTTAACAAAACAAAATTTAAATAAAAATGATGTAGATAATGGTAGTAATGATATTGATACATCAACAATATCACATGATCTATCACAAATCAAAGATAAAAATCAAAATATAAACAGTATCTTATTATCAGGGATAAAACAAGTTCAACCATCAAGTTCAACTGATATATCTTCACCATTTGTGCAGCTGAGTGAGTCTGATGATGATGATGATGAAATGTTCATTGGTTTTAAAGAAAGTGAAATAAATGAAGCAAAAAGGTTATTGAAACCAAAAAGAGGTAGAAAAATGTTAATAAGAACTGGTAAACCAGGCAGACCTCGTAAATTCAAACAAATTGACACAGTAATGTTTGAGGGGGAGAATGAAGAACAAACAAACATGGCTGAAGTCAACTTGAAAGATGCTTTAATGAGTGATGAAAAGCAAGAGTGGAAAGAAGCAATAAAACAAGAATTTAAAGCTCAAATTGAAAGTGACACTTGGAGGTTAATTCCTGATGCAGGTAGTCAAAATGTAATTGGATCAAGGCTGGTTTTAAGTAATAAATATGATGGTATGGGAAACATAATTCGTAAAAAGGCTAGATTGGTAGCAAAAGGCTACTCTCAACAACCTGGTCTTGACTTCAATGAAACGTTTTCACCTGTTGTAAGATTGGGATCAATTAGATTACTGGTTGCACTGGCTGTAAAACATCAAATGCACATCCATCAACTTGATGTAACAACAGCATTTTTAAATGCTGAGTTGCATGAAAATATTATCATGAAAATGCCTGACATGTTTGAGTATATGTTAAAGGAAATTGCTGATGAAGAAAGAAGAATAAAAGGTGAAAAACAAAGTAAAGCATGTGTAATGCTGAATGATTTAAATAATGGTAATAAATTGTGTAAAATAAACAAATCAATATATGGGTTAAAACAAGCTGGAAGGCAATGGAATGCCAAGCTGGACCAACAATTTAAAATCATGGGTTTAAAACCAACACAAGCAGACATGTGTGTTTATCATGCTGAAAAGGATAATGTATCACTTGTTGTTGCAGTATATGTTGATGACATATTAGTCATGTCTCAGGATCAGAATTGGATAAATAAATTTAAAAATGATTTAAGACTAAAATTTAAAATAAAAGACATGGGTAAAGTCAAGACATGTCTTGGTATAAATTTTGATCAAACAAATGATTCAATAACGTTGTCACAACATAACTATATCAAAGAAATATTAAAAGAACTTGGAATGGAAAATTGCAAATCAACATCAACACCAATGGAGACAAATTTAAAGCTATCTAAAGAAGAAGGTCAAGTACCAGATTCACGTTATCCATTTAGAGAGCTGTTGGGGAGTCTGATGTATCTGGCAATAGCAACAAGGCCAGACATTGCTTTTGCTGTGAATAATTTGAGTCAGTATAACAATTGTTTTCAAGAAGAACATTGGGTAGCTGCGAAGAGGATACTCAGATATCTTCAAGGTACAATCAATTATGGCATAAAATATAGTAAAAATAATGACTGTTTAAGTGGATATGTTGATGCTGATTGGGCTGGATGTCAAATAGACAGAAAATCATTTACTGGTTACGTGTTCACTCTGTCTGGTGGTGCAATATCTTGGGAGGCAAGAAAACAGAAGACTGTGGCCTTGTCTTCAACAGAGGCTGAATACATGGCACTCACTGAGGCCACAAAGGAAGCAATTTATTTAAATTCTTTCTTGAGTGAACTGAAATTAAATACTGGCACAATGATAAAAATACATAATGATAACCAGGGAGCACAACGACTTGCCAAAAATCCTATTTATCATGGGAGAACGAAGCATAGCATCATAGAGAAGCAGTCATGTTTTATCAGAAAACTTTTAATAAAATAAAGCAAATATCATTATGCCATGCCTGTATATATATATATTAAGTGTGCATATTACTATGTAATATATATATAATATTATATATACATAATTATTATATTACAATATAATAATTAAGAAATATAAGTGTTGTTAATTACTTTATTTATTAAAATATATTATTATTATTTTATTATATGAATAAGTTTATATTCAAATAAAAAAAAGTTAGTGTCGTTAATATGTTTATCAAAAATGTCACTATATTTATTAATATTACTTAATAAAAAGAATATATATAAATATAAATATTGTATAAAATATAAATATTTATAAAAATAAAAAAACATAAATAGAAAAAGTTAGTGTGTGCTGTCATATGACTTTAATTTTTTGATCGAGCAGCGACGCAACTAAAATGGTATAATAATTGTTTATAATTTCATCAAATGATATTTCTGTTCATTACGATAATTAATATTGATTATTCATTTGAAATATATATAGTTGTTCATGAAAATTAAAAATAAAAAAGGTAAGAAAATAAGATGGTTATAACGAACATACACAATAATATAACTACGCGCCGGAAGCGCGGGGTCACTCTTGTCATAGTAAAAAGTAAATGATAATCATATGTATGTTTTGTATGTAAATTATTGATTGTATCTAAACGTTGTTGATGTATAACAAATAAACTTTTTGAATCACGTTCGGTTCCGTGGCGCATCGGTAACGCGTTACCCATCTGGTTAGGCCCTAGTTCGATTCCTGCTCGAGGCAGTTAGGTTCGGTAGTTCATAAAAAAAAAAAAAAAATCCGTCATCATCAACTTGTCTAATCAATGTACTTCAAAAATAATGTGAATTAATTTTTTTTTTTTTTTTTAATTCAAATATTCAATCAATTCATCGTTTGTATTAAACATTTTGTTGTTTGAAATAAGTAGTTAATTATCTTGTTTTAAACCATCGACCGTTCGTAACAAGAAGATAGTGGCATATTTTCAGAAGTATTCTTCTTGAAAAAAACCATTCTATGGTTTTAAACAAGACACTATCTTCATGAAACAAACAGAATATTGTTTATAACAAGACTTTTATTTTTCTTATTACAAACCAATTATTGTTTATAATAAACTATTTTTTTCCTTTTTTCAAACAGAATATTGCCAAGAAGTTTTCTTCTAAAAAATAAAAAAAATTTTTCTCAGTGAGGGAAACAAAGTAATCTTTTTGTGGTTGAACCATATACTATGAGTTAAAATCTTACATATATTCTTGCATATATCTGGATCTGCTTTGCTTTCAGATCAGGCTCGGTCCGTATCACCATGATCTAGACATAGCCAGAAACTTTTTTCCCAGGTATTCAAATATCGTTGAATAGATTTAAGATTCTAACTTCTAGTATAGGTCGTTGTTTATAGATATACCTAGATAGTTGGATATCTCCGGTGATATTCAGAGATGTGGACAAAAGCAACATCTTCAACTATATTTTATGGAAGATATTCCAGTATTATTTTTTTTTTTTAAATTTAGTCAAAGTATTTGTACTTACAAACTTTTTTAGAATTATGTGGTAATACCTCGTCCAAAGAGTGACCCAATTCTAGATTTTCATTGTTCAACACTTTAACAGAAGTTTTTTGATGAATTGGACCTTCAGAATTGAGTTTTAAATGGCCAATCATGTGAACTTTTTGTACGTTAGTTGGTAGATCAACATCAAAGATCGCTGAAGCTTCAATATTCGATACAGAGACTTCCATAAAATCGAATTGAAAATACATCGACAATGTAACGGATCGTAAGACTTCATTACTGTAAAATTGGGCCTCAAATTTCAGTAGATCTATTTGCTGATCTTTGTTGTAATCTATTTCTTGTATCTGTAAAGAAAAACTCATTGTTATAGATGCACGAAAAACAGCATTCGTATGCGGAAAGAATTTCCGCTAAAAAATCAAGTTATGAATTTTCATAAAATCTTGGTGTAACTCCGAGTCGCCGAAAATTATTGCCACCACTTAGTTTTTCCAATGGTCTAACGACATAACCCCTTGAGATAGTTTGGCTCCGTTGAGAGGTTACCAATAAGAAAACAAAACAAAATTATTTTAAGAATTTAATAAATTTTATTTATATGTTTTTTTTCTTTTTGTAACTAAATGACCTGGATTCGAACCTACATGTACCTAAATCTCTAAAAACCTATCTTCTAAATGCCAGTGTGTTACCCTCTAAGCCATCGTGCATTGAAATCTGGAGAAAGTTGGGAGAAAATCCAGAGATTATTTCTACCAGGGCGATATATTCCAAATAATAACATGATCCTGTTTCTGATGGAATCATTAAAACAAAATCATTACAGATTTTCATTCTATAACGTTTAATTTCTTGCCATAAAGAACCTTGAATAAAATTCAATTTTAATTTTTAACTATTTTTTTTCAACATATCAAGATAAATTAATGTTTTTTCTGAAACTTCTGAGTTTTCAAAAAATTTCTTCAACACTTTTCTCATTGGTACTAATTGGATGCAAACAAGAATTTCTTCCTATAAATAACTGTGTCATACCTGGTTTTAAACTCTTCTTTCTCACCAAATTGAGAAGATTGAGGAGGAAAATATGTATTATTTTGTTAAAAAGATTTAAAAGCACGTTGTTCAGTTTCAAATTTGTCCAGTAGTGAATACCAATTGTCATGAATATCGTTGATAAATTCAGAAGTTATCGGAGAATCAGTTTTTGATATTCCATTAGTTAACTGATTACAAGTTTCAGTAGCTTGCAGTTTCAATAATTTATTCACTTCAATAATAATTTCAGTAATTTTGACTCGTCGTAATTAATGAAGATTATATAATTTAGAAACGAATAAGGTTGCTTGTTTATCTAAATCCGTTGATAAATTTCCATGTGCAGCTAGAAAATTTTATAATGATTCATCACAGCTTTCATCAGAGCTATCTTCTTCTCATTTATCCGTACGAGCGTGATTGTCATTTTTATAATTGATCTATTGATGAATTTTTTATTGAAACAGATTTTATATTGTTATTTATTTATATTATCAATATGTTGATCAGTGTCATGATCACTCAGTCGATGTCTTTCGAAACTACAATGTGACCAATATATTTTATCGCAATTTAATTCAGCACATTTGAACAATTTCTTCTATTTATCATTTATGATATGTTTTTATATGAAATAATAATGTTGAATTTTTGAGACACGGAGTATTGCAAAAACTACAAGTGTTTTTTTTATTCATTAAAAAATTTATATAAGTTACCATATAATTAATAAAAAATGATTTTTCAGATAGACGGGATGTTTTACTTTTTTTGGCTTTTACCATATTTATTGAAAAATTTTTTATACCCGGCACCCGTATTCACGGGGCAAAATTGTTTTCATTAGGGCTTTTTTTTCCGCTGATGGCGCTTGACAAAATTTTTTTTACATAGATTTCACATAGAAAAGCTTCACAAACGCCACCATCGGAAAAAAAACGCCCTAATGAGAACATCCTCTGAATACGGGTGCGGGAAAAAATCTGGAAGATACCCAGAGATACGCGAAAAAGATACACGCAGATATCCCGTTTGATTATATCTTCAAAGACATGCGCAGATCCTCCAATGTCTCGGAATACCTTTAAAGATACCCAGCGGTATATATAAAGTTCACGGTTACGATCGCTAGGTATCTTCAAATATCTTCGAAGATCTGGAAAAATCTGTAGATGTCTGCACAAACATAATCAAGCAAGGTACCTGCAGGTATCTTCTAAATTTTTCCCTGGGTATCTTTAAAGATATTCAGTGGCAAATATCACATTCAATGTTATGATCGCTGGGTATCTTCAAAGATCTGGAGCGATCTGTGTGTGTGTTCACAGATATTATCAAATCGGGTATCTTCGGATATCTTCGGGATTTTTCCTCGGGTAAGGTGTAAAAGAACACATGATAATACTGAAACTCTCAGTGAAATAAAAAAAAGAGCTTTTGTAGAAAGAAGAAATTCTTTTGTAATTAAGGTTGATTCCCAGTCGCATTACCGAACCAATATTTATGCCACGAAGAGCCCGTATATTAATAACGCTATTTTTTATTCCCGTGTCCTGAAATTTTTGTGGCGCCACCAGTGTTGGGTAGGTATGATACCAGTGTATCATACAGCAGTATCATACACTGTATCATACAGTATGATACATCTCCATTATCATACGCCATGTATCATACATTAAGAGCGCCTCTACATTTAACTTTTTAAACTATTTTACTGACGCCATTTTGCCTATCCGCCATTGTATACATATTTGGCGCCCAAAAACAATATGTCAACATTCAACATAATATGTAATCTCAAGAATTTATTAATATTTATTAATAAATCTACTAACGAAAAATGATTGTTTGTATTTTATGTGAATAATCTCAAAAATTACAATAAAAAAATTAGATAATAGACATGATATGTGGGCAAGGAGCGTTTTGACAGGTTCTAAGGAACATCATGAAATGCCAGGAAAAGAGATAGTTTCATTAGCTTGCAAAAAAAAAATAATAAATATAGTAATTATGAGATTATAATCACACGGATTATTTAACATCGCTCAATATCACAAATATATTTTCCCTGTCGTTCTTTATGAAGAACGTATTATATTAATCCGGGAGACCTATTTGCCAAGTTGACCTCCTTCATCATATTGGCATACTTTAATATATTCCAGGCAAACTCCTGAGAGAATTTTTTAAAGAAGTCATAATATTAACTGTCAAATTATTTTCTCGTATAATGTTTTAATTCTAATAAAATTTTTTATACACGTTGATGAATTTATTTATTATTTATCGTGTAATAAAAAAAAAACAGTTTGACAGCTGTGTACAGTGGTGTGAGTGAGAGTTTAATAAATCATTTAGTTCATCTTATAAAAAAAGAGGTCAGTTTCAACTATCATACACTTTATGTAGTATCATACGTATGATTGTATGATACCCCGAAAATCGTCGAATTACCCATCACTGATCGTTCTGTCAGACGTGGTGAAATGAATTTCAACGGCAAAATGTTTAACGTGTTACTCGAGTAAACTTGAGACCTCTGGCGGATGGGGTATTAAAACATAATATTTTCTATGAGTGCGAAAAGGATAGAAAAAAGAAAAAAATATTGTTTCTCACTTCCACTTATGTATTTAGACAAAGACAAAAATTTATTTTTTTATACTATGAACAAAATATTTTAGGTCAGAAAATTATTATTTAACTAAAAAATTTGTCTTTTTTTCCTCTACAGACTGATAGTTTTTGAGAATTCTCCAACTTTTAGTTTTGTATGAAAGTTTGAGTTGAACCCAAAAAAAAGTAAAATCTCCCTATCTCACCGTGTTTAACCTCGAAAAAAATAGCGACTTTAATAGTTTATTATAAACAAACGAAGTTACCTAGGACAAAAAAAAAGTTATGAATAGATGTATTTCTTTGCATAGAATCGTTTTTTATCAATTACATTGGTTTCTAACTATTTTGACTTTACTCGAGTAACACCTTAATGTGTTTTATTCAAAGTCAGTAATGTTATACTTCCATTGAAGTTTTCATGGGATTTAAAAAGTGAATTTATATTAATTTACAAGTGAAATGTTGATTAAAAAAAGAAAAATTTAATGATATATGTAACATATTGAACTTGCAATTTTTTTTTTAAATCTTTGCAGTTTTGAGGTTAAGTTTTGTCAAAAAAAGTTCATGTAAAAATATAATTATTATTATTATTGCTGTTGCTGTTATTAAATTATTGCCTAAAAGTTATTTGTGCATTCATATGATTTTTATTCCATTATAATTACTATCTATTTACCCTGCACTGTGCCCCCCCCCCCTCCATAAAAGAGGAGAGAGCACGGTGCAGAGTAAAAAAAATTTATATCCATTGCAAAATTTTCTGTATGCCTTATTAAATATTAATATTCACTTTTTCAAAATTTACATCGTCAACTTTCAATATTTAGTATTGGCTTTATAAATTTTTCATATGGCCATTTCAAAAACTACTATAGTACAAGGCTGAAAATTCAAATTGCCGTTAGGCAGCGCTCATCAAGAAAAATTACTATGGCCCATATCGAATTTCAATACGATTCCCCCACGTTTCCGAGTTGCTATCGGCCATAGTAAAAATCGCGGTGTTTTTTTAGTAAAAAAAAAAAGAAAAAATCTATCCGTGTACTCTTTCTTTTTGAGTATATAGAAGAGAAAAAAAGGATACCCACTAAATTAATTATTAGTCTAGATCAATTCCTCAGCCATTTGACACAATATTTTTAATTTAATATAAAAAATATTGATGAGGAATTCATTTAGACCACGGGTTAATTTATTTAGTCACATTCTATCTTCGGCAACATTTGCCATAATTATTTAATTAAAAAGCTATTGGGAAATGTTGCTAAGGAAAGAATATGACCAAATAAATTAATTCTTAGTCCAAATTAATTCCCAGCAATATTTTCTGTAATAAATTAAAATTACTGTGCCAAATGGCTGAGGGATTAATCTAGATTACGAATTCATTTATTTGGTTACATCCTTTCCTTAGCAACATTTGCCATAATTATTTGACACAATAATTTGAATTTAATATAAAAAATATTGCTGTGGAATTAATCTAGATTATAAATTAATTATTTTTGTTAAATTCTTACTTTAGCAACATTTGCCAATAGCTATTTAACTAATTAATTATGGCAAACGTTGATAATAGTGGTCTTCGATTTTTGCCGATGTATCGACAAGCCGATTTTAAATCGGAAAGTATCGAGTACTTTTACTCGATACTTTTTTTCAAGAATCGGAAAAAAAAATCGGGTGTACTGAGCTAAGAAAAAATATGAAATCACTTGGTTAATTTTTTTTATTTTGGATTTTTTTTTCTATTTTTATTTGTTTGCAAACTATGGTTCTATTATATTAGAAAAAAAAAATAGTGTTTTTACCATTTTT
This sequence comes from Aphidius gifuensis, assembly GCF_014905175.1. Lineage (NCBI taxonomy): Eukaryota > Metazoa > Arthropoda > Insecta > Hymenoptera > Braconidae > Aphidius > Aphidius gifuensis. Next base: position 9,304,792 of record NC_057792.1, on the reverse strand, counting down.
TACTAAAGCGATGATTTCTTTACCTACCGAGTAACGTATGGCCTACCGTGAAATAGAATTTTTTTTAATTCAATAAACAAATCAATAAATAATTATATAAATAAATAAAATCATTTTTTTTTTTTTTTAAATTTTCTGAATTTTCTCATGAAAATATAGTTAAAAAAAAATAAAAATATTATAATCAGATGATAATTCATTCGAAAAAAAAAAAAAAAGTACTCGATACTTAAGTATCGAGTACTATTTTTGGCCGATGCATCGATTTTCCGATTCTTAAAAAAAAAAGTATCGATACTCCGATTCCGATACTTTTTTCAAGAATCGAAGACCACTAATTGATATAGCCAAATAAATTGATTCGTAGTCTAAATTATTTTTTCAGCAATATTTTCCATAATTATATCAATTTATTCCCTAGCGGATGGCTCAACTCTCCAATGTAGCACTCAGTGGACAGCGATTTGACAGCCATTCGACAGCATATATGTCGAGCCTCCGACCATTCATCGGTAATTGATTCAGTCATTATTACCAAGATATTTTGTCACTGAATCGACAGGCTTTCGACACCAAAATAAGAGGTGTCTAATTTGCTCATTTTTTATTGTTTTAAATTGTTTAAACATTATAATGGACTTTATTGATGATAAATTTGTATTTTTTTCGTAAAAAAATAATAGAAAATAAAAAAAAACTTGTAAAAATTTATAAAAAAAAAATTTTTTTTTCGTTTATAATTTTCAAATTAATTGTTAATAACAATTGCATGTAAAAAGCATAATAAAACAGTGTAATTAAGCATTCATAGTATAAACAATCGCCAAAATAATTTTTTTTCAATTTTATATCACTATATGCCAGTTGACTCTGTCTCGACACCGTTTCGATCGCGTTTCGACAGCATTTCGACCGCCTTTCGACAGGCTTTCGACACCGAATTAAGAGGTGCCTAATTTGCTCGATTTTCATTGTTTTTAAGTGTTTAAACATTATAATAGACTTTATTAATGATAGATTTGTATTTTTCTATAAAAAAATTAATAAAGTCTATTTTAATGTTTAAACAGTTTAAAACAATGAAAAATGAATAAATTAAACAACTCTAAATTTGGTGTCGAAAGCCTGTCGAAAATCGCTCTGTATCGCTACCGATCAGCAATGGATATTTATAAACAACGGCATAGTGTTATTATGTTTTTACATGCAATATTATTAACAATTATTCAAAATATAAACAAAAAAAATTTTTTCTTAAAACACACAAGTTTTTATATTATTAATTTTTTTATAGAAAAATACTAATCTATCATTAATAAAGTCTATTATAATGTTTAAACAGTTTAAACTGTGCATAAATTAGACAGCTCTCAATTCGTGTCGAAAGCCTGTCGATAGTGACAAAATATCTCGGTAATAATGACCGAGTCAATACCGATGAATGTCTGAGCTCTCAGCTTTCTGACTTCAGTAGAAATGCGAATCATGTCAATCTAACCTCTCTACCGTGTATAATTTAATTTCTTATTTAATATTAAATACATGTACTAGTCAAGGTTTCAGTCAGTTTAAGTTATTGTCATTATAATCTTATATTTATTTCATATTTTTCCAACTCATTTTGAGTATCCGGTGCTCGTAAATTACGTTTTATATATGCTGTCGAATGGCTGTCAAATCGCTGTCGACTGAGTGCTACATTGGAGAGTCAAATCCCGATCGAATAGGTGTCGACGCATCCGCTAGGGTTATGGCAAATATTGCGGAAGAATCAATGAAAATCGTTAATTTATTTATAACATACATACTTCTTACTGTTACTTATGCTACTTATCGAAATGTATTTGGTTTTTATTTCTTAACAACATTATTATAATGTTTACGATAAACAAAAAATTAAATAACAACGGGTACACATAGCAACCGATAAACAAAATAAAAAATGAATAAATTAAACAAAAATAGAAAAATTATTAATACATATATTAACATTAACAATGTTAAATAACGGCCAATCAAATATCTTGAAGAAAGGCTTTTATAGTAGGAAATATTTAATCAATTAATAGTTTGTATCGAACATTTTGTAGCTTGAAATAAGTAGTTGATTATCTTGTTATAAACCATCGATCGTTTGTAACAAGAAGCTAGTGGCATATTTTTAGAAGTATTCTTTTTGAAGCAAACCATTCTGTGGTTTGAAACAAGAGGCCATCTGCATAAAAAAAACAGAATATTGTTTATACCAAGACTTTTTGAAGTGAAACTTCTTTAGAATGGCTAGTTGATAAAAAAACAAAAGATGTGTGCAACGAAAGTAACGCAATGAAGGTAGTCAATTATAATTAATTGATTAATTTATTTATATATTTATCTTTTGTTTTTTCCTATTTACTGTTTATTTCCTTGACTCCGATAGATTGATCTATCTTATTGAACATCGGACAAATATACGGGTAAGCAATACTCCTCTTTCAATGTAAATTATTTTAATTAAAACATTATAGATTCAGTTAAAAATTCACAATTAATGAAAAATAAATATTCAAACAAATTTTTTCATTCATTTGTTTACAACTTATTTTAATAAAGAAAATCCGATAAAAATAAATAGCTGAGATAAAGAAGTAGCTAAGGAATTGATGTGGCCAGAAAAGTTATATTTTAAGCAATATTAAATCTTCAGCCACATTCTTTCCTTACTGCTACTGCTATTCCTTAGAAATTTTTGTCTTTTAAAAATTAAATAACATGTATTTTATTTATAAAATGAATAAATATATATAAGACAAGCAGTAGCCAAAAAAAAATGTAGCTAAGGAATGAATGTGGACAAGAAAATTATGTTTCAAGCAACATCAATTCCTTAGCGACTGCTTTTCCTTGGACGTTTTTATTTTTCAAAAATAAAATAACATGTATTTCATTTATTAAATGAATCAAGGACAAGCAGTAACTAAGGAATCGAAGTTGCTCACAAAATAATTTTTCTGGCCACATTAATTTCTTAGCTACATCTTTTCCTCAGCTACTGCTTGTCCTTGAGATTTTTATTTATTTGATGAATAAAAAATATGTTATTTTACTTTTAGAAAATTAAAATCCCAAGGACAAGCAGTATACTGTATTTAATAAATAGAATACATGTCATTTTATTTTTTAAAGATAAAAATGTCCAAGAAAAAGCAGTAGCTAAAGAAAAGATGTAGCTAAGGAATTAATGTTGCTCAAAACATAATTCCTTTGGCAACTTTAATTCCTACATCTTTTCCTTAGCTACTGCTTTTCCTTGGACATTTTTATTTTTTAAAAATAAAATTACATGAATATTATTTATTGAATAAATAAAAATGTCCAAGGAAAAGCAGTAGCTAAAGAAAAGATGTAGCTAAGAAATTAAGGTTACCAAAAAATTATGTTTTGAGTAAATAATGTTGCTTAAAATATAATTTTTTGGCAACCTGAATTCCTAAGGTACATCTTTTCCTTAGCTACTGCTTTTCCTTGGACATTTTTATTTTCTAAAAATAAAATTACATGAATATTATTTATTGAATAAATAAAAATGTCCAAGGAAAAGCAGTAGCTAAGGAAAAGATGTAGCTAAGGAATTCAGGTTGCCAAAAAATTATGTTTTAAAGAAATAATGTTGCTTGAAATATAATTTTTTGGCAACCTTAATTCGTTAGCTACATCTTTTCCTTAGCTACTGCTTTTTCTTGGACATTTTTATTTTTTAAAAATAAATAATATTCATGTAATTTTATTTTTCAATAATAAAAATTTCCAAGGAGAAGCAGTAGCTAAGGAAAAGATGTAGTTAAGGAATTATCGTTGCCAAAGAATTATGTTTTAAGGAAATAATGTTGCTTAAAATATAATTTTTTGGTAACCTTAATTCCTTAGCTACATTCTTTCCTTAGCTACTGCTTTTCCTTAGACATTTTTATATATTAAATAAATAATATTCATGTAACTTTATTTTTGAATAATAAAAATTTCCAAGGAAAAGCAGTAGCTAAGAAAAAGATGTAGCTAAGAAATTAATTATTATATATACACATAATAATTATATATAATATTTATTTATCCAATCAATAAATATGTGGCTAGTTTCACGGGTTTTTTATATTTGAAAAATAGATTCGTCCAAAATATTTTTTTTTTATCAATAAATAATCCTTAAAATACAAGAAATTTTTGAGCAAATTATGAGTTTAGCATTTTCATAATTTCTTGAGATACGAATAAATAAAAAGTGAAAAACACGGTCCGCGCGCTGTCTCTCATGAAAGTGTATACCTATATATAGTTGAGCGGCACGCAGGCGCGCTGTCTCCCATGGAAGTGTATATCTATATATAGTCGAGCGGCACACAGGACCGTGTTTTCCACTCTTTATTTATTCATATCTCAAAAAGTTATGAAAATGCTAAACTCGTAATTTGCTCAAAAATTTCTTGTATTTTAAGGATTATTTATTGATAAAACAAAAAAATAAAATAAAATGGGGCCCAGTTTGAGAAAAATCGATTTCAATTGTTTGTTTAATAAATAATGGTAGAAAAATTGTTTAAACAATTTTTTGAAGTTTTTATTTGTAAACTATAAATAAAAGTTAAACTTTTTTGTCTTTATAATTTTTTTGATTAAGTCATTAGTTTTCAAGTAAAAAGCATGCAAAAGCTGGTACATTTCTTAAAAAGTTCGTAAAAATCAATACTAAAAAAATCATAAGTCAAAATTTTTTGAAAAAAAAAAAAAAAAAAAAACGTATTGCTCATTTTTTGCTGAAAAATAATAAAAAAAATATTTTGGACGAATCTATTTTTCTAATATAAAAAACCCGTGAAAGTAGCCATATATATAGGACAAGCAGTAGCTAAGGATGAAATGTAGCTCAAGAACAATGTGTCTAGAAAAATTATATTTTAAGCAACATTAATTCCTTAGCTACATCTTTATCTGGAACGTTTTTGTTTTAAAAAAAATAAATTTTCTTAGCTGCATTCATACTTTAGCTGTATGACGTAAAATATTAATTTATTCAATAATATAATTACTAGCATGCGTGTTATGTATTTATCACGGCAAATACTCTCATGTTGAGGCTTTCGGGTTTACTAAAATGATTTACCAGTAATCTACTAGTAGACTACTGGTAGTTGCTACCAGTTATTTTTTACCGGAAATTTTCTGGTAGATTACTGGTAGCATATCATCCTACCAGTTGTGGTTATCTGGGTTGCAATCTTGTGACATCCACATCTCTCCCTTGTCACTGATTTTGCTAGAGTGTAAATTCACTAATAATTTGACTCATAAATAAACTAATAAGTTAACTGATAAACAAATTAGTAATTTAACAAATGAATAAATTGATAAACTAACAACAAACAAATAAATAAATTGACAAAAATTGACAGTGATAATTAAATTTAAATATACAACAAATTTACTTGGATTAATTATTGAAAAAACTCCATCCTATCACATCCTACTAGATATAACTCCCTTAACGGGCAATATATAGAAGAGTGTTTAGCTATAATTGAGACTAAGTAAAAGAGTAAGCGGCTAAGTAATAAATGTAGCGGAATAAAAAATCTAGCTAAGGAAAACATCTAGCTAAGGAAAAGATGTAGCTGAGGGAAAAATTAAGCTGATAAATATATATTTGGCTATAACAGAGACTAAGTAAAAAGTCTAGTGCTATGTAAAAAATCTAGTGGCTCAGTTGAAAATCTGGCGGTTTAAAAAAAAAAATAAAAAATTTTATACATAGAAATTTTTATTTTGACTTTCTTTTTTACTCGAAGAGTTTTATCGACTGACATTATTATATTTATATTGAAATTTAAAAATTATTATCTGAATTTTTATCGAAACATTTTTTCTACTTGACGAGCTTTATTGATTGATATTAATAAATTTAAGAATTAATCGTTATTTTAATAACTATACGATGTATAACCGATAAATAGCTGTTTTTTCCATACTTCAACTCCTTTTTTAACCACTTTGCTCATGTGTAGGAATTTTTTCCGTATTTTTCTCGTAATCGTGAGAAAATTTTCTATAAAAACTGAAGAAAAAAACATGTTGTCTGGGATATGATAATATCCTCTGAAAGTGTCAATGTAATAGATTCGTATTTGTTTTATTAATATTTTTCTATTTTTATTTATATTAATACGTCTTTACTTTTATACGCCGTGTAACATACATTACAGCACCTCGATAGTTTAGTTCCCAAGCTATATTTTACAAAAACTATTTCGCATTTAGTATGTTAAACAAACTTGAATAATTTAAAATCAATAAATATCGACAGATGTAATATAATATATAGTTGAATCTTAATAATATCGATATTGAAACATTGAATATCACTGTGTTTTTTCATACGTAATATATTATACTTATTAAAAAAAGTACTTTTTAGTTTGAATCAAAAATTATTTTTTAAACTAAAAAAAACCTCCTTTAAACTTAATAATTATAAATATATATGTATTCATCAAGTATACCATTGTTCCTTTACTTTGATTAAAAAAGTATAAATAAATTATATTGTAAAATCATTGTGCAATTACAATAATAATTTTTTCTTTCAAACTAACACATTAATGTCTATTTCTCTTTTTTTAAAACATGAAATTAGTCAATATTATAAATGAATTATTGTTGAATAATAATTCAATATTTTGTTTTAAGTTTAGAAAATATTATTTTATATAAACAATAGTAATAGGTATATTAATCTTGTAAATGAAATATACTTGCATATGCATGTATATATATATGTACAATATGAACTTTACTTCGCCAAAAGAATGCAAGCATAACCAATAAATACAAATAAAATACTTGTATATTAATATATACAACGGCATATATACATATGTAATATATATATATATATATATTGTAACCGATTTTCTGACCTGCGCGGCGAGAACTATCGGCCAAGGTTAACAACGAGGATTTCTCATCATCCTCCTCTAAATCACCGGGGCGAGCCATGTTGGTTATCTCGGAAGCCAACAGCCGTAGGAGTAACGAGAACAAAATACGAGAACCTAACTCAGTCTTAGAAATGGTAGAGGGGCGCGGTCCACCTGATCGGACTATGAAATACGTAACCAAACCTGAGGGAATTATCGTGAACCAAGCATAGTGTTACATACGCCTATATTACATTGCGACTATACTATAGCAAAATACTGACGTCACAAGTATCATAAGTGTAGGAGCAAATATTCTACATATGAAATGAGTATTTTGTATAGGGAACCATACAGCGATCCATCCGTGACCAGGTCTTACACATACGTTGCCATTGCAATAATAATATATCTCAATATTATTATTATTGTTATTATTTACAGCGATCCATTCGTGAACTCACAGTGATGATAGTCTAACCATCTCATACACATTATGTAGCGAGAATATAATAATAATTATTATTATAATAAGAGAACCATATAACGTGATCATTAGTATTAGTCCGTCATTGGAAATTCAAGCAGAGTTTCACCAGGACTTAACGTCTGATACCTAGAGAGCCTTTACGAGAGATCCAAACGATGTCGAGAGAACCAGTACTGAACCAAGAGAGCCAGTCAAGAGAAGGTAGTGATCAGTTCGAGAGCCAGACAAGTTGTGTCGTCTCAAGACGACGTTGAGTACTCAGCTGCTGTCAGCTTCCCCCCCACTCAGTAGCACTCTCCTACTTATCGCCTCGGACATGCGCCGCACGCATTCGGAACACGAATAGGTGTACGATCCGCACCCGTATTCACGGGGCAAAATTGTTCTCATTAGGGCTTTTTTTTCCGCTGATGGCGCTCGACAAAATTTTTTTTATATAGATTTCACATAGAAAAGCTCTATAAACGCCACCATCGGAAAAAAACGCCCTCATGAGAACATTCTCTGAATACGGGTGCCGGCTTTGTACACAGCCTTCGGTGAGTTCATCGCGTCGATGTAGGAGTGGGGGAGTCGCCACGATAAGGTTTGGTGTATCAAGACATCTTATAAACATCGAACAGGCGCCCCATTGATGTCGATATAATAGTCTTGACCCTGTACATAGCTTCTGACCCCATGATCGGAATTGTTTATAACTAACTCCCATTAGTTATTAACAACGCAAGCGATAGCAATAAATAATAATCAGAACTCATTCTGATAGTTATTTATTTCGAGAACCCACGAAATAATAAATTTCGTTACAATATATATATATAATTATAATAAATTAATAAATATACCTATAAATACTCGCATTTAAATTCATCTCTACTACAGAACGCCTGATGGTAACGGTTACCGACCGATTACCATGGTGCTGCAAGGCGCAATGTAGACTGACAGAAAATGAATTCCTGCCCAGATCTGTTACGGGATCTGACGTCTAAATTCTATGTTTTTCCTTTTACTCCATACCCAACCCGAGCCTAAAGATGTTTACACATCAAAAATTAATCAATAAGTTAAATATGATGAGAAAACAATGCCCGGGAAAAAATCGCGTAGATCTACGTATATCAAATTAGATCTACTCAGATCAAATTAGATCTAACTAGATCTTTTAAGATCTAATTAGATATAATTAGATCTGAAAGTAGCAAGATCTATTTATACAGTGTCCCTCCTTAATTTATCAATGGATTTTTTTCAAAAAATATAGCTTAAATTGTAAAATGTTTCAAGTAAAAGTTGTAGGGTTTAGAGGGGGACGAAGAAAAAAAAAAAAAAAAAAATCGAAAAATCCAAAACGGTGGAGTTTCCGGTATAAACATAGTTTTTTTAAATGGATACTGCATTTTTTTTTGCACCAAAACGTTCTCTACATCAAAACTAACATTTTTTATTTGAAAAATTTTTCGATAAAATCACTTTTTTTCGGGCCGAATTTATCTGTTTATGGATTTCCATTTAAAAAAACTATGTTTATACCAGAAACTCCGCCATTTTGGATTTTTCGAATTTTTTTTTTTTTTTTTTCTTCGTCCCCCTCCAAACCCTACAACTTTTACTTGAAACATTTTACAGTTTAAGCTTTATTTTTCGAGAAAAATCCATTGATAAATTAAAATGGGACACTCTGTATATGCTTATATTTAATTAGATCTATTAAGATCTAATTATATCTAACTAGATCTCATTAGATCTAAGTAGATATAATCAGATCTAATCATATAAAAAATGCTGCGGGATCGAATTATATATAAGCATATATAATTATATCTAATTAGATCTGACTAGATCTCATTAGATCTAAGTAGATATAATCAGATCTAATTATATCGAAAATGCTGCGGGATCGAATTGAATATAAACATATATAATTAAATCTAATTAGATCTAAGTAGATATAATCAGGCCTAAGTAGATATAATCAGATGTAATTATATCGAAAATACTGTGGGATCGAATTATATATAAACATATATAATTAGATCTAAATAGATATAATCAGATCTAATCATACCGAAAATGCTGCGGGATCGAATTATATATAAACATATATAATCAGATCTAATCGTATCAAAATTCAGAAAGATCTAATTATATCTTGATATATACTTATATATGTCGGAATTTCATAGGAAGCTGCTGTTATTCTTTTGCATTTTTTTTCATGTAACGAAAATTTCAAGAAAAAAAAAAGTTTTTTTTTAATCATAAAAATACATTCCGGGGTGTATAAAACTAATACAAATGAAATTTATGTTCAATTGTTTATATTTATAAATATTATTTTATGCATATAAAATTTGCCGATCATCAGCCGAGTGTCGGTTGATTCTCGGATTGTCATGATAAATATTCAAGTGAAACAAATTTTCGTTGTTTTTAATTATTGCTGCTATGGTTGAGTAGGTAAGGCTCTGGACTTTCATCAAAAAGATACCGTGTTCAAGTCCAGGTAATGGTAAAAATTTGTGGTCTAAATCTTTCGGTCCAATAGATCATTAATTATATAAACAAAAAAATAAAATTGTTTAAACAATTTGAAATTTTTTTTTTTTCAAATCAATAAATTTTTGGAATCTCAGTAGATCTACTTAGATCTCAGTATATTTAATTAGATCTAAGTATATCTAATTAGATCTAAGTAGATCTAATTTGATCTAAGTATATCTAATTAGATCTAATGAGATCTAGTTATATACGAGTAGATCGCGCCACTTTGCGGATCTAATTATATCTAAAGCAGTTAGATCTAATTTGATCTACGTATATCTAATTTGATATACGTAGATCTACGCGATTTTTTCCTGGGTGTACACAAGCACAAGAATATACTAGACAATTTCCATCACCAATATCATTAGCAATACCAAAAAAACTAAATGCTTTACATCAAAAATATCGTGCAGCATTTAGAAAAATACATTAGCTGGTTATTGTCTGTCAGATCCATATTGATTGTCAAGATCGAAAAACTTATGGGTTCATTCCGTGATCTGAGTTTACCATTTCTTGAGCTACAAGAAGTTATATCAACAATACCTAGTAGTATACCAATATCCGTTTAAAAAAGAATTATAACAAAAATAAATTATTATAAAAGAAAGTGTTCACAAAATAAAGATGAGCTAATATTACGTAGTATTAGACGTGTTACATTTGCTGCATTACAAAAACGTCAATTTCGAAAATTCTTTACATTTCGTCAAAGAAATGGTTTTATTGAAGATAAAATAAATCGTCATTTAGAACCAGACTGTGCATTTCAGCTTAAATTAAATCGTATGAAAGATTTATATCTTGGACAAGCTACACTGAGAGAAATTTTAACTAAAAATTAAAACCCATGTTGAATAGAAATTACTATACTGCTTTGTAATTTTTGTTTTATTTCTGGGATTGGCCGCGAGAGATGATATTCTACAATAAAATTATGTAAAATGTCACACAATGTCAAAAAATTGTTATGTTACTTCAAGTCTCTGTACATCGTTATATATTGCAGATAGACATGGGGTTGAGTGGAGTTAATTATTGAGAATTTAATTCTAAACAATTTATAAAGAATTACTTTTTTTGATTAATGTCTTAGATAATGAGTTATGAGTTAATTAAAATAAAGCACATACATGTTTTGTGGAAACGACAAAAAATATTATAAGTTCGAATAAAAAATACTGAACAGTTTAATAAATATTCTAATATATATAATAAAATTTATCATGTACACATATAAAAGTTAGCATAGACTTAAATATTTTTTACTATATCGCTTTGTAAAAATTTTGGTTGTGAGGCGAAATAATACAAAGATGGCCGACTGATTGAACAAATGATTGAATTGTCATGTGATTTCAAGCATTTCTACAGCCTTATCTGTTGAAGCTAGGTATGGGGTTAAGCGAGGTTTATTGTTGGTAATTTATTTCTGAACAATTTATCAAGAATGAATTTTTTCTATTTATCAATTAGTTTTCGAGTTTTGAGCGTGTAAAGAGAAAAGAAAAAATGTTGCCGGGAATTGATTGCCGTTCTCCGTGAATCTAGCACAAACTGCCGAACTTAGCACAAAAAATGTCCAACTTTTAAATAAAATTTATAATAAAATATAGTAAATTCTAAAACCGGTAGTGGGTAAATTCTCAGCCTGCTAGAATTTACTTGTGAGTATCGTGAATTTAGTCATTTTTTTTAAAGAGAAATTACAATAAAATTATGTAATTTTTATGGCTTAGTGTTGTATATAGTCAATGGCCAAATTTTTTACATAACTTTATTGTAAAAATTATTTATCAATATACGAATAATCCTTACAAATAATCGGAGGAACGCAGTTTTTACTATTCGCTTTGTAATTTTTTCTTATACGTTTGTAATTTTTAGTTAAAATTTCTCTCAGTGTAGTTTTGATTATTTACATATAATGAAGATACACGTGTATTACTTAAAGCAATGGATGAATTAGTAAACACGTGAAAATATATTAACCCTGGTGGAAATATTTCTTCGAGTTTTCTACGAATTTCTACGAATTTTTACGAAATTGACCCATTCGAGAAAACAGTTTCGGAGTTATCTCTCAATTTTTCTTCGAGTTTTTTGGCCTTTGGAAAAACTTCTCCGATTGCTCGGGAACTTCTCTTAAAGTCAACCATGTGTTGAAATTGTTCCAAAATTTTCTCTGAATGTTTCTCCGAGTTTTTTTGAGCTTGAGAGAATTTGGGCTATTAGTAGAAATAATTTATAAATTTTCTTTGAACATTTCTCGGAATTCATTTAGTTCTTCAAAGAAGCTTCTTCGATTGTTTGCGAACTTTAGAAGAACTATTCTCAGAAATTTGTAAAAAGTTCGTTGAAATTCGTAGCAAGTTCGTTGAAGTTCGTAGAAAGTTCGTTGGAATTCGTAGAAATATTTCCACTATGAATTATTTCGCAGAAAACCTTAAAATATCTGTTGAAGCTCAGACAATTAATTAAGAGTACGCAGAAACCTTCCGAAGATATTTTAAATTTTTTTCTCCGCTTGGGTCAATTTCGTAGAAATTCGTTAAAATTCGTAGAAAATTCGTGAAAAATTAGTAGAAATATTTCTACCAGGGAACACTAATGTATCATCAAGTTGCTGACAATATATTGTATATATAAAAAAACTATGTCATTTGTTGTATTATCTGGTTTTAGTTATGGTACTGAAAGAAAAGACAACCAGATAAACAATCAGTACTTGAAGATTTTACAATCGCACATGTACTTTTTAAAGCTGGTTGTTTAGCACTTGAACTTGAAGCACTTTCGAAATTACCAAATAAAGTTATTGATACAAGTGTTGATGATTTACCCAGTTGTAACCATTAGAGTATACATATGTTTAAAAAAAATGTTTTATCCAGTAGAGAAGTAGTGTTTGAAATCAATCAAATTTGTCTGGTGTATACATACGTGAACTATTTGTTATGAACCGTGATTTATATCACAATCATATAATTAGTATTGCTCCTGTTACTGTTTGGTTGTTCTAGCAGTCATTGAAAAACCAAATGGAAAAAAATTAGTGTACTCCATCAAAATTTGTATTATAATTATTTATATTCTTCAGGCTTCAACATGTCACATTATGATTTTAGAAACGATAAAAGAGCATTGTTCAACAACGTCGGAAGCTAGATGGATCTGAAAATAATATATAGAGGGGAAATATCAAGCATTTTCATCCACATAAAAATCTTGATGATCCTCAAGTGACTGAGAGAACACAATATTCTTTAAATATTTATCAAATGGTAATTATTATTTTTTTTTTAATTACAACAAATTAATTACAATTAATAACAAATTTTATTATATAAATGTTATATTGATTTTTATTATCAGTTGAAGAACAAAACCAGCAACAACAGCAGCAGCAATAACAACAACAACGACAGAATCATGATTTATATGACCCATTTGACGATGATTCTGGTGTTAACATCATTTATGATACTTTTCATCAACAACAACAACAATAACAGCAAAACCATGATTTGTATGATACTTTCGAGTCTGATGTCAAAATCATTTATGATTCATTTCATTATCATCAACAAAAACAACAAAAACGATAACAATTTAATATCAGAATTAATTAAAATAATTAGTTTGGTATGTTCATTTTCCATTTAATATTCTATTTCTAAGTTATGTTAATGACAAAACAAGTTGTGTTCAATTGAAAAAAAAAAACTGTTCTATTACTGTAATCATGTTCTATTATTATAAATATTTATGAAAGAATATTATGCTGTTTTATTTATAATGTATTAATTAAACTTTTTTTCCAAAATCTAGCGTTACGATATACGGGCTCCTCAAACTACAAATATTGGTTCGATTATGACTTTTACAAACAGCCTTAATGATTGAGCCGGAATTGTAAATGATTGCAAGAAAAGTGGTCAGGTGGTTTCAACTTCTGAATGAACAACTTCTTGTCGAAATGAAAATTCTGAACATTCTAAAAGCAATTTTCGAGAGCCATCGAAAAAAGCTATTTTACGTAGGCGTAAGCCTACTAGTATTGTTTTTTGTACGACCAAATGAAAAAACGTTCATATCTCCTAAAGTAAAGTAGATAGAAAGTTCGTACTAGGACCAAATTAAACCTTAGAAAAAATACTATAATCAAGGATATGATAAAAAGTTACTCAATTGTTTATCACTTTATTATTAACAAAAGAAGGTTATTGGTAAATTTTCAAGACGGATTATTAAGAAAACTAAAAACAAATCATGGATGCGATTTTTTGCCAGAATACTTGGCATTAAAAGATCTATCTAATTGAGGAATAAAACTTTTTTCACTATTGTTAGAAATTTGTTAATTAACGAAAAAACAAATTTAACGTTTTTTTAGATTTTGTATAACTTTTGAAAAATTGAACTTAAAAACTTCAATTTAGTCTTAAATTGTTGGTTTTTCGTATACTGAGAGCCACACTCTCTTGATAAAAATCGCTCCGAGCTCAAATTAATGAGTTATCAACAATTGTTTATTACAAGAAGTACTATGCACTATCTTATAATGGAAAAATAACCATGAAGGATTGGTTTTGACGATTTGTATGAAAACAGTGTGGCTCTCAGAAATTTAATTAAGAATTTTTTGAGCTTTATAAAATTTTTCTACGTTGATTTGTTCAAAAGTTATGCAATGCCTAAACAGTTATTGTCAATTCGTTTTTTCATATTTTTAAAGAACGACTCGCGTTTATGCTGCAAACCGTCTTTACCTTGCTCGCTCGATCGGTAAAATCGGTATTTATGTTGTTACATAATTTGAGAAAAAAAATTATTGGGGTTTGACAGTTTGACACTTTAAACATTGTTGTTTAAAGAATAAAATCAAAACTATAAACTATTTTTTTTCTTTCACTATATTTTGATACTTAATTTCTCTTTTTTATTAAAACTTTTTATAATTTTGGCATTTTTAAATTAAAAAAAAAAAGTATAAATTGAATGTTTTCCCATAAAGTGTTATTAATATAAAATTTAATAAATCTAATAAATATTTGATCTCAGCACCCGTATTCAGAGGATGTTCTCATTAGGGCGTTTTTTTCCGATGGTGGCGTTTGTGAAGCCTTTCTATATGAAATCTATATAAAAAAAATTTTGTCAAGCGCCATCAGCGGAAAAAAAAAGCCCTAATGAGAACAATTTTGCCCCGTGAATACGGGTGCAGAGCTGTAAGAACCACAAAGGCTTTCGCCGAAGTTTCGAAAATTTTCAATTTTCAACCGGGAACGGATGCGTTAACAGAATTTTTTTATATTACATTTTATAAAACTAAAGCTACGAAGTCACACATATAATATAATTTATTAAAAATAAATAAAAACATATTTTATATACGAATTTTATAAATTCGAATTTTAATTGGTTTCTTTTTTAATGACTGTTTGATTCATTTTATTGTGGGTCTATCAACAAAATATTAGTTCTATTATATTGAATGAAATAACACGGCCCCAGCTTTTTCTATTTTTCAGGGCGGTACCGCGGGCTTTTATTACTAAGAAGCTTTTAGTTTTTTTTAATGATTTTAAAAATTCATATTGTTCTCCGGCCGTTGAGCAATACTTTTACGCGTTTTCGAGCCTGTAGCACGTTATTGCATGCAAACCTCAGATTCAGATTCTTCGACAGACCATGATGTCGCTGAAAAAATTTTTGAGAGGCTACAGAAGTTACTCAGACTATTTTAGAGGTTACAGAATCAAGCAGAAGATATAGTCAAAGATAATAAGAGGTTTTAAAAGACTACCAGAGGCTGTTTACTGAAACAGAACTTTTATTTCGAGTATTTCAAAAATTTTATGTAATGACTTACCTTAAATAATAAACACTCATCATCGATACGATTCTTTTGATAAGTAGTAAACGAAGAACACACCAACGGTGATTTATGAAAGTCCTTCTCGACGAGGAGTAAATATTTATGTGTAAATGATACCCTAGGTATTTCGATATACATTCGATTTTTTATCCATAAACCTGAAAAGTTGTTTCATTGATAATAATGAATTTGTATAACTTTTATTACATAAAACATTATATAAGATTAAAACTATTATCTATCATTACGGAATAACAACAATATTTACCTCCAGCCTGATTTGAAATTATGAGTGGTAACAGGATAACTGTTAATCCAAAAATAAACACCACAAGACTGCCAATTGATAATGATTTTATTTTAAATTTATATGTAACAGGAACAGATAAAGCTGCAAACGCCGACATATTTGAAAAACATATGTGTTATACAGCTGGTTGTCATGGCGATGGTTCTATGACGCCGGGCATAAAGTTGGGTTGAAGTACTTCTGTTGTATATTTATTGCCCATGGAGTTTAACATATACACCTCCATGTTATTGCCTGACATATGCTAGAGCCATGGAGGTGTATAAACTCCATGGAGGTGTATAAGGAGGGTAATCTCCTATGTTAAAGCCATGGAGGTGTATAAGGAGGGTAATCTCCTATGTTAAAGCATAGGCTGTTGGTGAAGCTCACGGAATGGAGCAAGTCAGTACCTTTTTTTGGCGATGGTGGCGCTTTTACTACAACAGTTCTATGGTCACATGGTATTTTTGTTTACATTTTTGGCAATCTCATAATACATGATAATGTGACACATCAAAGTATATGATCATTAAAAAATTAAAATTACCGGTGTTTACATTCAATTTTTTTTTATTTAGTTCGAATGAATCATTATGGTCTACAGTCTGAGTTGACGCATGTATCATATGTAATGATGATTTAGTTGGTACATGAACATTACATTGCATTGGTACATATAATTCGTACTCATCTGGTACATGAACATCAGAGTCATTTTGTTCATGAACATTACATTGCATTGGTACATAAAATTCATGCTCATCTGGCATTTTATATTAACACCAGGTTTAATTGATACATGAACATAAGGATTAATTGATGCATCAACGATAGATTCATTTGGTACTTCATCATTCGCTTTTATTGCCTCGTTATCACCCTTGAATATTGTATTATCTGAAGATGAACAGACGTCTGAAGATATAGGGACAGCCTTAGGTTTCAATCGTTTTTTACTACGAGGATATATCCACGTTTCTGAAGGTAATTTTTGAGTAAACTGTGATATTATATCACTTGGATGAAAATGTTTTTCACAAACCAAACTTGATACACTCAGGGAATTCCTTAGCTTTGGGAGATTTGATTTCCAAGCATCAAAAGTTTAGGATCCTTAAATTGTTAAGAAAATACAAATTAGTATGAAAAATAATATATATATGTAGGTATATAAATATATATTTCATTAAAATATTACCTTTGGTACAGAAAAAATAGAAATACCATTTTTATTTGCCTTTAATGTTTGACATTCGAAAACAATACATTTTTGTACCATTTTTCGTGCTAAAAAAAAGAACACCAGTGATAATAAAATAATTTTAAATATTAGTTATAACTGTAATTAATAATATTCGAATATTTTTAACATTAAAGCTACATAAACAAAAGGATTGACATATCTATACTTATATCTTATTATAAAAAAAATAAGAACTAACTTACTTTTAAATGCAGACTTATTGATAGTTTTATCAATTTATTATATTATGATCATAGTTTAAATCGTCACATTAATTAATAACAATTAATAAATAATTATCTTTTGACTTGTCACATTATCATGAAAAAATATAAACAAAAATAACATGTGACCATAGAACTGTTGTAGCAAAAGCGTCATCATCGGCAGAAAAACGTACTGACTTGCTCCATTCTGTGAGCTTCAGTAAATTTCGAGAGATTACCCTCCTTATTCACCTCCATGATAAACTCCATGGCTAGAGCGAGTGGAGCGTGTATAATATCTCGAAAAAGTGTGTATAATACCCAGGTCGAAAAATACTCGTATTCCGAAGTAGGTCCGAAGTAGTACTACTCCGGAAATTACTTCGATTTACTGTATTACGTTACGCCTCCGCGGGCTAAAATCGAAGTAAGAAAAAAGAACTGGTAACGTTTGTTGGGGCGTGTTGCCCGCGTTACCCGTTGAAAATTAAAAATTTTCAATACTCCGGCTAGGGCCATGGTTATCTTAATTTTTCAGATATAATAAAATTATGGTTTTTAAATAATTTTATGGTTTATTGATAATAAAATTATTCAAAAATAAATTTTTATGTTTATTTTTTTTTTTTCTCAAAAAATATTGGAGATAGCAGAAAGAACCCACAATGCGGGCGATAGAGTTTTTTGAGACGCAAAATAAGAGCCGATTACGAAGTTTTTAATCCAATTCTACGTTGAGTTATTTATTGCCTAATTTTTCAAAATTGTTAAAAAATTGATTAAAAATGCTATAACTTTCAGGATACTGAAGATAGAAACATTGTATTAGGCTAAATTGAAAGTTATTACTGCTGGCGAATGGCTAAGGAATCGGTGTGTTTTACTTGTTAATTTCTGAGCAATTAATGTAGCCAAAGAAATTAACAGGCCAGTCACATATTTTTTTCAGCCATTGGTCGTATATATATCTTTTATTATATATCTTTTATATATCTTTTTTTTTTTCAAATTTCAAGGTTTTTATTTTCTGCTACAAAAACTATTGTTCAGAGTAGAAAAAGTCCATGTTGCGGGCGATAGAGTTTGCAAAAACGCATTTTTTAAGCCTAAAACGAAGTCTCTAGCTTGATTTTTTTTATTGATAACAATAACAATATTTGGCAACTTCCATTCCATAGAACATTTTTCCAATAGCTTTTTGATTTTTTAAATAGACAAAAAGCTATGGGAAAAATGTTCTAAGGAATGGAAGTTGCCAAATGTTAATTTTAAAAAAATTAATTTCTCTAGAAAATTATTATTTGGCGATTTCCATTCCTTAAAATATTTTTCCCATAGCTTTTTAATTTTTTAAAAGACAAATAGCTATGGGAAAAAAGTTCTATGGAATGGAAGTTGCCAAATAATAATTTCTATGGAGAAATTAATTTTTTTTAAATTAACATTTGGCAACTTCCATTCCTTAAAATATTTTTCCCATAGCTTTTTAATTTTTTAAAAGACAAATAGCTATGGGAAAAAAGTTCTATGGAATGGAAGTTACCAAATAATAATTTCTATGGAGAAATTAATTTTTTAAAAATTAACATTTGGCAACTTCCATTCCTTAGAATATTTTTCCCATAGCTTTTTAATTTTTAAAAGACAAAAAGCTATGGGAAAAAAATTCTATCGAATGGAAGTTGCCAAATGATAATTTCTATCGAGAAATTAATTTTTTAAAAATTAACATTTGGCAACTTCTATTCCATAGAACATTTTTCCTATAGCTTTTTAATTTTTTGAAGGACAAAAAGCTATAGGAAAAATGTTCTAAAGAATAGAAGTTGCCAAATGATAATTTCTATCGAGAAATTAATTTTTTAAAAATTAACATTTGGCAACTTCTATTCCATAGAACATTTTTCCCATAGCTTTTTGTCCTTCAAAAAATTAAAAAGCTATGGGAAAAATGTTCTAAGGAATGAAAGTTGCCAAATAATAATTGGATTCCTCAAGTACTAAAATATAAGTAAAAGTTACCGAAAATATTTCTCCGTGGATATATTACTGGTATCTCTTTTTTATTGACTGAGTTTTTGAAGTTTCATTTATTTTTGAATATTTTTTTTTAGGGACTTTTTTTATGGTGAGAAATATTATGGCAACTTGGCTGTCAGAAACGCTGGGGTACGTTCCAAAACCTCCGTTCGGTTCGGTATATCAAGATGGCGACGATTCTACCCAGCAATTAAGATAGGTACTAAAATCCGCCATCTTGATATACCGAACCGAACGGAGGTTTTGGAACGTACCCCTGAATTGTAATATTTATTTCCACCTCGAAAATAAAATCATTAAAATAAATTAAATAAACTTTATTATTAATAAATAATATCAATTGAATTAAAAAAAAAAATTGGATAAACCTAAGGGATATTTTTATTCTCTATAAATTCATCAAAATATTTTTTATCGTTGATTTTTTAATGTTTCTCACTTTGATTTTAGCCCGCGGAGGCGTAACGTATTACAAAAAAAGTATTAAGTATTCGAAATTGTCACTAATTGTGAGTATATTTATTAAGAGATGATACCAGAAAGACAAGAAGAAAATATATTTTTGACGAATGTAATTAAGTCTAAACTATTGAAAAAAAAATTGTACACTTGACCCCACCTGATGCAAAATATATGTCTTGAATACTGAAATTTTATTCGGAAAAAACCAGGTGGGGTCAAGTTAAAAATTTTTTTTTTCAATAATTTAGACTTAATTACATTTGTCAAAAATATATTTTCTTCTTGTCTTTCTAGTATCACCTCTTAATTAATATACTCATTCACAATTAGTGACAGATCGCGATTGAAACGTACACCTACCTCAACCTATCTAAACTTATATTCTGAATGCCAGTGTGTTATCCCCTGAGCCATCACACATTAACATAAAAGTAAAAAAAATTTCATTCTCATTCAGAATGACCTTCAATAATCAAAGAAAAAAAGATTTTTTTATTAATGAATTAAATGAATCAAGAAGTAAATATATGAAAATATATTTAAAATGTTAAAAAATTGACGCATTCATTAATTGAGCTAAAAAAATTATGCGGTTATTCACATTAATTCTTTAACGCGGAATTTAAATGACAACCCCGTGAAAATAAATTTGCACAGAGGCCTCACGCACTCAATGCGGAATTGATGCAACAATATTCTTACATACCATGGTGAAAATATTTCTCAAAATTTCCCCGACTTTTTCCTACTGAAATTTGAAATAATTATTGATTAGATGATATGAATCTGTATAAAATGATATTTATACGGGCTGTTCCATTTTATTCTGACAATGGACTTTTCTAAAAAAATATGCCTTCAATTAAAAAATGATATGAGTGGAAGTTAAAGGACTCGGAAAAGGTTGGAATGTGCGCAAAAAAAACCGAGAACAAACCCTTTTTAAACCTAAAAATAACCAAATCAGAACTAATCATTAGTTGACGGTTGATAAATCTTGTTCAACCCACTGAAATATAATAAAACTGCACCCGTATTCACGGGGCAAAATTGTTCTCATTAGGGCTTTTTTTTCCGCTGATGGCGCTTGACAAAATTTTTTAGGGAATTTTAATTTCCTATTGTTTTCGCTTTTCTTCTGCCCCCCCCCCCCCCGCCATGGTAGACACCGCCACTAAAAAATTTTCTAAGTCCTTTAATCTCAACCATGGTAGACACCCCCCCAAAAAATTTTCTAAGTCCCTTAATCTTAACCAATACGATATATATGGAAAATATAAAGAAAAATATAGGAAAGTCACTGAATATAAAGAAAAAAAAGATAAATGTGGGAAAATATCAGTAAATATAAAGAAAAATATAGAAAAGTGACTGAATATGAAGAAAAAAACGATAAATATGGGAAAATATCAGTAAATATAAAGGAGAATATAGGAAAATATCAAAGAAAAATCGGTAAATATAAAGGAAAATATAGAAAAGTGACTGAATATGAAGAAAAAAACGATAAATATGGGAAAATATCAGTAAATATAAAGGAAGATATAGAAAAGTCACTGAATATAAAGAAAAAAAAAATAAATATGGGAAAATATCAGTAAATATAAAGAAAAATATAGAAAAGTGACTGAATATAAAGAAAAATACGATAATTATAGGAAAATATTAGGAAAATATGAGTAAACAAAAAAGAAAAGTATAGCAAAATATCATGGAAAAATCATATTTTTCAACATAATTTTTCAACAAAAAGATTTTTAAAAAAATTATAAACATGATAAATTATTAAATATTCAAGTTAAACAAAATATATACGATCACTGGAGGATAAGTGAGAAAAATTAATGAACAATACACATCAATAAATAATAAAGAAATAATGATACCAGTAGAAGCTAATATAAAATTCGATGACGATGAGGAAAATGAAAATACACCAAAAATTAATTTCGAGTTTAAAAAAATACGAGAAATTGTACATCTACCAATTAATTCATTTGCAGGCAAAATAATTTTAGCGAAAAAAAAAAAAAAGAAAACTATTCAATAATAATAATAATGACATTATTTTGATATCATCGCAATCATAATAGCAATAAATAAAGTGGAATTTATATATGCAATGTCAGGACGGTTATTAAAATAAAGAACAATAACATTAGCAGACGACAGTGATTATGAAGTAAAATAAAATTTAAATGAAAAAAAGTTTAATTAAACTAAATAAAGATAATAAATTCACCAAAGAAAATATATTTCCTTATATAATTAAAGGAATTGAAAATAAATAAATATAAAAAAATTAAAAAATATAATGACGACTTCAGCAACAAGTAAAACGTTAAATCCTGATTCAACCGAGAGAAAAAAGTAAATAAAATAAATACAATCGAACTCGACAATTTTGTAAAAATATTGAGCATTGACAGGCCAAAATCATAGTACAACAAAATGAATAAAAACAGAGAGTTTAAAAGGTTAGAAGAAAGCGATTCTGGACATGGAGATGACCCATTAGAAAGAACAAGCAAAATGAATGAAAATTAAATAAATTTTAGTTATAACAATAATCATTGTAACGATAGAGAATGAAATAAATTTGTAGTCACGAATTTCGATATATATTAAAGAAGAAATTAAAATTCCCCCCGAAGGGAAGGCACAGTTGCTTCAGCAACTGTATGATCATTTTTTTATATAGATTTCATATAGAAAAGCTCCACAAACGCCACCATCGGAAAAAAACGCTCTAATGAGAACATATAGTATGATACATCTCCATTATCATACGCCATGTATCATACATTAAGAGCGCCTCTACATATCACTTTTTAAACTATTTTACTGACGCCATTTTGCCTATCCGCCATTATACACATATTTGGCGCCCAAAAACAATATGTCAACATCCAACATAATATGTAATCTCAAAAATTTATTAATATTCATTAATAAATCAACTAACGAAAAATGATTGTATGTATTTCATTTGAATCATCTCAAAAATTACAATAAAACAATGAGATAATAGACATGATATGCCAGGAAAAAAGATAGTTTCATTAGCTTGCAAAAAAAAAATAATAAATACAGTAATTATGAGATTATAATCACACAGATAATTTAACATCACTCAATATCACAAATATGTTTTCCCTGTCATTCTTCATGAGAAACGTATTAGGTGTGTTCGTTCACTATTCACACCGAGCGTATGCACGGAGCGTATGCATGGAAGCGCTAGCGTTTTGCGGTCATTTGAAGAAACTTTAGTAACTAAAATTTACTAAAACATGCGTTATTTTCAGTCATTGTGTTTATTTTGTTAATTTAATAATTTTTTCTCAGACGCAAGAACAAATTACCAATTAATAATAATGAAAGAGAGCGAAAGAACTGGAAAAAACTAGAGCTGTGAGTCGGTTAATAACCGCGGTTATTAACCGATTAATAACCGGTTAATAACAGGCGGTTAAAAATTTTTTGGTTTTTAACCAAAAAAGGGAGGAGCTTGCGCACAAAAAGCTGCGCGTACTTTATACTGCGTACGTATTATTTATTAAATTTTCAACAATGAAAATATTAATTTATTATAAATAATATTAACATTAAATATTATTTATTTGATGTCAAAAAAATATGAATAATTAAATTGTGTTAACAAAAATTCAATCGTAGTGTCAACTGAAAAATTTGTGAATAAAAAAAGACAGTGAAAAAGGAAAACATCATAACAACTTTTATTTTTATATTGTTATTAATATTTTTTTAAACATTTTTCTAAAAAATAAGTATTATCAGTGATAAATTTCAAATAATTATATAACAATTAATATTATAATTTGCAGTTGATGGGTATGTCATATTCAGTCCAGAGAGACTTGATTATTGTAAAAAGGAAAAGTGAGGTTAAACCCAGAGTTGACAGTCTACATTTTTGTTGTTGATGTGTCATATATGTAAGTAAAAAAAGTAATTAAATTTAGTCCAAAGAGATTTAATAACAGTCAATATATTTTATAGATACCAATTTTAACAATGGGTCGTTCTGAATCTGAGGTTTGGAAACATTTTAATGTTGTTGCAAATCCTGAATGCAAATACAAGACAGGAAGTTTTAAATATTGTGGAGAAAAATATGTTTCAAATGCTGGTAGAATGATGAAGCATCTTGCTCAAGAATGTCAAAATTGTGATGATGAAATTTAAACAAATTTTATAAAAATGATTGAGCCAAAAAATAAACTTGATGTCAGACAATCATCTGAGCAAGTTGTAGCACTAACTACAACGAACAAAACAACTCAAAACAAAAGCTCAATTGACAAGTTTATTGATACTAAAATGTCCAAAGAAAATCATGATAAATTGAATGCTTCTTGTGCACGAGCAATATATGCCAGAGCTTAAATTAACATTATTGTACTTAAAAAAGGGTTACAAGTATTAAATTTCAAAGTTCAAAGTACACCAAAAATTAATCATATAAAATTTGAAAACATATCTAGTTTTTGGTTGAGTTTGTCCTTTTTTTTTTTCTTTTTTTTCTCATGAAAAAATTGCTTATTTTTTTGTTTTTTCCTTTTAATTTATTTTTTTTAAGGACAAATTGCAAGTGCAAATTATTGACAAACTAATGTCACAATGAAAATAAAAAGCTTTATTAGTTTTCAACAAGTTCGTGGCATAAAAAAATATAAAAAACGTTAACATATGGTATATTTCTAAATTTGTATTATTCTACTTGTTACAATATTATTGTATAATATTAAAAATATTATTAGTCTCAATTTTTCTTCCATTCATTGTTACTAATAAATATAATATATGGAATCTACAGGTATCGCTAATATTATTATTCTCAATCATCATTGTTTTTTATATTTATTTTTATTTTTAGTATGTATCATTAAAATTTTTTTTTAACCCAAATTTAATATAAATAACTCAAATATTATATTTTGTTTGTTTATAACAATTTATTTATTTATAATAATTTATTGTTTTTATTATTAATAATTAATTGTGTGTGTCGATGCCCCGCCCCCGTTCGGTTTTAAACCGGTTATTAACCGTTAATAACAGTTATTAACCGTCAAAAAAATAAATAGCCGGCTAATTAACAGCTCTAGAAAAAACGAATAGCAATAAATAAATAGTAAATTTTCTTACTAAAGTTTCTTCAAATGACCGCAAAACGCTAGCGCTTCCTTGCATACGCTCCGTGCATACGCTCGGTGTGAAAAGTGAACGAACACATCTTATATATTAATCTCGGAGACCTATTTGCCAAGTTGACCTCTTTCATCATATTAGCATATTTGAATTTCAATATATTCCAGGCGAACTCATGAGCCAATTTTTTAAAGAAGTCATAATATTAACTGTTAAATTATTTTCTCGTATAATGTTTTAATTCTAATAAAATTTTTTATACACGTTGATGAATTTATTTATTATTTATCGTGTAATAAAAAAAAACAGTTCGACAGCTGTGTACAGTGGTGTGAGTGAGAATTTCATAAATCATTTAGTTCATTTTATAAAAAAAGAGGGCACTTCCAACTATCATACACTTTATGTAGTATGATACGTATCATACGTATGATTGTATGATACCCCGAAAATCATCGAATTACCAATATATTTAATACTTCTATATTGCGCATAGGGTATGATTTTGTTCGGCACCCGTATTCACAGGGCAAACTTTATACAATTTAGGGCTTTTTTTGCCACTGATGGCGCTTATAAAATTTTTTTTATATAGATTTTACCAGTGGTGGGTAAATGGTCGATTTTTGAGGTTTCTTACACTTACAGTAAGATACTGTAAGATACTGTAAGAAACTGTAAGATACCTGAGACGCCATTTTTGAACATTCTTACCGACTGTCGACTCGACAATTAGCTGTCATTGCTTGATATATGTTAGTACAAGTATTTTATTTGTTAAATATATATATCAGACATATATAGAGAATGTGATAATTGATACCAATACAAATATACAATATACATATGTCAGGTATAACAATGCATATGTCAGCGGCAATGAATGTCTCTGGGATAGTAGGTAAGTTTTTCTTTAACAGACAATAACAGTAGATAATAATTATACTAAATTTATCTACCAATTCATTTTATTAAAAACGTTTTTTTATCAAATCATGTTGTTAGGTAGGAATCATCAGTTTATGATTGCCAAAAAAGTTATTAAAAATCCAGAAGACATGGTTATTTGGGAAAAATCTGAGGCTTATTGTGTAAGTACATGTTTAATTCTGTGTATAAATGATTTGATATGCGTTTTTTTTTTTGTGTTTTTATAGGATCTTTAACCTACGGTATAAATTAAAACA
The DNA here is from genome assembly GCF_014905175.1 of Aphidius gifuensis. Lineage (NCBI taxonomy): Eukaryota > Metazoa > Arthropoda > Insecta > Hymenoptera > Braconidae > Aphidius > Aphidius gifuensis. The sequence continues at coordinate 9,278,322 of NC_057792.1, read as the reverse complement.
CATGAATTTTTTAGGAATATTTCGGTTTCATTTTGGCTTTAAACGAAGCCGTTCAAAAACAAACATTAAACGCAGAATGTTCACAATCACCAGCGATTCTGAAAACAATTTCGATGTTAACAAAGTTTGATCAATGGATAACAGAAATTCCGCCGGTGGAGCAGCCTCAAAGATTCGGAAACAAATCATTCAAAGAATGGCTACAACGACTGCAAAAGGTATGACCGATATTTTTTTGTAATTGTATTTCAAATAAAAAAGACTATTTTGTCACTTCAACATCTCAAGTGTGGTGATCAAGAATTGAAACAAGTATTACCAGAGGATTTGCACCAGGCAGTACCAGAACTAGTTCAGTATCTATGTGAAGGATTCGGTAATTCAACACGTATTGATTATGGAACTGGTCATGAAATGGCATTTATTATGTTCCTGTGTTGTATGTTTAAAATTGGAGCGTACAAATTAGATGATCAAATTGCAGTTGTTACCAAAGTCTTTAATCAATATTTGAAACTTGTGCGCCGACTTCAGCTAGTTTATCGCATGGAGCCAGCGGGGAGTCATGGCGTTTGGAGCTTAGACGATTATCAGTTTGTACCGTTTGTGTGGGGTAGTGCACAACTTATTGGTGAGTAATGAATAAATAATGTCAAATATATGATGACTATTTAAAAAATTACCGGCTTACAGGTCATCCCTATATCGAACCTCCAAAATTTCTCGATCCAGGAATTATTGATAAGTTTCGAGGACAGTTCATGTTTCTTGATTGCATCGAATTCATTTCAAAGGTGTGTTAATTTCTATATTGACGTGATTTACAAAAAAAGTCAAGTGAAGCAAAAAAAACGAGTAGTTCATAATTGTGGTTTGAACAAGTATGATACAAATTTCTTTTTGAATCAAATATTTATTAAATGTTGAAAAAAAAAGCGCAGTGCAACTTTACAGTCAGAGAATCGTAACTTATCTCAAAAATTGAAAAAAAAAAAATTTACAATAATGATAAATAATTAGAAAATCATGACTTTTCATTGTTTCAATTCGTCTACTTGTCTTAAGGCTGGTTCTGAATAATTGAATTTCTGCAAGATTTTTTTTTTGGCTATTAATGAGTGCCAAAGTTAACAACTTTTATACACAGGGATAAAAGTGACATCTCAAACTTTTATCTTTTACTAGTTTCTTTTCTACGGAATTTTCTTCATTTCACTATCAAAGTGTAGTGCTCTAAAAGCCGAATACGTTATAAAAATTTCAATTTTTTCTCCGAATTTTAAAAGATAATTAACTTTCAAACAGTGAAATTTTTTTTGCTTTGTGCGTGTAGAACTAGCGCCACAAAATTTTTGGGGCCTGGGGACAAAATGAGGCGTTATTGTATACGCCCCGTCAAACCTCAAAAAATTAATACGTGTATGCCGCTTGGAATCAACCTTAAATAAAAAAAAAGCTGGATTTAATTAATCGAAAATGAACTCTAAAATACACTTTTTTGTAAGACTTAAATTGCACTTTTTCGAACCAAAATCTTGAAATATATAAAATATACCTATGTTGATGGTATACCTACTAGATGTTCTTTATCAGACAGATGCCCAATTTAAAGAAAAAAAACGATTAAAAATGAATAATCCAAGATTTTGAATTGATTCATTATTTTTATTTCAATGATAGGTAAAAGTTGGTCCGTTCGCTGAACATTCGAATCAACTCTGGAACATCAGTGCAGTAACATCTTGGTCGAAAGTAAATGCAGGTCTTATAAAAATGTATAAAGCTGAGGTAATTATTTATACAATTAATTTAAAACAAATGCAGCCCATCCCCGATAATATTTTACTTGACCATTCATTAGTCGTGTAAAGGTATTTGATCGATAACTAACACTGATAGTACGTATAGACAGCTAGTTTAAAATCTTTTGCTTGATATTTTTATCTGTTGAGTAAATAAAATGAATCACTTGATGTTCCGTTCGTTAAACAGGATAATCAATTTTGAAAATCTGATATTTGACTCAATGTTTATAAATAATTAAATTACTAGCCCGATGGCAAATTTTTCCTGATTCAACTATTTAAAGTCAATTATTTTAGTTTAATTAGATTCTTTTGTAGATTATCATATAAATGTAGTTGTACAAGAAGTATGATTAATCTTGCTATTATTCAAAAACTTATACTTTCAGGTTCTTTCAAAATTTCCTGTAATTCAGCATGTATTATTTGGATCTCTGTTGTCGACTAAACAAGTGTCATCTAGTTCAATCAAGAGAGAAGTACGCCGTTTTCCTGCATGTTCGACAGAACTTCCGCAGCAACAACGCTAATTGAACAGTGAATACTTGATGAATTGATAATATTTAATTTTGTTCCACAAAAAGTAGAGAAGATGCAACTTTTTCTGGAAAGGATGTTATACAGCTTTTTCATAGAAAGTTTACGTTTAGCAATAACAATCTACAATTTTTACAGTTCTATTACAAGAATTCTATCTTGCGCATTATTTCTGTATACTCTCCGAAGTGTCAATAAAGAAAAATCGTGGACGGTTTTTATACGCTCGACTTATATCAGAAAAAATTTCATTTTCTAGTAATTCTCGTAATTTAAAAGTAATTTTTTTTGTATTTGACGATTTATAAATCCAGTAAATAATTATAAAACTTATTCATTTTTCAAATAAACCATTAAATTTTGCATAAACGCTTATACTTTTTTTTTAACCAACAGTTATGGTATTTTTTTATATAAAAAAAATTTAACTTATTTTGTGTAATGCCCTATTTAAAATATTCAGTCTTTATTAAGCTTTTTTTTCATTTCGAATGAAATAATTTATTACATTAATTATTAATTCAGATTTGATACTTATGGCTAATTTAAATTTAACAAGTCTCAAATTAAATCTATTATTTATTCATTTAGAACGGAGTAACTTAAAAATAAAATATATATAAATACTCAGTTGGGGCGTCGGAAAAATCAATGCAATCAAACCATAACTAAGATAATTGTATAAAATAATGGTTGTAACAACAGATATGCTTTTGAATCCAAAAGACCGCAAGTCGCAACTGATTATGTAGGTGCTTTCTTTTGGGTGTTTATTTTTTTTCCTGTTTATTTTCGCGCATGCGCAGTTGAATGCGCAGTCAGCAAAACGTCACTTTGCAACAGCGTAGGACATAAGAGGCTGGATCGGCCATGTTTCAATAGGTGCTTTCTTTTGTGTATTTATTTTTTCTCGTGTTTATTTTCGCGCATGCGCAATTGAATGCGCAGTCAGCAAAAAGTCAGTTTGCAACAGCGTAGGACATTAGAGGCAGCACCCGTATTCAGAGGATGTTCTCATTAGGGCGTTTTTTTTTCGATGGTGGCGTTTGTGGAGCTTTTCTATGTGAAATCTATATAAAAAAAATTTTGTCAAGCGCCATCAGCGGAAAAAAAAGCCCTAATGAGAACAATTTTGCCCCGTGAATACGGGTGCTGGATTAGAGTTGTTAATTAGCCGGTTATTTATTTTTTTGACGGTTAATAACCGGTTTAAAACCAAATGGGGGCGGGGCATCGACGCGCATGCGCAAAATTTAAAGCTTCGTGATAAGTCTAAAATCAGAGACTTATTTCAATGTTTAATATAATTGATTATTAATAATATAAACAATAAATTAATATAAATAAATAAATTGTTATAAACAAAAAAAATATAATATTTGAGTAACCCATATAAAATTAGAGTTGAAAAAAAAAAATTTTAATGATACATATTGAAAATAAAAATAAATATGAAAAATAATGATTGGGTATAATAATATTAACAAGACCTGTAGATTCCATATAACATTTATTAATAACAATGAAAGGAAGAAAAATTAAGACTGATAATATTTTAGTATCAATAATCTTGTCAATTGAGACTATGTTTTGAGTTGTTTTGTTCTTCTTCTTTGTAATGAGTGCTACAACTTGCTCAGATGATTGTCTGACATCAGGTTTATTTTTTGGCACCATCATTTCCATAAAATTTGTTTTAATTTCATCATCACAATTTTGACATTCTTGAGCAGGATGCTTCATCATTCTACCAGCATTTGAAACATATTTTTTTCCACAATATTTGCAACTTCCTGTCTTGTATTTGCGTTCAGGATTTGGAACAACATTAAAATGTTTCCAAACTTCAGATTCAGAACGACCCATTGTTAAAATTAGTATCTATAAAATATATGGACTGTTATTAAATCTCTTTGAACCAAATTTAATTACTTTTTTACTTACATATATGACATATCAACAACAAAAATATAGACTGTCAACTCTGGGTTTAACCTCACTTTTTCTTTTTACAACTTTTACAATAACTAAGTCTCTCTGAATAGTATTAAGTCAATTTTCTGCAGTCCAATCAAGAAGACTAGAAATACAGGAGGACGAATTACTAAACCAAGTCTCGCATATGAGTCTGCCGTGTAGTTAGGCGCATGTGCTTTTTTATATGCACAATACAAACATACTCTGACAAACATCATGTGTATATGCTCTATTAGTGTTTGTCAGAGTATGTTTGTATTGTGCGCATTGTAAAAAAAAAGCGATACAAGTCGCGCACGTTACCCGGGTACTACTAGCGCCCCTCAATTATGCGGCGACCATATAGCGGAACGGTTTTTATATACAGGCGAGATAGGGAGTAAGTCCTCCTGTATTTCTAGTCTTCTTGAGTCCAATTCACAGAGCAAATTTTTTACAATTTAGGGCTTTTTTTTGCCGGTGTCGGCGCTAGTAAACTTTTTTTTTATAGATTTCACATACAAAAGCTCTACAAGTGCCGCCAGTGGAGGAAAAAAGCCCTAAATTGTAATGCCCTGTGAATTGGACTGCTGCACCCGTATTCAGAGGATGTTCTCATTAGGGCGTTTTTTTTCCGTTGGTGGCGTTTGTGGAGCTTTTCTATGTGATATCTATATAAAAACAATTTTGTCAAGCGCCATCAGCGGAAAAAAAAGCCCTAATGAGAACGATTTTGCCCCGTGAATACGGGTGCTGTTTATTTTAGTTTGATATAAAGGCTTGTGGCAGTGTTGGTTAGGTATGATACTAGTGTATCATACAGCAGTATCATACACTGTATCATACACTATGATACATCTCCATTATCATACGCCATGTATCATACATTAAGAGCGCCTCTACATTTCACTTTTTAAACTATTTTACTGACGCCATTTTGCCTATCCGCCATTATACACATATTTGGCGCCTAAAAACAATATGTTAACATCCAACATAATATGTAATTTCAAGAATTTATTAATATTCATTAATAAATCAACTAACGAGAAATGATTGTGTGTATTTTGCTTGAATAATCTCAAAAATTACAATAAAAAAATGAGATAATAGCCATGATATGTGGGCAAAGAGGGTTTTGACAAGTTCTAAGGAACATCATGAAATGCCAAGAAAAAAGATAGTTTCATTAGCTTGCAAAAAAAAAATAATAAATACAGTAATTATGAGATTATAATCACACAGATAATTGAACTCAATAATCACTTAATATCACAAATATATTTTCCCTGTCGTTCTTCATGAGAAACGTATTATATTAATCTGGGAGACCTATTTGCCAAGTTGACCTCTTTCATCATATTAGCCAAGAAGACCAATGTGAGTATGAAACCAATGATGTAAGATACAGTATCTTACATGGTATCTTACCCATGTAAGATACCAAGGTATCTTACCTACCCAACACTGACTATTACATATATGGGTTTTGGAACTTACCCCAGCATCCGTATTCACGGGGCGAAATTGTTCTCATTAGGGCTTTTTTTTCCGCTGATGGCGCTTGACAAAATTTTTTTTATATATAGTTAGGGAGCCCTTGGGTGCATTCCTTTAATAAAAAATTTTTTTTCGTTTTGCAATTTCGCCCTGTAATACCGACTAAAAACTAGAAACAGAAACAACGACAAAAGTGATAAAATTCTCTATGCCATATTCCAGACTCTACAGTTTACGATAATGTGTGGTACGACCTATGTGACAATAACAAACAATCACAACAAGTCAATTTTCTATTTATTTCAGTTTGATATAAACATTGAACAGTTATCCATCTAATAATTCGAAGCCAAAAAAAATAATGTCATGTATCAGTACTGCCGCTACAAGAAACAGCTTTTTCCTATAAAATTTTGGCCGGTATTACAGGGCAAAATTGCAAAACGAAAAAAAATTTTTTATTAAAGGAATGCACCTTATCGTGCTTTTTCTTACCTCATCGCATAACGTTTATTCGACGTGTCTTGACGAGTACAATATGCGTGAATATGCAGCTTCAATGGCCGACCGTTTTGGTGAAACGACAGGGGGTGGCTGACGGTCAAAGTAGGTGGATGAGGTAAGTACCTCATCGCATAATGATTCAAAATAGGCTCAATCGATTGGTAATGATGCCCTAAATAAGAAAATAATAATGGCCGACCAAAAAACTACAAGTTTTAACAAGCGAGGTAGTTAACTTAACTCATCGCATCGATTGGATGCCCAAACGAGCAATGGCGAATACGAAATGGCCGACCATTTAGACGGCAATTTTTTTAATGGCCGACCAAAAAACTGCAAGTTTTAACAAAAAAATAGCTAAAATGAGGTAAATAAACTTACCTCATTCCATAACGATTGAAAATAGGCCCAAATGATTGGTAATGATGCCCTGAATACGAAAATAAAAATGGCCGACCATTTAGAGGGGCCTTTTTTGATGGCCGACCAAAAAACCAAAAAACTGAGAAAAAAAAATGAGGTAAGTGAACTTACCTCATTCCATAACGGTTTGAAATAGGCCCAATCGATTAGTAATGATGCCCTGAATACGAAAATAACAATGGCCGACCATTTAGAGGGAAATTTTTTGGTGGCCGACCAAAAAACTATAAATCTTAAGAACAAAATATTTAAAGTTGGAGTTTTTTGGTCGGCCATCAAAAAAGTTCCATCTAAATGGTCGGCCATTATTATTTTCGTATTCAGGGCATCAGTCGAGCGGTTAAATTCACAGGCGCGTTTAAATCACTAGAAATTACTATATATTACCAAAATATCACCGAAAAGTGTAGTTGTGTGTAATGTGTGTGTAGTGTATCTAGTGTTCAAAGCTTGGATCACGGAGGCGCCATGTTTAAAATTCCGGCAGCCATGTTTAGATTTACGGCAGCCATGATAAAACGCAAACTTTTGCGTGTCGTGCGTTCGCACCCTAAATCACGCGTGTCGAAAGCATGGATCACGGAGGCGCCATGTTTGAAATTCCGGCAAACATGTTTAGAATTATGGCAGCCATGTTTAGAATTATGGCAGCCATGTAAAAACTTTTTGCGTGTCGTGAGTTTGAGCCGTTAGGTTTTTTTCGATTATAATTGAATTATAATTATTCAAAAAATTGTAAGCTTTCATGATCAATCATCTAGAAAGGTAAATAGGGATTTTCGAAATTTTTCTATATTCAATCTGAATCGCCGCCATCTTGAAGATTCTAACAAACTGAGGTTTTGGAGGTGGTAAACAGTTAGCCAAAAGGGTGTGAAATACCTGGGGGACGTTCCAAAAATCACTCGGAAACCCGGACCGGCGCAGTAGATGAAAAAATATAGAGATAAAATAAACTTAAAAGTAACTAGAGGTTACTGTAGATATTGTAAGCAACAAAAACAGCCATATTGCATATGCCATTTACTTTTGTTACTTATTACAGTTGTGAAAAGTATTTTTTATAATTATTATTAATAATTAAACAATAATAATTTATTGTTTTGTGCCTATAAAAATACATGAACAAAAAATCATGTCTACCACAACAAAATATCAAAAATTTTCTATGATCACAATCTTGACCTTCCGAGTTTCCGAGTGATTTTTGAAACGTCCCCATGACCTTGGAAAATTCTTTTGAATAACTAGTAATTTGTCTAAATTTGCTATAGAAATAAACAAATGATAATAGTGAAGATGATATGATAGTTCAACTGTTATCAATTATTGAAAATGAGTATGGAAGTTAGCCGAAACGAAAATTCTAATTAATTATCACAAGTTTTTGTTATCGTTAATTTGTAGAGTTTGATTTGCTGGTTTCAAATTTTATTGCCTCGTTATTTGCCTGATAATAATTAATTGATTAAAAAAATAATAAAAAGCTGAAAATTATTAACCAAAAAAGAGCAAGTGCGTATGCGCATATCTTATCAGCTGTCGCGAGTATTCATATTAGGTGCTTTCTTTTGTGTATTTATTTATATTCCTGTTTTTTTTTGCGCATGCGCAATTAAATGCGCAGTCAACAAAAAGTCAGTTTGCAACAGCGTAGGACATGAGGGGCTGGATCAGTCATGTTTTGAATCTTATTTTTTAAGAATTATTCGTTCGACGCCACTGTTCCCTCCTCAAGTTTGCATGACATGCGTATGTGCCTAATCATGCGCCTTAAAGTGAAAAAAAATAAATACACAAAAGAAAGCACCTATTATTATGATGACATATTTTTTATATGTACTTGCAATATTGTTCCATTTTGTATTTTTTTTATTCTCTATAACAGATTAATAATTTTATTTGAAAAAAGGTCCATTTTGTTTGACTTGAATTAATATGATACATGAATTGAATCGAAACTATTTCTAAAAATATTGTGTTAAAACATTATTGCTGGTTATGGAGTCCGATTCACAGGGCAAATTTTTCACAATTTAGGGTTTTTTTTGCCGCTGATGGTACTTGTAAAATTTTTTTCTATAGATTTCACATACAGCTTCACAAACGCCGCCCGTGGAGGAAAAAAGCCCTAAATTGTAATGCCCTGTGAATTGGACTGCAGCACCCGTATTCAGAGGATGTTCTCATTAGGGCGTTTTTTTTCCGATGGTGGCGTTTGTGGAGCTTTTCTATGTGAAATTTATATAAAAAAAATTTTGTCAAGCGCCATCAGCGGAAAAAAAAGCCCTAATGAGAACAATTTTGCCCCGTGAATACGGGTGCAGGGCATTACAATTTAGGGCTTTTTTCCTCCACTGTCAGCGCTTGTGAAGCTTTTGTATGTAAAATCTATATGAAAAAAATTTTACAAGCGCCATCAGCGGCAAAAAATAGCCCTAAATTGTAAAAAATTTGCCATGTGAATTGTACTGCTCGAAAGAATGTAGTCAAATAAAATAATGAGCCATTTTGACTAAAATCCTCAGCAATATTCGCTATAAGAAATCAAAGAATTATGGCAAAAATAACCAAAGAATTGATTTCAGATTACTTATTAATTTATTTGATGACATTCTTTCGACACCTATGTTGGCCTGAATTAATTCAATAGCTATTAGCAATTGGCTAGAGAAATATTGTGTCAAATGGCTAAGGAATTAATTTACATTACGAATTAATCTATTTGGCTACATCTTTTCTTTAGATACATTTGCCATAAGTAATTTATTGAAAAGCTATTGGCAAATGGATTTAAAGAATGGATGTACCCGGAAAAAAATATTGTACGTGAAATTGTATCTAATAATATATGATTGCATATTATTGTATACTATCGTATATAATCTTATGTTATTTTATACAATTTCATATGTAAAATGAGATTTGATAACATACGTTCACATATGATTGTAGTATTTAATGATTAAATAACATATATTTGTATATACCTGGTGAACAAAGTTTAGATGTAACAATATATAGTTATATAAAACTATATACTGTATATATAATTATATATAATCGTATATAAGAGTAGTGGTCAAAAAATTTTCAAGATCATAAATGCCTGTATAGAATTATATAAAACTTTATATAATCACATATACTTATATATAGTTATATACAGATTTACATAAAATACATTTTGGTCGGCTTCGTGGAACGTATACATATGTATTATCACATATTGTTATATAAAATAATATATGATTACATCTGGTTATATCTAGCAGCTCTTGAAGCTTATCAAACGTAGTCCATGATGACATACAATCATATCTTATTATATATAGTTATATATCGTCATATATAACTATCTATAGATATTTATAAACTATATTTCGGTCAACTTCGTGGAAACATATACTTGTATATAACCATATATACCTATATAAAGCAATATATAATTTTATCCAATCAGGCAGTGATTATAAAGCAGATCAGAGATGAAATATAATGCTTGGCAGCCAATCGTGTGCCATTCATGGGCTAAGGCTTGGCTGACTCTTGGCTGGTTATTTGCTTACCAAGGCTCGTATGCCCATACTTGGCCGACCATTGGTTAACGAAGAAGTGGCCAGCTCTTATCAAGCAATTCATTGGCCGAGCCTTGGTAAATTATTGGGTGGCCAAGACTGAGAATATAAAATTAAGCCAAGAGTTGGCACATTAAAGACTGGCCAACGTATGACTTGACATTTGTCGATTGTTCTTCTGGTCACCAAAACTAATTATAAACTAATATATTTTTCCTTCTTTCGACATACATAAATTTATTAAAAGCCACTGTTATGTATTTAATATTGAAAGTTTGTTTGGTCAATAATATATATCAGCTACTTATTTTTTTACATTCCGGGGTATATGAAACAAATAAAATTTATATATCGGTTGTGGTTAAGTAAGTAAGGCTCTGGAGTTTCAACTAGGAGATACCGTTTTCAAGTCCTGCAGTCCAATTCACAGAGCATTACAATTTAGGGCTTTTTTCCTCCACTGGCGGCGCTTGTAAAGCTTTTGTATGTAAAATCTATATAAAAAAAAATTTACAAGCGCCATCAGCGGCAAAAAAAAGCCCTAAATTGTAAAAAATTTGCCCTGTGAATCAGACTGCTGGCGATACCAAGTATTTGGGTGCGTTCCGTGGCTACCCAGTCCGTACGAACTTCAAAATGGCAGAGTTTGAAAATCTTTTGATCATTTGTTGTGGTAGACCTGTTTTTTTTCGTTCAAAATTAATCTGATCAAATTTGACATTAACAAATTTATTTGACAGATTTGAAATAACTAAATGAAAACTCTGTCAACTCAAACCTGAAAAAAATAGTAATACTTAATATTTTAAATTTTTATAAATCTCTGGGGTACGTTCCAAAACCTTCGTTTGGTTCGGTATATCAAGATGGCGGATTTCGGTGTTTTTTTTTCATTTTTTTTATTGCAATAATAAGTTAATCACTTATACTTATTATTGGTAAATGTTACGTACCAGGCTAATTAATTTATATAAACTATGAAATAACAAAAAAAAAGAAGAATGTTTAACCAAAAAAAATAATAATATAATATTTTGAAAATAATATAAATTAATGAGCCTGCTATTTAACTTGTTTTTATAAAATCCTCTTGTTTTGTTATTCCTTACAGGGTAACGGGTTAGGAGGGAATGTTTACGATTGTAGATGTACCTTGATGTTAGAAAAATCCGAAACCAATATTGTTGAGAGCATGTCAATCTGCAGTCCAATTCACAGGGCATTACAATTTAGGGCTTTTTTCCTCCACTGGCGGCGCTTGTAGAGCTTTTGTATCTGAAATCTATATAAAAAAAATTTTACAAGCGCCATCACCGGCAAAAAAAAGCCCTAAATTGTATAAAATTTGCCCTGTGAATTGGACTGCTGGATGGTTGCCTTTTGATGTTGGTAGTCTCGAATAATCCAAACGGTAAAATAAACTCGAAGCACAGAAAATAACACCCCGGAGAAATGTCACAGTCAATAATTTTTATATAGGATTAGGAAAGGTTAAATAATTTTGGAAATAATAATTTGTCACTAGCAATTGTTTTAAGTTTTAACTTCACTGGTATTAATTTATTTTATCAAGAGACTCGATAGAGTCTCGCCTCAATTTTTAAAAAGCGAGACTCTTTACCGGGTATAAGTATTTTAAGTCAGTGGTCCGTGACGTCGTCGTTTTTAATTTATCAAATGGCGTTCTAATTATTTGTTAAAAAAAAAAAATAAAAATAGTTTCACTATGTATATCGATGCCTCTCTTTCCAATAAGCCTACTCTCGATTTTTTCCAACAAATAATAAAAAAGATATAAGAGTCTGTAAAAGCCAGGTATCAAATCTTACTAAAAAATAAATTTTCAAGCTGAAATGTCTAATTTCTTCGGATACGTTGCGCATACCCCGCGCCTATCCCTACTCCTGAATTTTTTTATATATGTGTGTATGCAGCCGCATGTGTTAGTTATTTATCATTGATGGAGAATTTGTTTCTTTTTCCTTTTATTCAAAGCGTACATATATAGTATATATACACGTTTAAATTTTTATATTCCAGAAAATTAGTATTCGATTATTATTTATTATTTATTATGGTATTCACGGTCAATTTAAAGTAGACGAATTACAAATATAATTTATTATTAATTTAAACAAAATAAGTGAAATAAAAACAAAACATAAATTTACAATTAATGTCGCCAAAAAGCCTCAATTTTTAAATACCTGTCTATTCATCATACCTTTAATAATCAAAAGACGTAAAATATCCAAAAGAATGTCAAAATTTTGAAGTATAAAGTTGAATAATTTGCTGGATAAAAAAAAATTTTAAAAAAAATTAGGCACTATTTCGATACATGATATAATAATAATATAATGAATAATAAAAACTGCAGCGCCTAATTTTTTTTTAAATTTTTTTTTATCCAGCAAATTATTCAACTTTATACTTCAAATTTTTGACATTTGATTCTTTTGGATATTTTACGTCTTTTGATTATTAAAGGTATGATGAATCGACGAGTATTTAAAAATTGAGGCTTTTTGGCGACATTAATTGTAAATTTATGTTTTATTTTTATTAACTATTAAAATATTTAATTGATTTTATATTTTATAAAAAGCAATTTTTAATTTGATTTTATTATTTTGTTTAATTTGATTTATTAAAATTTATTTGATTTAATTTATGATTAATTGATGATTATGATGAAAAAAAAAATATATTTACTCCAAAACGTTTATGTACAAACGCGTGAGATTTTTTAAATTAAATGCTTATCTATTTTCAAGAAAAGTCAAAGCTTGACTACTGTCTTGCGGTTTATGCATTGAGGACACATAAACAATTGAAACTATTTAATAAAGTGCAGCGTAGATTTATAAAATATATCTGTTATATCGGGTGCGTTCCGTGGCTATCCAGTCCGTACGAACTTCAAAATGGCGGAGTTTGGAAATATTTTGATTCTTTGTTGTGGTAGACCTGATTTTTTTCATTTGAAAATAATCTGATCAAATTTAACGTTAGCCAATTTATTCGACAGATTTGAAATAATTAAATAGAAACTCTGTTAACTTAAACCTGAAAAAAATAGTAATACTTAATATTTTAAGTTTTTATAAATCTCTGGCCTTCTCTTTGGCTATAGTGATGTATCATAGTAACTTTTAACATTATTAAAATTTTCATTTTTTTCGTCGCCATTTTGAAGTTCGTACGGACTGGATAGCCACGGAACGCACCCATAGTACACAAGCTCTGTCCTTTGATAGAGGTTGTGATGATGATACCCTGATCCAGCTTGCTGAGATGACCAATATCTCTATGCATCGTGACACACTTACAATCATATTCTTTATTAAATTACTAACTGGGGCTGTTGACTGTCCTGACCTCTTATCTGATGTCAGGATAAGAATGCTAGCTACTAAATTACGTAATGTGTCACCATTTTACACTAAGTCTGGCTCTTGTGTATCATCAACTTAACCTCCTCTCCAACATATAGTAAATCTTACTAATAATATATGTCGCAAGACTGCATTATTCAGTAAAATAATGGACTTTAATTCTATTTCATCGAGCTTTGTGTTGGATTGTGTAAAAATATCTAGGCGATAAATTTGTATAAAGATTATTCAATACCTAGAAACTAAATCAGCATTTATTCTTACTTCTTATTCTTGTTCCTATTTCTTACTCTTAACTTTTTAGTTTTTACTTTAATTTAGGTTTAATTTTAATCTGTATCCTAATGATAATAACAACACTTAAGTAATCATTGTAAATATTATTCTGTATTATGTGTTAAATTGCTATTGAGCAATTTTATCCTGTACCCTGTAATGGCTTTTTGCCGCTGGGCTACTAAATTAAATAAATAAATAAATAAATAAATAAAAGAGCAGAAGCTAATTTTCACTCATAAAATCGGGGTTCGTACATCAATAATAATAACAGGATATTGTAAATTAAAATTTGGAGTAAGCTATTTCTTTTTGATTTTTTATAGAAGTACAAATTCTTTTTGTTTTCTCAAAGAAAAAGACGTTTGCTAATTTATTTATGTACCGATAATAACAGAATTTATTAGCAGGCAATGGCAGACAATAGATGGAAAAAAAATTGTTGAATGAAAATTATTTTTCAACAGTTGCATGGTGCCTATTATTTTTGATGTGGGTATTTTTGATGTCGATATTTTTGATGAGAAAGACATGAACTATATGATTTTACTTTACAATCTATGTTATTGTTATTAAGGTGGAAATTTTTATTTTATTGATGTAAAGTATTTTAAAACGGTTCCGTTTTCGTGGGCTGGGCTTACGCATTCTATTAGGCATCGTCAAATATTATTTGTAAACCAATTATTCTTCTGATTAAAAATTTCATTTTTTTTTTTTTTTTTGTTATTCACACCACATGATGACGTGTCATTGGCATTTGGCATTTAGTAACAACGGAGGCAGCCGCTTCCGGCCGTCGACGGCGCTAGTCATATATAATTTCATATAGCTATATATTTTTACATATAAACTTTTTTCACCGGGTATAGCTTCATTTCCATACAGAATTTCACGTGGCTATTATTATATGCAATTGTATGTGATAATCTGCGATAATATATGATAACATAAAATTCCATGTTACTCTGGTTTTTTGTACTAAGTGTTCGGCTGAGGTGCGTTCTTGAATAGAGAGTCACGGGGTAGAGTTAGGCAGAGTTAAGGAGGTTATGCAGAAATTACTCTTTTTTTTTTAAATATAATGAGAATGTTCTGAAATTTTGTACACAAGTAGATCTTTTCATTCTGAATACAACGGTATAATTATTTTCTTATGTTGATCGGTTAAATTTTTTGTAAATAATTATTGAAAATAATATTTAACATTGGCTCTTATGGAGATTTCAACCATTTTTTTCGGATAGAAAAAATGATGAAAAAGTCTTGAAAAAAATCACACATATACATATAGAAACCGAGTTTTATTAATTGCGCGAAAAATTTTCCTATGTTGATCGGTCAATTAATGAGAAATTAATTATAAACTTTACAAAAATTAGATGTGGCAACGTATGGCATGTTCAAACACACACACACATCCCTGCAATCCCATATATTGTATACGGGGCGCAGGCGCTTTTCACTTTATTTTTTTATAATGTAGCCAGATTTCAGTTTTGTCTGTGACGTCAGAAGCGCCCCGCAACACCCGCAATGAATTTGTGCATAACCTCCTTAAGTTAACACCAGACTATAACCCCGGTCGTTCTTAAATGAATGTGGTAGAGTCAGTCGGTTTAGAACGCACCCCTGCACCCGTATTCACAGGGCATTACAATTTAGGGCTTTTTTCATTCACCGGTGGCGCTTGTGGAGCTTTTATATGTAAAATCTATATAAAAAATTTTGGCTTGAGGACAGCGCCATCAGTGGCAAAAAAAAGCCCTAAATTGTATAAAAGTTTCCCTGTGAATACTGCACCCGTATTCAGAGAATGTTCTCATTAGGGCGTTTTTTTTCCGATGGTGGCGTTTGTGAAGCCTTTCTATATGAAATCTATATAAAAAAAATTTTGTCAAGTGCCATCAGCGGAAAAAAAAGCCCTAATGAGAACAATTTTGCCCCGTGAATACGGGTGCGGGTGCTGTGAATTGGAGTGCTGGTGCTGCTATCGAACGCTCCCCCGTGCATACGCTCGGTGTGAATAGTAAACGAACACACCTATGGTTTTTTGCAGTTTAATACGTTTTAAACGTTTTATCCATGGATAATTGTAAACAACTCCAAAACTCACAATATGCCCGTGCCCGTCCCTAGCAGTAAGTTACCGAAATATTGTTAACTGGGAGATATCAACATTTTTTAAATCATTGTGCTTTTTACAATATCAAATTCCATAAGTTTTCAGTACCAACTTAATAGCATGTTAGTATCTGTGATTTTCGTGTCGTTTTTAATAATAGGCAGTGGATCGCATTCTCAGGAATTATCTCTTGACACAAATGGATACATTGTTTACTGTCCCTGCATGGGTAAAGAGTTTTTTTAATCTACTAACAGTTTCTCTATGAAATTTATCTATAAACAAGCCTTAAAAAGTCAATTTGAATATATTTTTCATATAACAAACAACATTTTATTGAACTCCTATTGAAAAAATAATAGCAACAACTTGTTGCTACCCGATCAGAAAAAAAAGCAACTGCTGAATAGTTAGAATAATGAATTAATGTTTTTTTCTGGTTGAAACTATTAGGTCGATTTGGGAATCAAGCAGATCACTTTTTGGGTGCCTTGGGCTTCGCTATAGCCCTAAATCGAACATTAATTGTTCCGCCATGGGTCGAATACCGCACTGGAGAAGTGAGATCTATCCAAGTCCCTTTTGACACTTATTTCAACTTGACGTCATTAGCTGAATGTCATAAAGTTATTACAATGGAAAATTTTATGAAAAGATTGGCCCCTGTTATTTGGCCAGAAGAAAATAGAATATCATTGTGCTATTCCCCTCGGGGAAGTACTGAGTCCTGCAACGCCAAAGAAGGAAATCCTTTTGGTCCATTCTGGAACACTTTCAATGTTAATTTTACGAACTCTGAATTCTATGGACCATTCCACTATGATGTTCATCACACAAATATTGCAAACGAGTGGAAGAAAAAATACCCTTCTGTAGATTGGCCTATACTGGCTTTTACTGGAGCTCCTGCCAGCTTTCCGGTTCAGCATGAAAACAAATATCTTCAAAAGTGTGTTGTCTGGAATGATGAAATTCAGAATAAAGCCAAAAATTTCATCAAAATGACTATGCCTAGAGGAGCATTCGTAGGAATCCATTTGCGCAATGGAGTAGACTGGGTAATAGAAGATAATTATGAATTTGCTATTTGTACAAATTTCTTGAGTTTAGAATGCATTTAGTTCTTCAAACGTAATAAACTAATGCCAAACTGTAGCTAAAAGATATCTAATAGATATCGGGACTTAGGGTTACCATGCGTCCTGATTTAGCAGGACATGTCCTGATTTTGAACGGCTTGTCCTGATACGGTCCTGATTTGTTAAATGTCCTGATTTTTGAGACTCGTTTACAATTTTTGAGTTTTTTCAGTTTTTTTAATAAATATAATATAGAATTTACGCTATCTATGATGGACTCTTGAATACTTCTAATTATTAAAATTTAGATAGCGTGCAGTATATGTACTTCGTCATATAGAGTATAGGGGGCCCGATGAAAAATTTCTATAGCCTAGGCAACCCTTCTTTTATTTTCGTAAAATTATTTTTTTGCTGACATAAATATTGCGTAACTTTTTTATTTATTGACCAAAATTCAAACTAAAATATTGAATAGAAAGGAAAACATCCTAGCTAATTTGTAGTGAAGAAATTAGAATTTGTAGTTGAACCATTTGTCCGGAAAAATTATTTCTCTCATATAATACCTTAATAAATTATTGCGTAACTTTTTTATTTATTGACTAAAATTCAAACTAAATCATTGAATAGATAGGGAAACATCCTAGCTAATTTGTAGTGGAGGAATTAGAATTTTTAGTTGAACCATTTGTCCGGAAAAATTATTTTTCTGACATATTCCCTTAATAAAATATTGCGTAACTTTTTTCTCAAATGGTTTAACTACAAATTCTAATTTCTTCACTACAAATTAGCTAGGATGTTTCCCTATCTATTTAATATTTTAGTTTGAATTTTGGTCAATAAATAAAAAAAATACGCAATAATTTATTAAGGTATTATATGAGAGAAATAATTTTTCCGGACAAATGGTTCAACTACAAATTCTAATTTCTTCACTACAAATTAGCTAGGATGTTTCCCTATCTATTTAATATTTTAGTTTGAATTTTGGTCAATAAATAAGAAAGTTACGCAATAATGTATGAAGGTATTATATGAGAGAATTAATTTTTCCGGACAAATGGTTCAACTACAAATTAGGTAGGATGTTTCCCTATCTACTCAATATTTTAGTTTGAATTTTGGTCAATAAATAAAAAAGTTACGCAATATTTTATTAAGGGAATATGTCAGAGAATTAACTTTTCCGGACAAATGGTTCAACTACAAATTCTAATTTCTTCACTACAAATTAGCTAGGATGTTTCCCTATCTATTTAATATTTTAGTTTGAATTTTGGTCAATAAAATAGAAAGTTACGCAATAATTTATTAAGGTATTATATGAGAGAAATAATTTTTCCGGACAAATGGTTCAACTACAAATTCCAATTTCTTCACTACAAATTAGCTAGGATGTTTTTCTATCTATCCAATATTTTAGTTTGTTTTTTGGTCAATAAATAAAAAAGTTATTTAGTATTCAATATTTTGGAGTAAAAAAAAAATTTTTTTTTCCACTTTTTTGACTTTTTTTTTTTTTGGGAAACTGGTTTAGTAAAAATATACTTATATTTTTCACGATTTTTTCTCCATTTATTTTACTCGTAATTTTTTTCTGGTTGTCAACAAAAAAGTTATGCAATTTTATCATGATTATTGCTCAAAAAAAAAAAATTTTTTTTTTGTGTCATTATTTTTCAACTAAAAATTAAAATTTGTTCACTACAAATTACTACAAATTCTAAGAAAGCTATTTGACCTCTTCATTACTATTTTTCTTCAATTTTCTGCGAAAGTACATTTTAACCCTTTTTTCACACCTAATTTTTGAACTACAAATTAAACTCTTTTTACTACAAATTACTACAAATTCCAACGAACGTTTTGGCCCTACTCTCATCGCTCTAAGTCAATTTTTAAAGAAAGTACCTTTTAACCCTTTTTTCACCCTTAATTTTTGAACTACAAATTAAACCCTTTTCACTACAAATTACTACAAATTAAGACCTTCAAAATGAGCCATACTACAAGTCTCTACGATAAAGTGGGGTGCCGGGTTCACGCAGCTAAAAATACGTCAAAATTCCTGTTTTTCGCGTTTACTTTTATTTATTAAAAAAAACTTACCTACAAAACTTTTTTCATATACGGCTTAAAATTTTCGTCTTTATTCTCTTTATAATATATCAGTTTTTCGAAATAGTCTCTGTATTTTTTCATATAGTTTCTAACCAGGTTTGTGTGAAGTGTACTCGGCTGGCCATAAGAGCCTATGTTTAACCTCCTTGAAAAATGTCAACTTTATTAAGGTTGTTTTCAAATCAAATTCCCGTAATTTAATTTCCGATTTTTTAAATGAAATAATTATCTATTTGGTGGAATTTTTTTGTAATTTTCCTCTGCGTCAAAATTCAGATAATTAGTGTCAAAGTTGACAACTTTAACACGCAAGCATAGGGAGTATGGGCACGTTTGCGCTTGTACTTTTAAAACTCTTAATTTAAATTTTGATTTTTTTCTACAGATTTGTACACTTTACAAATGAGAAATCAATGAAAAAAAAATTATCCATTTCCTCAGTGCCGTTTAAAAGATATTGGCTAATCACTTTTTTAATTTACGGGTTTCAGCCGGCTGAATTACATTGAAAATTTGGGGTACGTTCCAATGGACGCACCCGAATTCAGTGCGTAATAATAATAAGAATAATGTACTTAGAAAAAAAAGGAACTCAGCTTAGCCTTAGATGTAGCAAAGTAAAAAATCTAAAATAATATAGATATTGATTGTGTGGCTATAATTGAAGCTAAGTAAAAAATCTAGCTAGATATTGATTGTGTGGTTACAATTACAGCTAAGTGAAAAATCGAGCTAATTACTTAGCTAGATTTTTCACTTAGCTGTAATTAAAATAATGTAGATATCGATTGTTTGGCTATAATGGAAGCTAAGTAAATAATCTTGCTAAGTAAAATAATGCAGATAATGATTGTGTGGCTACAATTACAGCTAAGTGAAAAATCTAGCTAAGTAAAATAATCCAGATATCTAAATTTTTTTTTTTTTAAGGGACTTAGTTTTTTTTGGAAAATTTAATTTTTTTTTCTAAGTCCATTGTTTTCAACATGGCAAAACTAGACGAAACTAGTCAAAAAATAAAAATGACAACGGACGGTCATGGAGACCAGTATGGACGATAAGTCACGTCCCTCACCGCGGGGGCCACGGCACTGAATTCGGATATTCCCGTTCGTTTTTATTCTTCTAGCGGCAACGTCCGAACTCAGGCCCAAGCGCTCCAGGGAGGCGGAACGTGACTTATCGTTCATTCTGGCTTCCATGTCCGTCCGTTGTTATTTTTATTTATTGACTAGTTTTGCCAAGCTAAAAATAATGGACTTGGAAAAAAAAATTAAATTTAAAAAAAAAAACTTAGATATCTACATTATTTTACCAGCAAAATTTTTTACTTAGCTAGATTTTTTACTTAGCTGTAATTGTAGCCAAACAATAGTAGAAATACTACAGGTATGGCAGTGCGCAGCCTGGTTTGGCCGCTGTGAATCGACCAATCAAAAGGTCGCCTTCTCGCCACAAAAATGGA
This sequence comes from Aphidius gifuensis, assembly GCF_014905175.1. Taxonomy (NCBI): domain Eukaryota; kingdom Metazoa; phylum Arthropoda; class Insecta; order Hymenoptera; family Braconidae; genus Aphidius; species Aphidius gifuensis. The sequence goes on along the minus strand of NC_057792.1, from coordinate 9,257,549 downwards.
AGACTTTATGCGCGCGCGATACAAATTTGTTAAGAAAATTTTCAAGTTTTTTTTAAATTTTTCAAAAGTTATCATATTGATTCAACTAGATTTGGTATATTTTATAATGATTCACATACATCAATAATAAAAATTAATTATTTATATTAAATAAATGAATCCAAGTATAATAAATACAACACAACCTCTATTGTTTGTGGCATAAAAAAAAAACAACAATGAAAATATTATAATTTATTTGTTAAACTGTCTTGGTTTTTTGATTTTTTATAAACATGCTCCACATATATTTATTAGTATTTACAACAATATAAAAAATAGTTGTCAAAACAGTATGTTAGAGAGAGAGGATCTTATAATAGAGATTGCGTGTTAAAAAGAAAAGCAAAACAGCTCGATGGCGCGTTCTTGATTGGTTGAAAAAATAAGGCTGCGCAGAACGCGACGAAAAAAGCATGGACTACTGCCATACCTGTAGTACTTCTACCATGGTATTAGTGTCTGTAAATATAAGCCAGCAACACTCACACTACTTATGACGCATCAGTAAAGTGAAAAGTTATAGGCATGAGGGGGCGCTATAATTTTTTTATTTAACATACGTTTGTAAGTACCCTTGTGAACCCAAAACGTCGCCCGGTCATGCGATTTAAAAACAACCTTAATTATAATTAAAAAAAAACCACCGACAATAAAATTATAAAAAAATTAGGAATTGTGTATTATTACATAAATAATCTACTGTCAAAATTTCAAAAACTTCTCTGTATTTTCGTTCAGCGTTGGACATGCCTTAACACTTGAAATTTTGAAATTACTTTATTTTACAACTACATATATCAATAAAAAGTTCCATAAACATTTATAAAACTTCAGTGTCATTGGAAAGACAATATGTATTAATAGTAGCTTATCTCAAAAATTTGACCGTTTGGCTCAGTCAAACGCCTTCTTGATCATAGTACTCTTTAAGGCATGTCCAACACGGAGTACAAATACAGAGAAAGTTTTGAAATTTTGACAGTAGATTATTTATCTGACAATACACAATCTCTAGTTTTTTGGTCGGTGTTTTTTTTTAAATTAATAATTAATAAAGTTGACATTTTTCAAGGTTATACATAGGCTCTTATGGCCAGCCGAGTACACTTCACATAAATCTGATTAGAAACTATATGAAAAAATACAGAGACTATTCTGAAAAACTGATATATTATAAAATGAAAAAAAAAAAGAAAATTTTGAGCCGTATATGAAAAAGTTTGGTCGGTGGTTTTTTTTTTAATGAATAACAAGAGACGCGAAAAATAAGAATTTTGACGTATTATAGTATATAAAATACAATTTACCAAAGTTATAACTATAGTTTGGGAGAAGGGGACACGGCATCAAATAGGGATATTCCTTCATAGCGGATTTTCTGGCGGATTTCCACCTTCACAAGATATCCCTTTTTTTTTTACCCCTTCTCTGAGTGTTTGAGAATAACTAGTTAAAAAGGGGAGCTCAAACGCTTAAAGAAGGGGTAAAAAAAAAAGAGGGACATCTAGTGGAAGTAGAAATTCGCCAGAAAATCCGCCATGAAAGAATCCCTAATGTTTTTAAGGAGTAGGGGAAGACCTATTAGGTGCGTTCTTTCACTTGCGGAAGCCTGCGGGTATCCCCACCTCTAATGATCCCTCTCTTCTTTTTTTCCCTTTCTTCTTCTGACTTGCGTGAAATTAGAAGCGCAATAACAAAATTTTCGAGTAAAGTTTCTGCAGTCCAATTCACAGGGCAAATTTTTTACAATTTAGGGCTTTTTTTTGCCGGTGATGGCGCTTGTAAAATTTTTTTTATATAGATTTCACATACAAAAGCTTTACAAGCGCCGCCAGTGGAGGAAAAAAGCCTTAAATTGTAATGCCCTGTGAATTGGACTGCTGTTGTCAAAAGAAGGAAGGGAAAAAAAGTAGAGAGGAATCATTAGAGGTGGGGATAGCCGCAGGCTACCGCAAGTAAAAGAACGCACCTATTCCCTTGGCTTTTTAGCAGTCGGCATAGTTCAAACATAAACTCAAGTTGACCAACATCCAATTGATGTTATTTTTCAACATAATTTTTAATTTATAGTAAATTATATTTTGGATGAATAAACTTAAATAAAATAGGTCGATAAACATTTTTTTATTATGAAATAAAGTCAAATACGGTAAATATAATGTTTTATGATATATTAAAAAAAAAAATTTATTTTTTTGGGGTTAGCATTGCATTTCGTATATTGTAAAATGGATAAACAACAATTTACCAAAGCTGGTTTGGGAGGGGGCACGGCATCGAATGTTTTTAAGAAAGAGTAGGGGAAGACTTATTCCCTTGGCTAAAAACTAACTTTGATTGAGTTGACTTTAGGACATTCTTCCCTCCACAACACTCTAAAAACGGTGTTGGACATACCTTAAACAACACCTTTTTTTCAACACTGTCAAAAGTATTTAATATCCATGAATTCTCATGATGATTTTTTATGTTAATAGGTAAGAGCCTGTGAATTTATTTCAAGTACTCCGAACTTATTTGCTGCTCCACAATGCCTTGGATATAGAAATGAACGCGGAAAGGCTACACCTGGAATGTGTTTACCGAATGTTGATTTGATTCTCCGTCACCTGAAACGTGTTATAAGAAATGCTAAAGATGTCAAATCAGTATTCATCGCTTCCGACAATGATTACATGATTCATGATTTATCAAATGCACTTGCCAGAATGGAAGTGACCGTCCACAAACAATCTGAACCAGTTTCACCACATTTAGATTTGGCAATTTTAGGAACTGCAAATTACTTCATAGGCAATTGTATTTCATCATACAGCTCATTTGTTGCTCGTGAAAGAAACGTTAAAGGATTACCTGTGTTTTATTGGGGATTCCCCCCGGATCGTTTATCTTCTACGAACATAAAAGAAGAATTGTAAACCATTATTAAAATTAAAAAATCTCAATATGTCTACATTTTAAATTTTTATCAAATGTTAAATTATAAAAAAAATTCTTTCAGTGCCTTTAGTTCTTTTAACCCAGTTAAAAGAATTTCATAGAAACCACGAAAAAAAGTCAAATGGACTACATCAAATGCTCATAGATATTATTATTCTATGAGCATTTGATGTGTATTTGACGCTTTTTCGTAAGATTTTTTTAACTGGGAATAAAAATTTCAGTTATTTGATCTTAATCCTGGTGGCTTGAAGACTATATAGCGCTGAATTGCAGTGGTGTTTCCATTGACAAATGTAAAAAGTCTCTTTCTATTTAGTCTGCTATGTGACTGACTGAAAACTATTCGGAATTACGATTTTCAGAATTTGAATTTGAAGGCAAGATTACTTATATACACTCAACGTCTTTAGACGGCAGAATGATACAAGTGTCATATATGCATCATTCAGGTCGGATAGGTTACCACTTTCAAGCCTAGGCCATCTCTTGTTTATTTTTGTATTGATAAAAAAAAAAAGTAAAATAAAAAGAAGTAAACAAAAAATTTTAACAATCATAAAAAAAAATGTTCTTTCTTCGTTTATATATTTCTTCTATGTTTTGAAAAGTCAATCCAACTTATAAATTTATAAATAAATTAACAAATATCATTTGAATTTAAATTTGTGTTACAACTTGTTTTTTGAATAAAACTAGGGTGCGTTCCGTAGAGGACCACGGTCCGTTTTGGCCATAATCAGAGTGGATCTATAAAAATTAAAAATCTCCCTAGGAATCCCTAAAAAATAACCAGTCTCATGTATACTCTTTTTTTCACCTTTTTATGTATGTATTGTTATTGTTGTGGATTGTGGTGTTTACTGAATTTTGTACTGAATAAAATTATTAAAACAATAAATTTGTTAATAACAGTTAACAAAATCGAAAGAAAAATTTCACTTCAAACACATTATCTATTGACTGATGTAGATGGTAATGTTCTTGTTGAAAATGAACAGCAACATCAGCCAGTTCAAGATCCTGGAAGATAACAAAATTATAAGTGCTGTCCTAACCATACATTTGAGTTATGATATGTTTTGAAACATTAACTTTGAAAAAAAATACAATTTAAAGGCTAAAAAATTGAGATAACAACAATATACACCTACCATTTTAATTGACAATTTTTTTTTATGCCAAACTATTTTTTTCTTTGTAATATGTTAATTTCATTTTTCGGTGTTTACGTTTTGTCATACATAAAGTGCTGACACTACAACGAAACTAAATTCACCATGATAAACCACGCTTATTTTTGGTGGACCGTGGTCTTCTACGGAACGCACCCCTGGTCAACATGACGCTTAAAATGAAGGGTAAGATGTACTTTAATTTGTACCACCAAACTCGAAATTTGTACCTCAAAAATAATAACAAAAAAAAAATATTTACTTCAAAATGTTTCCATACTGCCTTCAAAAATAAATATTTTTAAATAATTTTTTTTTTATAATATATTTGATGGTTCAAATTAAAGCACAACTTACTTTTTATTTTGGAAAAAAATTTGCAATTGTTAATCAACATTTTGGAGGAAATGATTTTTTTTTTTTTGTTGTTATTTTTGAAGTACAGATTCCGCTTGGCGGTACAAATTATTTTGCGTTTGTAGCAATTTTTTTCTCCCCCGAGTCATCTAGAAAAAAAGTCGATTTAACCCTTTAATTTTTAGGTACAAAATAGTACAAATTATAAACGCTTCTAATGATTATCCTAGAAAAATTTTCTAAGACTTATGCAGGCTAGGTTTACGCACCTAAAAAACAGACGAAGAAACAAAATAATCCCAGATAACCACATACCAGTAATCTACTGGTAGCTACCGGTAATTTTCATTGGAAATCTACCAGTAAGACCTACTGGTAGATAACTGGTAAGAACTAACGGTAATTCCTACGAGTAACCTACCAGTAGATTACTGGTAAGTCTTTCCGGTATCTCCTACCAGTAATTTACCGGTAGAATACTGGTAAGATTTACCAGTAGGTCCTACCAGCAATCTACTGGTAGGTTACTCGTAGGAATTACCGGTAGTTCCTACCAGTTATCTACCAGTAGATTACTGGTAGTTTCTGCCAGTCAATTAATTCGCAGTTTGAAAACTAAAGATTTAGCTATTAATTGTATCAATATATGCTCGGTGGACCAAATTAAATTCAGAGCATGATGATTGAACAGGAAATAAATGTAGAAACATATATAGTTTTGTGATGGATATATAATTTTATAAATAAATTTTTTGAATAAAATCTACATGAATAAATATATTGTATATTTTGATGAAAACTTATAAAATGGATTAAATATATATTTGTAATGTTTTTTAAATGTCGATCTATGCTGCTCCGGCTGTTTTAGTTTTTTCAGCCCTACGATTTTTGGTACTTTTGAATGCACATTGCATGAATTTGTTGAACTCTTCATCTGTTGGCTGACGTTGTCTAAAAATACGTGGAACAGCTTCTGAAAAACCAAAGAAGGGTGCTCAAATATTATTTTATTTATTATTAATACATATGTGATATTTTTTTTTAAAACCAACACCCCCCAGGGAAAGCAGTAGCTAAAGAAATTAATTTCGCCAGGGAAATTATGTTTTAAGCAACATTAATTTCTTAGCTACATCTTCTCCTTAGTAATCCATTTATCGGTAAATAAAACACATGGAGTTTATTATTAATAAATAAAACACATGGAGTTTTATTATTTATTAATTTTATTATTTATCAAATTCCATGTGTTTTATTTACAGATTAATGGATTACTAAGGAGAAGATGTAGCTAAAAAAATTAATGTTGCTTAAAACATAATTTTTCTGGCCACATTAATTCCTTAGCTACATTTTTTCCTTAGCTACTGCTTTTCCTTGGAAATTTGTATTTTAAAAAAAATAAATTTACATGTATTTTATTTATAAAATAAATAAAAAATGTCCAAGGAAAAGCAGTAGCTAAGGAAAAGATGTAGCTAAGGAATTAATGTGACTAAGGGATTATTTCCTTGAAACGTAATACTTTGGCAGCCTCAATTCCTTAGCTGCATCTTTACCTGCTTTTCCTTGGACATTTGTATTTTTGAAAAATAAATTTACATGTATTTTATTTATAAAATAAATGAAAAATGTCCAAGGAAAAGCAGTAGCTAAGGAATTAATGTGACTAAGGAATTATTTCCTTGAAGAATTATGTTTCGAGGAAATAATTCCTTAGTCATATTAATTCCTTATAAATAAAATACATGTAAATTTATTTTTCAAAAATACAAATGTCCAAGGAAAAGCAGTAGCTAAGGAAAAGATGTAGCTAAGGAATTGAGGCTGCCAAAGAATTATGTTTCAAGGAAATAATCCCTTAGTCACATTAATTCCTTAGCTACATCTTTTCCTTAGCTACTGCTTTTCCTTGGACATTTTTTATTTATTTTATAAATAAAATACATGTAAATTTATTTTTTAAAAATACAAATTTCCAAGGAAAAGCAGTAGCTAAGGTAAAGATGCAGCTAAGGAATTGAGGCTGCCAAAGTATTATGTTTCAAGGAAATAATTCCTTAGTCACATTAATTCCTTAGCTACTGCTTTTCCTTCGACATTTTCTATTTAGTTTATAAATAAAATACATGTAAATTTATTTTCTAAAAATACAAATGTCCACGGAAAAGCAGTAGCTAAGGAAAAGATGTAGCTAAGGAATTGAGGCTGCCAAAGAATTATGTTTCGAGGAAATAATCCCTTAGTCACATCAATTCTTTAGCTACTGCTTTTCCTTGGACAATTTTTAATTATTTTATAAATAAAATACATGTAAATTTATTTTACAAAAATACAAATGTCCACGGAAAAGCAGTAGCTAAGGAAAAGATGTAGCTAAGGAATTGAGGCTGCCAAAGAATTATGTTTCGAGGAAATAATCCCTTAGTCACATCAATTCTTTAGCTACTGCTTTTCCTTGGACAATTTTTAATTATTTTATAAATAAAATACATGTAAATTTATTTTCTAAAAATACAAATGTCCACGGAAAAGCAGTAGCTAAGGAAAAGATGTAGCTAAGGAATTGAGGCTGCCAAAGAATTATGTTTCGAGGAAATAATCCCTTAGTCACATCAATTCTTTAGCTACTGCTTTTCCTTGGACAATTTTTAATTATTTTATAAATAAAATACATGTAAATTTATTTTACAAAAATACAAATGTCCAAGGAAAAGCAGTAGCTAAGGAAAAGATGTAGCTAAGGAATTGAGGCTGCCAAAGTATTATATTTCAAGGAAATAATCCCTTAGTCACATTAATTCCTTAGCTACATCTTTTCCTCAGCTACTGCTTTTCCTTGGACATTTGTATTTTTGAAAAATAAATTTACATGTATTTTATTTAGAAAAATAAAAAAAATGTCCAGGAAAGATGTAGCTAAATTAATGTGACTCTCCCTGAAACATATTCTTTAGCAGCTATTCTTTCTACATCTTTTCCTACTACTTTTCTTTGAAATTTGTATTTTAAACAATAAATTTACATGTATTTTATTTATAAAATAAATAAAATGTCCAAGGAAAGCAGTAGCTAAGGAAAAGATGTAGCCAGGAACAATGTGACTAAGGAATTGTTTCCGTGAAATGATAATTTTTTGTTATGCTCAACTACTTAGCTACATCCTTAGCTAAGGAATTAAGGCTACAAGAAATTATTTTTCGAGTAAATTAATGAAGCTCAAAACATAATTTTTGCTAACCTTAATTTTTAGCTACATCTTTCGTTAGCTACTGTTTGTTCCTATGATTTTTATTTTGTAATGACTAAAATATAATATTTCATTTTTTGAAAAATAAAATCCCCAAGGAAAAGATGTAGCTATATGAAAAGATATAGCTAAGAAATTAATGTGGGCCAGAAAATTATGTTTTAAAGCAATCCTAAATTCCTTAGCTATTAATTTTCCTTAGCTACATCTTTTCTCTTAGACATATTTATCCTTCAAAAATTAAATTACATTTACTTCTTTAGTTATTAAATAAATGAATTTATATATAGGACAACCAGTAGCTAAGGGAAAAATGTAGCTCAGGAATCAATGTGGCTAGAAAAATTATGTTTCAAGCAACATTAATTCCTCAGCTACATCTTCTTCTGGGACATTTTTCTTTTAAAAAAAATAAATTTTTTTAGCTGCATTTATACTTTAGCTGTATGCCGTAAAATATTAATTTATTCAATAATATTATTACAAGCAAGCGTGATATTTATTACGGCAAATACTCTAATGCTGAGGCTTTCGGGTTTATTAAAATGATTTACCAGTAATCTACCAGTAGACTACTGGTAGTTGATACCAGTAATTTTTTACCGGAAATTTACTGGTAGATTACTGGAAGTTCCTACCAGTAATTTTTTAATGGAATTCTACTGGTAGATTACTGGTAGTTCCTACTGGTAGTATTTACCAGTAGAATTCCAGTAATATACTGGTTGGAAATTACTGGTAGGAGCTACCAGTTATCTACCAGTAGTAGTTACTGGCAAGCTACCAGTAGATTACCGGTAGCATATAATCCTACCAGTTGTGGTTATCTGGGATGAGTTTATTTTATATTAATTAATTAATTATTTTAATTATTAATTAAAAAAAAAAGAGAATGTTTGACCCCACAGCAACCGTTGCCAACCGCAATATTTATAAAATTTACAAAAAAAAGAGAAAAAACAGACGAATAAACAGATAAATAAATTAATTTTATTATTTAAAATGAAGAGAGAGAGAAATAATATCAAGCCAGGGACCCGAGAGTCAATCAATCACACAACGAAGAACCGGCATTACAGTTCTTTTTTTTATAAATTAGATTTAATCAATTTATTTATTGATTTGTTTTTTACATTTATTAATTTATCCATTCATTATTATTCAATATTCAATAAATGGTTATTATTTGTATTATATTGATTGATGAGGAAGGAAAAAAAACTTTTTTTTTCGTTAATAATTTCTAAGTCTATTGTTAATACGGTGTCGAGACAGAGTTAATGAGCATAGAGTAATACAAAATTGAAAAAAAATTATTTTTGCTATCGTTTAATTTTTTAATACTTTCATATATTGTTAATCACTTAAAAAAAAATAAAATATCGTGTAAAAACTTTTCCACCACTTTTCGGTAGTGTCGTAGTTTGTCGTAGTCCTGAACGTTAATAGTATGTGTTATTTTGTTTGTTAAGAAATGATATTATGTAAGTATAAAAAAAAATACATATGAGACATAATCTATTCGAAATTTAATTTTCTTTCATTTTTTAATAAATAATTCTTTTTTTTATTAATTATTTATTTAATAATACTGGAATCCGTAATTGGGTCTCGGAAATCAATGCTTGGCCCGATCATGGATTCCCTATCTTCACCATGTTTAACCTAAAATTGTTGAATTTATTTATTTAATTTTTTTTTTACTTTTTCGAAAAAAAATTAAATATTTAAAATGAGAACTAAAAATAAAAAACGGGATTACACAAATAAAACAATAACAATTGCATTAAAAAAAATACATGATAAACTTAAAAAAAAAGAACATGAAAAAAAAAACATAATGCGCTTTTATAGATGACTGTTTTAGAGCCTTCTTATTTTATTTATATTATTAAAATTTATATTTAAATAAAGGAAAAAGATTACTAAAACATTTAAACACTTTATAAGTATTTATTTAAAATTATTTTTCCCTGTACGACCAATTTATTTATGAGCGTTCCGTAACTCGTACTTACACGGTCCGAAACTATGGCACCAGATTTTCAATCGTTCCGTAACTCGGCCATTGGGCAAAAATCATTATAAAATCAAAACAAATCATTATAAATAAACCATTATGTTGATTTACTATTTATATTTTTTTTTGATAACTTTAAAGACTATTTTACTGAAAAAAAAAAAAATATATATAGAAATGTATTTTTTTTGTAGTTTTATAAGTAATAAAAGTTAATTAAAAGTAATAAAAATTTAAACAATTACATGTAACGAAAATAAAACCAACCAGCTTATTGGGATGTGATGAAACTTTTGATACAAGGACTTCATAATTTTGTCACTGATACGTTAACGCGCGATGGTTCAGGGGGTAACGCACTGGCTTTTAAAAGTATAGATTTAGATAGGTTCAGATTAGGCAGAGGTTCGAGGCTCGGTTAGGACAAAAAAAAAAAAAAATTACAATCAATTCTTAAAGTGTAAAATTTAATAAGTCCTGAAAAAAAAGGAAAATTAAAAAAAATAATTTTTTTTTTTTATTTTCATTTCTTTTATTCAAAAATAAAAACAATTTTCTATTACTTTAATCTATAACTTCCTCAAATTAAACGACTGAACCATTAAATTAAATGAAATGTCGCTCAATTTTAGCAACTTGTGTCTAGATCGCTTTTTGTTTTAAATTGATTCATAATTTTTTTAAATTAATTCATTTTTCTTTTGTATAAATAAACAATTTTCTATTAACTTAATCAATATTATCCTCAAATTAAACGACTTAACCATTAAATTAAATGAAATGTCGCTCAATTTTAGCAACTATCGTCTTGATTAGATGGCTTTTCTGCTTTAAATTGATTTATAATTTTTTCAAATTAATCGATAATTTCCTTAAGTTAAACGACTCGCCCATTAAATTAAATTAAATGTTGCTTAATTTTAGCAACTTGTGTCTCAACTAGATCGCTTTTCGTCTTGAATTGATTCACAATTTTTTTAGATGAATTCATTTATCATTTGTATAAAAACAATTTTCTATTAATTCAATCAATATTATTCTTAAATTAAACGTCTTACCCATTAAATAAAATCAATTGTCACTCAATTTTAGCAACTTTTGTCTTAACTAGACTGCTTATTTGCTTGATTTAAGGGATATTTTTGCTTCCTTTTTAGCAAAGTTTCTCTTAAATTAATTCTCTTTTCTCTTAAATAAAAAAAAAACTGTCTCAATTTAAAGCAAATAAATTGCTTTAATTAAAAAATATTTTGCTCAAATTAATACATTTTTTTTTTAAATCAAAGCCGAAAACTTTCAAGCAAAATTGTGCTATATTTTAGCAACTTTTTCTCTCAGTGTAGTAACAAACACATCTTGAACCAAGACCTATTTGGTTATGAACCAAGAACTATACTTCTAAAATGCCGGCTCGTTTGGAGTAGTGGATAACGCTCTTAACTCTCCACCCAAACGTCTCGAGTTCAATCCCGGACTACGGCAAAACAAAAAATTACTGTTGGCTATGTGCGGAGTCTATACAGTAGTTTTTCACCGAAAAACGTTGTCATCGTTACAACGAAAAGGCGATGTAAAATAAAGATTCGAGTTTTCGACTGCACAATTCTTCTCGAAAACACCAATATAATGATGATCGTCTGGTCGTGGATCTACCCGGAAGTCTGTGTGTCACTCTACTACAACTGTAAATCGTCAGTCATATGGCACTCTGTCACAATTGTAGATCGTCATAAAAAAGTCATTAACGGCCATCTACTACTACATGTTCATCTCATCAAATATATATTCTCTTTACATATATATGAAATTATATACTGTAACGAAATTTATTATTTCGTGGGTTCTCGAAATAAATAATCATCAGAATAGATATGGATTATTTATTTGTTAACGCTTGCGTATTAATAACCAATGGGAGTTGGTGGGTTTTGTGGTGGATTTGTGAAGCTTTTCTATGTAAAATCTATATAAAAAAAATTTTGTCAAGCGCCATCAGCGGAAAAAAAGCTCTAATAAGAACAATTTTGCCCCGTGAATACGGCAGTCCAATTCACAGGGCAAATTTTTTACAATTTAGGGCTTTTTTTTGCAGCTAATGGCGTTTGTAAAGATTTTTTTTATATATATTTTACATACAAAAGCTTCACAAGCGCCGTGAGTGGTGAAAAAAAGCCCTAAATTGTAGTGCCCTGTGAATTGGACTGCGGGTGCCGAGATAACCAACATGGCTCCCCCCGGTGATTTTGAAGAGGATGGTGAGAAATCCTCGTTGTTAACCTTGGCCGATAGTTCTCGCCACGCAGGTCAGAAAATCGGTTACAATACATATTATTAAGTAACCTCCCAGATAGAAATTCAGCCTCGAATCGACATAGGCTCAATTCCGAGCCTCACGCTATAGCGATTCTCGCTGCCTTATAGGCTGAACAAGACCGATCCAACGGAAATCCTTCAACCAACGACTTCGTTTTTATATTTTATTATTTGATATTTCTTTTTGTATATTATTATTATTATTGTTCATTATATTTTCCCTCTTTTTCACCAAGATAGAGAGAGGAGGGATAGCTTGGAGTGGGGACAGCTTGGTAGATCCGAGCTGCTCCGAAATATCTTGGACTGAACTCACTCTCTTGTACTCTCTTGGCTGTGGGACGTGGTAAGAGATACACGTTTCGAGATCAGCTCTTAGTTTTACGTAATGTAGGGTACTCATGTGTCTAGCTAGATACTCAGCGGACACGTGGATTTTCAGGTTAGGTTTTTGGGGCGTTGTCCGTGTAAATCATTAGACAACGTCAAGCATACAACTCTTTTTGATTATTTAGTTTAGTTATTTTGTTAGAAACGCGGTCCCTTCCCGTGTAGGAATCGCCAAGCATGGAAACATGGCCATACACTGGCCGATAAACGGCAGCCCATGATTGGTAGCCAAGCAAGGGCCATTAATGGGATATACTTGGCAAACGATCGGTCCATTATTGTGTTGCCAAGATTGGCAGTCTTGTCTTGGCCAACGTTTCATGGCAAAATCATGGCTGGCCATTAATGGCTACCGTTCATCGGCCAATTCATGGCAAATTCATGGCTGGCCATTTAATGGCTACCGTTCATCGGCCAATTTATGGCAAATTCATGGCTGGCCATTCAATGGCTGCCGTTCATCAGCCAATCCATGGCAAATTCATGGCTGGCCATTTAAGGAGGTTATACACAAATTACTCTTTTTTTAAAAAATATAATGAGAATGTTCTGAAATTTTGTATACAAGTAGATCTTTTCATTCTGAATACAACGGTATAATTATTTTCTTATGTTGATCGGTTAAATTTTTTGTAATTAATTATTGAAAATAATATTTAACATTGGCTCTTATGGAGATTTCAACCATTTTTTTCGGATAGAAAAAATGATGAAAAAGTCTTGAAAAAAATCACACATATACTAGAAACCGAGTTTTATTAATTGCGCGAAAAATTTTCATATGTTGATCGGTCAATTAATGAGAAATTAATTATAAACTTTACAAAAATTAGATGTGGCAACGTATGGCATGTTCAAACACACACACATACCCGCAATCCCATATATTGTATACGGGGCGCAGGCGCTTTACACTTTATTATTTTACAGTGCAGCCAAGTTTCACTTGAGACTGTGACGTCAGAAGCTCCCCGCAACACCCGCAATGAATTTGTGTATAACCTCCTTAATGGCTACTGTTCATCGGCCAATTCATGGCAAATTCATGGCTGGCCATTTAATGGCTGCCGTTCATCGGCCAATTCATGGCAAATTCATGGCTGGCCATTAATGGCTGCCGTTCATCGGCCAATTCATGGCAAATTCATGGCTGGCCATTAATGGCTACCGTTTATCAGCAAATTCATGGCAAATTCATGGCTGGCCATTAATGGCTACCAACCATCAGCTAATTTTTGACAAAAAAAAAAAACAAGACAATAGAAAAAAAAAATCAACAATGGAGCATTAAAATTAAATGAATAAATAAATATATTTGTATTTGAATAATCATCTTCAAAAAAGTCTACCAAGTCTACGAGTGAACTTAATTACTACAAGAGAACAAAAAACTTCCGAAATATATATATCGCGCTCGTGGCTCAGTTAGTTAAAGCATAGGTTTAGTGTAGGTTTAGGTTTTCGGTCGAGAGTTCGCGCCCCGCGAGAGGCAGAAAAAAAAAAACATTTATTATAAAAAAAAACAGAGTTGGACTCGATAATCTATATATGCAATTGAAAAAAAAAATATTTTTTTTATTTTTATTTATAAAAATAATTGATTTCGCAAGTAATGGGCCAATCTTGGCAAATTTTAATGGGCCAATCTTGGCAAATGTTAATGGGCCAATCTTGGCAAATGTTAATGGGCCAATAATGGCAGCCAATATTAGAATGGTGTAACGCGCCAGGCCCGGCGTATGAGTGGCCCATTAATGGCATCCCATTAATGGCAAAATTTCGCCATGCATCGGCCGTTGCATGGCCGTGTTGTAGTCTCCTACACGGGTTTGTTTATTTAATTAATAAATAAAATTCAAGGTTGCGAGTAAGTTTATCTTATACGTATTGGAATATTTTGCAATTTTTTTTTTTTTCAAAAAATGAATTGACGCATAGAAGGACGTCGGAGTTAACTTGATAAAACTTAGAAAAAGTAAGAAGCCCTGTGGTCTAGTGGTTTGCCCGGAAAGCAAAAGACCCGGGTTCGATTCCCGGCGGGGGAGCTTCCTTATTTTTTCTAAGTTTCTGGTTTTTTTCAAAGATAACATACTTGATAATTAGTCCGAAAAGGTAACAGGCAGAAATGCCGCGTTACAAATGGCGCCCAAACAAGGACTCGTTATCAGGAAGAAATTTTAAAATCAAGTTTTAATAGTTAACAACTCCGTTATTTATGAATTTATTATTCATTAGGCGCGATATTATTGGCTAGGTAACGAACGACTACCCACTAACAACTCCGTCTAATCATCTAATTAATTATAGAGAACGCGATATTAACTCATACTTATTTGTCTAACAACTCCATTGTTTATAATTTTATTATTTAATGGGTGCGATATCATTAATTATTTTCGCGCAATATTTATTGACAACTCCGCCTAATTACTTAGTTAATTATTAAGAACGCGACATTATTCAAATAGTATTTTTAAATAATCAAAAACAATATATATAAACCTTAAATAAACCTAAAATCATTGAAAAATTACATTAAAATGGTAGATCCGAGCTGCTCCGAAATATCTTGGGCTGAACTCACTCTCTTGGCTGTGGGACGTGGTAAGAGATACACATAAAAATGTTATTATTTAATTGTTTTATAGAGTTTTATTGTAAATGATAGAAAAATGAATAATTATTATTTATAAAACAACATAATTAATGAATTTTAAGGTATTTTTCTATTCAGTCTCGGTATAACCGGTTTTTAGCCTCGATTCGACGTCGAAACGAGACTAAAACAAGGCTAAAGGTGGAGCCACAAACATGCGCCGATTCATACTGCGCGTCTTACCCTGGTGGAAAAAAACTGGCAGAATCTGGCGGAATAAACTGACAGAATCTGGCAGAATCTCGCAGTTGTTCCAAAACCGGTCTAAATCTGCAAGAATCTGACAGAATCTGTAAGAATCCGACAGAATCTGACAGAGTCTGACAGTTGTTCCAAAAACCGGTCTAAATCTGTAAGAATCTGACAGAATCTGGCATAATCTGGCAGTTGTTCCAAAAACCGGTCTACATCTGGCAGAATCTGTAAGAATCTGTGAGAATCTGCCAAAATCTGTAAGAATCTGTAAAAATCTGCCAGAATCTGTAAGACTATTTTTACCAAAAAATTCTAAAAAAAAATAGACGAATTATTGTGGTTATTATAAACATCACGGTAAGATATCAAGAAACTTCAATCTCGAAGCGTTGCATTTTTTTTATTAAACTTGAATATGTTTTTTAAATTTTTATAAGTATCATAATCTCAGTTCCTATGTATGTGAATTAACTCTGACGTGAGCACATGTGAGAATCGTTAATAACAACTAACGTAAAATAATGATAAATGAGCTATAAAAGAATAAATTATAACATACTAATAATTCGATGACGACTTGATGTCTCTTAATCAGTTGTATCAATTCAAAAAAATCAATTTATTCAAAAAAAAAAACAATATTTATAAATTGAACTGGCAGAATCTGGCAGACTGTTGAAAGTCAAATATGTGGCTGGCAGAATCTGGCAGACTGTTGGAAATCAAATATGTGGCTGACAGAATCTGGCAGAATCTTTCATGCTGTTCGAAGTCGAATATGTAGCTGACAGAATCTGTAAGAATCTAGCAGACTGTTAAAATCGAGTATTGGCAGGCAGAATCTGACAGAATCTGGCAGACTGTTAAAAGCCGAATATTTGACTGCCAGAATCTACATTTTTTCTTGAGCTACTGCTTTTTTTTGGACAAGCTTTTTTGTCAAAGTAAATTATATGTAATATATTTCTGTTAAAAAAAATAATGTCCAAGGAAAAGCAATAGCTAAAGAAAAGATGTAGTTACGGAAAAGATCTAGCTAAGGAAAAGATGTAGCTAAGGAAAAGATGTAGCCAGAAAAATTATACGGTAAGCAACATTTATTTTTTAGCTACTTTTTTTCGAGCTGCTGCTTTTTTTTTAAACAACTTTATTTTTTAAAGTAAATTACATGTAATGTATTTGAGTGAGAAAAAATAATGTCCAAGGAAAAGCAGTAGCTGAGGAAAAGATGTAGCTAAGAAAAAATATTGTCCAAGGAAAAGATGTAGCTAAGGAAAAGCAGTAGGTAAGGAAGAGATGTAGCTAAGAAATTAATGTAGCCAGAAAAATTATGCAGTAAGCAATATTTATTTTTCAACTACAATGGGTGCATTCCTTTAATAAAAAATTTTTTTTCGTTTTGCAATTTCGCCCTGTAATACCGGCCAAAATTTTATAGGAAAAAGCTGTTTCTTGTAGTGGCAGTACTGGCACATGACATTATTTTTTTTAGCTTCCAATTATTAGATGGATAACTGTTCAATGTTTATATCAAACTGAAATAAAAAGGAATTTACTTGTTGTAATTGCTTGTTATTGTCACATAGGTTGTACAGGATATTATCGTAAATGTTCAAAGTCTGGAATATGGAATAGAGAATTTTATCACTTTTGTCGTTGTTTCTGTTTCTAGTTTTTAGTCGGTATTACAGGGCGAAATGGCAAAACGAAAAAAAATTTTTTATTAAAGGAATGCACCCATCTTTTCCTTAGCTACTGCTTTTTTTTTAGACAACTTTATTTTTTAATATATTTATGTAAGAAAAAATAATGTCCAAGGAAAAGCAGTAACTAAGAAAAAGATGTAGCTAAGGAATTAAGGTTGCCAGAGGATTATATTTTAAGCAACATTATTTCTTTAAAACATAATTCTTTGACAACCTCAATTCCTTAGCTACATCTTTTCCATAGCTAATGCTTCTCCTTGGACATTTGTATTTTTAAAAAATACATTTACATGTATTTTATTTTTTAAAAGAAATAAAAATGTCCAAGGAAAAGCAGTAACTAAGGAAGTGATGTAGCTAAGAAATTAATGTAGCCAGACAAACTATGCAGTAAGCAACATTTATTTTTTAGCTACATCTTTTTTCTAGCTACTGCTTTTTTTTTGGACGACGTTATTTTTTGAAGTAAACTACAAGTAATATGTTTATGTAAGAAAAAATAATGTCCAAGGAAAAGATGTAGCTAAGGAAAAGATGTATCTAAGGAATTGAGGTTGCCGAAGAGTTATATTTTAAGCAACATTATTTCCTTGAATTATAATTCTTTGGCAACCTTAATTCCTTAGCTACATCTTTTCCATAGCTACTGCTTTTCCTTGGACATTTGTATTTTTGAAAAATCAATTTACATGTATTTTATTCATAAAATAAATGAAAATGTCCAAGGAAAAGCAGTAGCTAAGGAAAAGATGTAGCTAAGGAATTAAGGTTGCCAAATAATTATGTTTTAAAGAAATAATGTTGCTTAAAATATAATTCTTTGGCAACCTCAATTCCTTAGCTACATCTTTTCCTTAGCTACTGCTTTTCCTTGGACATTATTTTTTCTTACATAAATATATTACATGTAATTTACTTTCAAAAATAAAGTTGTCTAAAAAAAAAGGCAGTATCTGGAAAAAAGATGTAGCTGAAAAATAAATGTTGCTTACCGAAAATTTCTCTGGCTACATTAATTTCTTAGTTTCATCTTTTTCTTAGCTACTGCTTTTGCTTGAACAATATTTTTTTTTAGCTACATCTTTTCCTTAGCTACTGCTTTTCCTGGGACGTTTGTATTTTAAAAAAATTAATTGACATGTATTTTATTTATAAAAGAAATTAAAATGTCCAAGGAAAAGCAGTAGCTAAGGAAAAAATGTAGCTGAGGAATTGAGGTTACAAAAGGATTATATTTTAAGCAACATTATTTCCTTAAAACATAATTCTTTGGCAATCTCAATTCCTTAGCTACCGTTTTTCCTTGGACATTTGTATTTTTAAAAAATAAATTTTCATGTATTTTATTTTTTAAAAGAAATAAAAATCTCCAAGGAAACGCAGTAGCTAAGGAAGAGATGTAGCTAAGAAATTAATGTAGCCAGAAAAATTATGCGGTAAAAGACATTAATTTTTTAGCTGCATCTTTTTTCTAGCTACTGCTTTTTTTTTAGACAACTTTATTTTTTGAAGTAAATTACATGTAATATATCTATGTAAGAAAAAATAATGTCCAAGGAAAAGCAGTAGCTAAGGAAAAGATGTAGCTAGGGCCATGTCCAAAATATAATTCTTTGGCAACCTCAATTTCTTAGCTACATCTTTTCCTTAGCTAATGCTTTCTATAATTTACAATAAAACTATATAAAACAATTAAATAATAACATTTTTAAGTTTTTATCCAACTTTTTTTTTTAGCCTCGTTTTAGTCTCGTTTCGATGTTGAATCGAGGCTAAAAACGGGTTATACCGAGACTGAATTGAAAAATACTTCAAAATTCATTAATTATGTTGTTTTATAAATAATAATTATTCGTTTTTCTATAATTTACAATAAAACTCTATATAACAATTAAATAATAACATGTTTGAGTTTTTTTTCAACTTTTTTTTTTTTGAGCCTAGTTTTAGTCTCGTTTCGACGTCGAATAGCGTAACATTCCGATATCGAATAGAGCTCGCTTCCGACGTCGATCCGAGCGTAAAGCCTCGATCCCCGAGTCTAATTTCTACCTGGGCTGTAATTGTAATAATAACTTATATCATGTAGCCCAAAAGAAAAGAAATGTCAAGGGCGTAAAACCTAAATAAATAAATAAATAAAATATAGAAGACTTTGTCATGATTTAAGAAATTTTTGTTATTATTTAAGAATTTTTTTTTTTAATTTAAGACGTATTTGTTATAATCCAAGACATATTCAGTCATAAACTAAGACGCTTACTTTTAAAAATTGACAATTCATTCGTAATTCAGTATTTAAAACAAGAGTATATAAAATTTGAAAAAAAAAAACAATATTTGTATCATATCCCTGGTGAAAATAATTTTGACAAAATTTGACGAAAATTATTTGTCAAATTTAGTCAAAATTTGGCAAATTTTTAGAGAAAATCGGGACTTATCAATTAATCTACGACAATTAATCAATTAATTTACGACAATTACGGACAAACTGATTTTGTCTAATTTTGGCAAAACTTGACAAAATTCGACAAAATTATTTGACAAATTTTGTCAAATTAAGGGCAATTTTGTCAAAATTTGCCAAATTTTGCTAAAATTATTTGAATTGAAAAAAAAAAAAAAAAAACCTGTGTTGTCTGCATAATTATACTATGTACCCAATTTTCGACAGATATATATTATTTTCATAAGTTTAACACATCATCTATAGAAATCTGTCTATTTATTCAATATTACCATATGAGTGATGGATATATGATTTTCTTTATATACTAACAGAACATTACATGCCTGCATGCGAAAAACATTCTTCAAAATATTATTTTCTGTTTTCTCTTGATTGATATCATCAGTAGCAAAGATGTTAACAATTCGACGATATCTTCGAGTTTATAGATAAATTTTAAAAATTTATCAAATTCATATAGTTTCTTCTAAATTAACGGTTTAAAAAAAATTTGGCAAAGTTTGAGAAAATTTGACTAAATTTGACAAATTCGTCAAATGTTTCCAAAATTTATTTAAAAAAAAAACTTATCAGAATTGACAAAGTTTGACAAAATTTGTTGAAATTAGACAAAATTTGACAAGTGTGGTCAAATGTTTTGAAAATTTATCAAAAAAAAAATTATTATTATTGACAAAATTCAACGACAGTTGCCAAAATTTGACGAAATTTGACAAGTTTTGTCAAATGTTTTCGAAATTTATCAAAAAAAAAAATTATTATCATTGACAAATTTGACAAATATTGCCAAAATTTGTGTAAAAAAATTAGACAAAATTTGTCAAAATTAGACAAATTTTGTCAAATGTTTTCAAAATTTATAAAAAAAAAAAAATTATTATAATTAACAAAATTTGACAAATATTGGCAAGATTTGACAAAATTTATCAAAAAAAAAACTTATTAAAATTGACAAAATTTGACAAATATTGACAAATATTGACAAAAAAAATTTGACGAATTAGAGATTTTGGCGAACTTTAACTAATTTTGGCAAATTGTTTTTACCAGGGATGCATTAATATTATTCATACATTAAAAGATTAAAATAAATTTCTCCTTAATTTTCTTTGATATAAATATTTCAATAAATAAATAAACTATTTTTTTTTATTTTTATTTTATTTATTTGTAATAATTTAAACACATTCGTGTTTATTAATATTTCAGTACATGAATTTTATTAGATCAAGTCATTAACTTCTAAATAAAAAAATTTGGTATCATAAGGAAAATAAAATCATAGTCGTCTATATATCCGCGTCGTGGTTAAGTCGGTAAAGCGTCGGAATTAGGATAGGTAGATTTATATAGCGTCTCAGGCGTTCAAGTCACTTTTCAGGTAAAATTTTCTGATACAAAAAAAAAAAAAAATTAAACCAACAAAGTTCGAATAGTAACAAAAAACCATCAAACAAATGATTATTAACATAATTTTTGTAGTGAAAATTTTTTAGAATGGGTAGTTAGAAAAAAAAAACAAAAGATAGGTGCAACGAAAGTCACGCAATGAAGGTACTCAATTATAATTAATTTATTAATTTAATTATATATTTATCTTTTGTTTTTTCTTATTTACTGTTTATTTCCTTGACTACGATAGATTGAATTATTTTATTGAACATCAGACAAATATATAGGTAAGCAATACTTCTCTTTTAATATAAATTATTTTAATTAAAACATTATGGATTTGGTTAAAAATAATTATTCATCACAATTAATGAAAGATAAATTAAAACTATCAAAAAGAAATTAATCACTAAGTTAGATATGATGAGAAAACAATGTACATAAGCACAAGAATATACTGGACAACTTCCATCACCAATATCATTAGCAATACCACACAGTAAAAAAAAAAATGTAAAATGTAAAAAAAATGTAAATGTTAAAATAAAAATGTCAAATTTTTAACATTATTTTAAGTGTTAAATGGAAATTTAACATTTTTTCATCTTTAACATCTAAAAAAATGTAAAAATTAGAAAAAATATAAATTTGACATTTAAAAAAATGTCAATTTATTTTACACATACAATTAACACTTGAAAAAATGTTAAATTTTGAATTTGACATTTTTTGAATGTTAAAAATTAGTTGAGAGATGACCGCTAGGTCTTGCGAGTTGCGTTAATAATTATTTTCCCTCGCTTCTACCAGTGAACGACAACAAATAAAACTTAGTGTTACAGAAATAAGTTTAATACATATTATAAAAATAAATAATATAATTAAAGAAGTTACAAAACATAAGTTATTCTTCATTTCATCTTTTTTTTGTTTTATCGAGATCATATCCATTCGAAATAAATAATTATTTACTTTTTATTACCAATGTGTTATACCTAACCTATGATTTTGCTCGTTTGTGTCAATTTTTTTTTTATATTATATATCCATTTTACTACAAATAAATTTATTTTGTGAATATAAATATTTATTTATTTATTTATTTATTTATTTATATTCCCAACAGATTACTCCATTAACAGGGAACTGAATTACAAAAGTTATAACAATATTTTTACATTATAATAGAAGATTTAGAAAATTTAAAATATACATATAAATAGTTTGAGATATATTGTTTAGACGAAATAAATAAGTAACTAAGACTAGAAGGTGCAGTGATATTAGCGCTATAAAACAATATAAAGCAATAATGACTTAAAAGTCTTTTATATTAATAAGGTAATTATCCTTTAATCCATCAGTAGCCAAAACACATTGGGTTAAAAATGCATTAGATATGTCATTAGACGTATCAATTATCCTACTAAAAAGACAGGTTGAACGACAGACCTTGTTGACAATATCAACCATAATAGATATTGGCGACATTTTTGATTGTATATATCTATCAGTCTTAATTATGAATGGGGAGAACTTACGTAACTTTATATTTTTTTCAATATCGATAATAACAACATTACTTAACAAGTAATTGCAATCAATCGTACCCCTTAGTATTTTAATAAAATATGATATAACTGACACACATCTACGTACATGTAATGGTACCAAATTGCGATCACCAAATAATACATCATCAGAAACCCCACGAATTGGATAATCACCAGTACTGAACCATGTTAAATTTTTTAGAAATCGTCTCTGAATTTTATTTATTAATTTAGCTTGCTTTTTATTATTAATATTTTGTGTGATTGTTTGTAATTTTATAATTACGAAAAGATTGAAATAAATAATTTGAAACATAATCATATTCATATGCTTTTTTTCTTCAAGACAATTTACATTTTTTCTTCAAGACAATTTACATTTTTTTAAATGTAAAATTTTTAACATTTTTTTGTATGTCAAAATCGGTCTACACTTTTTTAAATGTTAAATTTTAACACTTTTTTAAATGTTAAATTTTAACATTTTTTTAAATGTTAAATTTTAACATTTTTTCGAATGTTAATTTTTAACACTTTTTTAAATGTTAATTTTTTAACAATTTTTAAGTGTTAAAATTTAACACTTAAAAAAATGTTGAATTTAACATTTAAAAAAGTGGAGACCGATTTTGACATCCAAAAAATGTTAAATTTTACATTTTTTTTTTTTACTGTGCAGAAAAACTCAATTCTGTACTTAAAAAATATCGTGCAGCATCAAAAAAATACATTAGCTGGTTATTGTCTATCAGATCCATATTGATTGCCAAGATTACGTGAATTAATTGAAAAACTTATGGGTTCATTCCTTGATCTAAGTTTACCACTTCTTGAGCTACGAGAAGTTATATCAACAATACCTGGTAGTATACCAATATCAGTTAAAAAAAATACTTAAAAATTATTAACACTTTATAAAAGAAAGTGTTCTGAAAATAAAGATGAGCTAATATCACGTAGACGTGTTACATTTTATTGCTGCATCACAAAAACGTCAATTTTGAAAATTCTTTACATTTCGTCAAAGAAATTGTTTTATTGAGGATAAAATATATCGTCATTTAGAACAAGGCTATTCATTTTAACTTGAATCAAATCGTATGAAAGCATATGATCTTGAGGCATTACCAACATCAAACCAAAAAATGCATTTATATCTTGGACAAGCTCGTTTTGATTATTTACATAATGAAGGTGCACGTGTATTACTTAAAGCAATGAATGAATTAGAAAACACGTAAAATATATTAACACTAATGTATCATCAAGTTGATGACAATATATTGTATATAAGTATGAAAAAACCATGTCATCTGTTGTATTATCTGGTTATTGTTTAGTTGTTCTAGCAGTTATTGAAAAACCAAATGGAAAAAAATGAGTGTACTCCATCAAGATTGGTATTATATTTATTTATATTTTTCAGGCTTCAACATGTCACATTATGATTTTAGAAACGATATAAGAGCATTGTTCAACAATGTCGGAAGCTTGATGGATCTGAGCAATATTTATCAAATGGTTATAACAATTAACAGCAAATTTTATAATATGAATATTATATTGATTTTTTTTATCACCCTTGTAAGAATGCTCCGTCGAATTGACTTAATAATCGAGATAACGTGTTTAACCTAAAATTTTTTCCCTATACATGTTATCTCAATATTAAGTCGGGCCCGACGTCGATTCGACGAAAGAAAGGAATGAAATTTATACAGTAGATTTTTAAAATACTAATACATTTTTTGTAATTTTTTGGTAATTCTTTGGAATCTCGTTTTTTTTTTATTAATTTTCAAGATTGATCTTTTCATCGACAACAACAACAATTACAACAGCAAAACTATGATTTGTATGATCCTTTCAAGTCTGATGTCAAAATCATTTATGATTCATTTCATCATCATCAACAAAAACAACAAAAACGATAACAATTTAATATTAGAATTAATTAAAATAAATAGTTTGTAATGGTTATTTTCCATTTATTATTATATTTCCAAGTTATGTTAAGGAGGTTTTGCACAAATTCATTGCGGGTGTTGCAGGGCGCTTCTGACGTCACAGACAAAACTGAAATCTGGCTACACTGTAAAAAAATAAAGTGAAAAGCGCCTGCACTCCGTATATAATATATGGGACTGCGAGTGTGTGTGTTCGTTTGAACATGCTATACGTTGCCACATCTAATTTTTGTAAAGTTTATAATTAATTACTCATTAATTGACCGATCGACATATGCAAATTTTTCACTCAATTAATGAAACTTGGTTTTTAGCATATGTGTGATTTTTTTCAAGACTTTTTCATCATTTTTTCTTTCCGAAAAAAATGGTTGAAATCTCCATAAGAGCCAATGTTAAATAATATTTTTGTTAGAATTTATAGCTTATATTTTATTATTTATTTAAATAATTATTTATCAAATAAAGAACAATATAAGAGGAATTATTTAAGGTATATAAAATGAGGTAGTCTTTAAATTAATTAATTATTTTCTTTAATCAAAAGCTACGTATAGGGAGATCGTGTCAATGCTTATGTGTACCAGACAAGAGTCCCAATTAGACTGACTCACAAAATTATATATCGACATAATGTTAATTCTTTATTCCTTTGTCTTAATCTTACTTCCAGCATTCGTCATTTATTCCCAGAAAAATATTTCGGTTACACCATGCATCAACATCATCCGATTACACCATACTCACATACATACACACAATCTCATTCTCATAAACAAAAATAAATTTAATCTTTATTTCGTTTCATTATTACTTCTTGTTTATTCTACAGATATAAAATCATATTTCCAACATTCCCCCTCAAGAAGTAATCATGAAACTCCATAGAGTCAAGTTAAAAAAAATAAAATAAAATAAAATTTATTATTAAAAATTAATAAAAAAAATAAAGTCAAAAATTAAGATAATCATTCAAAGATTACATCATAAAAATATTCTCAAATATCTCACACATAAAATTAATTATTTATCCATATACCTTATTTCTTATATTTCTTATTATTAATTATTATACTTAGATCTATAATCTAATTAGCAATGACAAAATCTCCGTTATACGACTGGGGCTAACCTTACAATGGTCCAGCATTCACTGCATAGGAAATGGGGAAACCCAGAAAACCCAAATCAGACCATAAATATCTTAAATTAATTATTCATTAAAAATTAACATAATTATTATTGTTAAAAAGAATACATAAGGCAAATTAATATTTCTGCATTCCCAATTCCAGGCGCAGCTCTGCAAATTTTGGCCCTGGTAAAGGTTTTGTAAAAGTATCAGCCAATTGTTTACCTGTAGAAATATGTTTTAATATTAATTGGTTATTCATTACTTGCTGCCTTATAAAATGATACTTAATATCTATATGCTTAGTTCTCTTATGACCGACAGAGTTAGATGCAATACTTATACATCCTGTATTATCTTCATATAAAATACATTTATCAATAATTATATTAATTGTTTTCGCTAAAGATCTTAACCATATCGCTTCTTTTGTCGCTTCAAATAAACCCATATATTCAGCCTCGGTTGATGACGTCGCTATTGTCATTTGTTTATGAGAATTCCACGATATAGTACATTCTTCATTTATTTTAAAAATATAACCTGTCGTACTTTTTCTTTCATGTAAATCACCACCCCAATCTGCGTCAGCATAGCCAATTAATATATTATTATAATTATCATTTCGAGTGTATGTTAATTTTATATCTATTGTACCTTTTAAATATCTTAAAATACGTTTTAAAGAATCCCATAATGTCTTATTATTTTTATTTAAATATCTACTCAAAATATTTACTGATATACTCAGATCAGGTCTTGTACAAACCATTAAATACATTAAACATCCCAATAAATTTCTACACGGTGCATCATAACTCTCATCTTTATTTAAAGCTTCTTGGTCTTTTTTTGCTTCAAGTGGAGTACTTGCGGGGTGACAATCAGTCATATTGAATTTACTCAAAATTGATTTTATGTATGTGCTTTGATCTAGTATTATTTTATTCTCAATTCTAATTATGCGAATCCCAATAAATAATTTTATTTCATTCATATCGACCATTTGAAATTTATTCATTAAATAATTTTTTAAACTAGCCATTGTGTCGTCACGTGAAGTTAAAATCACCAAATCATCAACATATAAAACTTAATAAATATTTTCCATAATATTCCCCCTGTCTAAAATATAAATACAAGGATCAACCTCGGAATTTTTAAAACCCTTTTCTCTAAGTGTCCGCTCAAATATTTCATACCAACATCTAGCTGCTTGTTTTAACCCATACAATGCTTTATTTAATTTACATACTTGATTATTACTTGATTCAATACCCTCCGGTACCGTCATATAAATATCCTCTTTTAACTTCCCATTTAAAAATGCTGTTTTTACATCCATATGGTGTATCAATAAATTATTTTGATTTGCAAAAGCTAAAATAAGTCTAAAACTTGTGATACGAGCTACGGGGGCATATGTCTCATTATAATCTACTAAATATTCTTGGCTAAAACCCCTAGCAACAAGCCGAGCTTTATATTTATAAGGATTTCCAAGTTCGTCATGTTTAATAGTAAATACCCACTTACAATCAACAATATTTTTATCTTTGGGCTTATCAACTAAAGACCAGGTATCATTCATTCTCAAAGAATTTATTTCCTCACACATCGCTTCTTCCCATTTTTGTCTATCTTTTCTATTTATAATTTCCTGATAATTTTCCGGTATTTTAGTCATAGCTGATTGCGCATAAATTAAATATTCTGGCATGTCACTCTCATTATAATTTACTCTATCTAAATTTTTAATACGTTTACTTTTTCTTAAATTATTTTTATCAATATTATTATTGTCAGGCTCATTATTTGTTTCGCTTAAATTTTTATCAATACCATTTTTATCAATTTTATTACCAATATTTATATTTTCATTAATTAAATTTTTACCATCATTATTATTATTATTTATATTTTTATCAGTATTATCATCATTCATATTAATACCATCATTTTCATTATTATTTATATTTTCATTTTCATTATTATTATTATTTATATTGACCTCACTCGTCAGTGACGGTTCATGTAATTGCGGACCACCCGTCGGTGCATCCATAAGCGTGCCATTGCTTATTTCACGAGACCCAAAAATATTATCATAATTTATTTTAACTGATTTTTCATTTTCAGTAAGTGGCCTAAATTCTTTAACACTTGTCTCATCTGCAATTACATCTCTCACGATATCGAATTTCCAATTATCAACATAAAAAATTTTATAACCATTAGGTTCACAACCAACCATAATTCCTTTTATAGATTTTTCATCAAATTTTCTTTTTCTTAATTTATTATGTACGTACATTGTCGAACCAAATACTTGTAAAAATTTATAATTCGGCTTTTTACCATGCCACATTTCAAACGGAATTTTATTTTGTTTTAGCGCTTTTGTAGGTATAATATTAATTAATTGAGTCGCGGTTAATACGGCTTCACCCCAAAACATCAAATCTAATTTCGCGTCAGATAACATCGCACGTGCTTTCTCGGTAATCGTACGTATCATTCTTTCAGATAACCCATTCAACGACGGTGTATACGCGACTGTTCTATGATAAGTTATACCCCTTTCTACACAAAATTCTTTCATTTCATTAGATAAATATTCGCGCCCATTATCACAATATAAATTTACCACTTTTAAATTAAAATGACTTTCTCCCTTCGCAACAAAATCTTTAAACGCGGAAAATACATCTGATTTATTTTTAAGTAAATATGTTACGCAATAGTGTGTAAAATCATCTACAAAAATTACAAAGAAATTTTTATCATCAATAGTCGGTGGATTAATTGCACCTCCCACATCTGTATGAACAATAAATAATGGTCGCCTCACATGCTCTTTATTTTTACTTTTATTAAAAGGCAATCTAGCCTGCTTCCCGTTAATACACGCCTCACACAAAATATCGACCGGTTTTACATTTGAAAGTTGATCTAAATCTTCTATCATTTTATTATTAATTATCTCTGAAAATTTCGCTTTACTTATATGACCCAAACGTCTATGCCATAAATTATAATTATTATTTTTACTAATATTATACGCCTGAATATTTATATCATTTTCAATTCTAAAAACAGCTTTAGTTAAATTTTCTTTTGACTCACCCTTCATGTACACCTTACCTCCCTTGATTACTTCAAGGTTATCATTTTTGAAAATTACTTCCATACCCTTTTTCACTAATTTGTGAACAGACAATAAATTATGATGCAACTCTGGACAATAGTAAACATTTTCAAGGACACATGGTATATCCATGTCTGTTATTGCATATATATTTCCTTGCTTTGTTGCCTCAATATGATTTCCAGTTGTAAATATTTTTACTGGTGTTTCAAGTACTTTAAAATTTTCTGCAATGTCTTTTCTGTTGATAAAATGATCTGTAGCTCCAGAGTCCAATATAAATGTGATTATATTATACGTCTCGTTCTCGATGATAGTATAACATGTAGTAGTATCGATAAGCTAGAGAATACCACAACCTTTAGAGTATTTTTTTTTTTTTTTTTTTTAATTTACGTGTAGGTGTCGCCCTATAATTGGGCCTACCGCCATTACGTGTACTTTTTATTCATAACGTTTCGTTGTGCCTGAGGATTCAGACGCCAATAGAGTAAAACAAAAAAAAAAAAAAAACAATTATTGTTAATTAATAAAAAATTAACATTAATAACAACAATGTCAGGACACAGTTCCAAAAAACGGTCACGCTCTCGTTCACAACATCGTGAAAGAAGCAGTGACAGAAAAATGAGGAAGATGCAGGAACAATTGGATAGCCTCATGAAAATGACAAAGGCATTAATCCAGAATCAGCAAACACCTCAAAAAGAATATAACAAAGGAGAGAAAACTGATGACAACAAAAATCAGGTAAAAAAAAAAAAAAAAAAACCTCTTGATTTCTACACGAATGATAGAGGTGATCAACCTCCACACGAGGTTGATCGGGACACACTCCCATATTAAAATAATTCTCTTCCTCTCTCTCTCTCTCTCCCTCTATTTTTTCTCTCAAAAAATGACAATAAGTCAAACAGGACAACAAGTCCAACCAGACAATAAGTCTAACCGACAATAAGTCACAACAATGCATTTAAACATCTCTTTTTTTCTTCCTAGATGAAGCAAAGAAAAGCATTGAAAAACCGAGAGAAATATCAGAGATAGAAAAGTCTTCTGATGAAGCAAGTCATCAGGGACAAGCAGATGTTGAAGTTGTCACAACAGTGGCTAACATAGATTTGATTAAATCTTTGGGGATACCCAACCAACCAAGTACTCCAAGCAAGTCAACCTCAAAAATTGTGTTGGTTCAGCCATTGAAGCACCTCAGCCTGCCAGCTTATAATAATGATGCTAAATGCTGCCCCTGGTGAAGATATTGATCAGGAAGAATTTTAAAAATACCTGTCTCACACTGGACAGTTATTAACTGACATTTTCTACCAATTGTCAATGACAAAAAAATCTTTTATCACACCATTGATGGATAAAATTTATAAATCAACTTTGGATGAGGCAACACCAGATGAATGGCTTTATGGAGAAAAATTCTCTGACCAGGTGAAAGATGCAAAAGTCTTGGAAAAAACAAGTGCAAGCATTGAAGCATCAGTCAAATATGCAGGGAAAACAAATACCCAAAAGAATTCGGGAAACTCGAAGACCCCACCTGCAAACTACAAGCAGGTGGGAGCATATCAAAAGCCATCACTGAGATTCACCACCAAGAAGAAGTCGTACTCGAACCAGTCGAACTCGAAATCATCGAGTCGACCATCGAGCAACACAGCATCCAAGAAATAAATAAGGTAACAGCTGGTCGTTTAAAAAATTTCCAAAACAATTGGAAAAATATTACCAATGATAAATTCATTCTTAATTCTTTAAAGGGCTATAAAATCCCCTTTACATCTTTTCCTTTTCAACATCATTCTCCAACTGAAAAAACCTTCTCAGTAGAAGAATTTAAATTGATTCAAACTGAAATTAATAAATTAATTAAAAAAGGAGCAATAGAAGAGTGCAAAAGGGAGGAAGATGAATACATTTCATCATACTTCCTGGTACCAAAACCAGATGGATCAAATAGATTCATTTTTAATTTAAAAAAATTAAACAAATATGTGGAATTAACACATTTTAAAATGGAAGACATACGTTCTGCCAAAAACTTAATAACAAAAAATACATATATGAGCACAATAGATTTAAAGGATGCTTATTACCTTGTACCAGTTGATAAAAGTCACAGAAAATATTTAAAACTAGAATTTAATAGACAATTGTATCAGTTCACGTGCCTTCCTTTTGGTTTATCACCAAGCCCATATCTTTTTACCAAAATTATGAAGCCAGTAGTCAGTAGACTAAGAGCTTTGGGAATAATGTCAGTAATTTACCTTGATGATCTGTTGATCTTAGGTAATACTTTTGAAAAATGTACACAAAATGTCAATCAAGCAAAAAGTTTATTAGAACATCTTGGACTTATCATAAATTACAAAAAAAGCAATTTAACACCAAACCAAAAGTGCCAATACTTGGGATTCATATTAAACTCAAAAAATTTAACAGTAGAACTAACACAAAAGAAAAAAGACAATATCAAACATTTAATTAGTAAATTTAAAGAAGACAACTGGTACAAGATTCTTGACGTAGCTCAACTGCTAGGAGTTCTAACCTCTTATAGTCCAGCAGTAGCTCACAGCTCAGTTTACTGCAAAAGACTTGAAAGAGAGAAATTCCTGGCGTTGATTTTTAATAATAATAATTATGATGGGAAAATGATTATAAAAAAATATATTATTGAAGATCTTATATGGTGGAAAAATAATGCCTCAATTGGCATGAACCCTTTCAAGACCCAGAGATACATACTTGAAATATTTTCAGATGCTTCCTTATCAGGCTGGGGAGCTCATTGCCAAGGTCTAAGCTCACATGGGTTTTGGGACAAAAGAGAAAAAAAACACCATATTAATTATCTTGAACTTCTTGCAGCACATTTTGCTTTAAAATGTTATGCTGAGAAATATTACAAATGTGAAATTCTCTTGAGAATAGATAACTGCTATTGCATACATTAATAAAACTGGAGGAGTTAAATTTCCTCACCTCAGTGAATTAGCAAGAAAAATATGGCAATGGTGTGAAGAAAGAAAAATATGGATTGTAGCATCATACATAGCCTCAAAAGAAAACATAGAGGCTGATGCAGCATCAAGAAATACAAACATTGACACTGAATGGGAACTGTCACCAAAGCTTTTCAAAATAATTCTTGAAAAGTTTGGTCCTTTTTCAATTGATCTATTTGCCTCTAGACTCAATAAAAAATGCAAAAAATTTTGTTCAAGGTTCCCAGACCCAGATGCAACAATCATAGATGCATTTACAATACCCTGGGAAAAAGAAAAGTTCTATGCATTTCCACCTTTTGCACTCGTCTTACGTTGCTTACGAAAAATAGTTGTAGACAAAGCTGAAGGTGTGGTAGTTGTTCCTTTATGGACAACTCAACCCTGGTACCCTCTTTTTACATCTCTTCTCCAAGATTCAATTATATTACATCCAAATAAAAATATGCTGGTTTCTCCTTGCAGGAAAATAACTCATCCATTGTCATCAAGCCTTTCCCTGGTGGTCGGCAAGTTATCAAGTCAGCCTTTATAAACAAAGGCCTAGATGACAATGCAGCAGAAGTGATGACAAATTCATTAACAGACTCAACAATTAAACAATATCAAGTATCATTAAAAAGATGGTGGAATTATTCACATGAAAAACAAATTGATCTATTCAATGCATCAACACAGGATATTATTGGTTTTTTAACTAAAAGATTTGAAGAAGGAGCAAAATATAACACATTAAATTCTTCCAGAGCTGCCATATCCATTATATCATCTCGTGATGTATCACAAGATGGACTTTTATCTCGTTTTCTTAAAGGAGTATATAAACAAAAACCAACAAGACCAAAATACTCCAGCACTTGGGATGTTTCAGTTGTTTTAAATTATTTAAAAACACAACACCCACTTGATTCACTTAACCTCAAAGAGGCAGGT
Organism: Aphidius gifuensis; assembly: GCF_014905175.1. Classification (NCBI taxonomy): domain Eukaryota; kingdom Metazoa; phylum Arthropoda; class Insecta; order Hymenoptera; family Braconidae; genus Aphidius; species Aphidius gifuensis. The sequence goes on along the minus strand of NC_057792.1, from coordinate 9,224,881 downwards.
AAAAAACTTGCCACTTTGTTGATGTTAACAACAGCTTAAAGATTACAAACTTTATCATTGATAAACATTGATAACATCGAATTATCATCATCAAAAATGATAATAAAAGTACCAGATACACAAGAATACTTAAAATACACAAAAGAACACAGAAAAGAAAACAACAAAAAGCTGTTTTTATCATCAACAAAACCATACGGTGCTGTTGGTGCCCAAACTCTGGGCCATTGGATAAAAGATACACTTCAAGAAGCAGGTGTTGATACTAATCAATTTACAGCATATAGCACAAAACATGCTGCAGTATCAACAGCATATCAAAAAGGTGTCAATATAGACACAATAAGACTTACAGCTGTATGGTCAACACAATCAAAGATGTTTGCAAAATTTTACAATAAACCAATTGTATCATGTGCGGATTCATTTAACCGTTCTATATTAAAACAATAAAATCAATAAATACACATATGGGTTGTGTCTAATATTTTAATTATGCACTGAACATCTACATGTTATACTATCATCGAGAACGAGACGTATAATATAATTATTAAATCAAACGAGCCCGAAGGGCGAAGTTTGATTACAATTATATGACACGTCTCGTTCGAAGATGATCCAATCCCTCCCAATCTATCCCATCCCGGGATCATCAAATAAATAAATAAATAAAATATAAACACAAATGACAGGGACTCTAAACATTATGAATAAAAAGTACACGTAATGGCGGTAGGCCCAATTATAGGGCGACACCTACACGTAAATTAAAAAAAAAAAAAAAAAAAATACTCTAAAGGTTGTGGTATTCTCTAGCTATCGATACTACTACATGTTATACTATCATCTTCGAACGAGACGTGTCATATAATTGTAATCAAACTTCGCCCTTCGGGCTCGTTTGATTTAATAATTATATTTCAAAAAAAAAAAAGAGTGTTAGCTGCATAACGCCCTCACCGGCAACTAACTGTGTTGAGTAGATTTTTTCTCTTGCTGATATAAAGAATTTTATACATATTTAAATCGTCACTTGCTTGTACTATCAAAAAAAAAAAAGAGTGCAATACGTCTAAACATATACAATTTAATTTATAGTGCATTTTAAGTACGAATGGTTAATTAGTTGCCTCCATGAGGCAAGTTTTGAGGTTAAGTGCCTTATCTCTCTCTGTTAGACAAGCAAAAGCATGTGCTTCTCTTTCTACATGATATAAACCCAAAGTGTAAAATCAACAAGTTACAGTGAAATATAAACACAACAGTAAAATATAAATAAATACACAGTGCCCACCTCGAAATGTCTTACAAAATCTTATAAAAAAAAAATGATGTACTAGATTTCTTTGAGGTTCACTAAGTGTAAGTGCTTCTTTTTTTGTCTCATTAAATATTATAGAACTTTTATTTGAGCAGTTTCTAAGATTTTATATATTTCTATGAGATGTAAAAAAAAAATACTTTTCCTATGTTATTTTATGGGGTGAATTTTTTTTTTTCTGTGTTCTATGAAATTTTATGAGGCACAAAGTAAGGATTCTGATTTTTATAACATTTTATAAGACGGTTGTATTTAGTGGGATTCTATAAGTCGTATAAATCAATGAGAAGGATTAGGGTTTTAATCTTTTGTCAAGATACGAAGTATTACAAAAGATTTTAAAATTCTATAAGATCAAATAAGATCGATTTTTTAAGAATTCATTTGAACTCATATTTTTCCAACCACACTTTAGAAGATTCTATCATGTTTTTCTTCTTTTTTCGTTTTTTATCAAAAAAAATAATTTGATTATAGCAAATAAATTAACAAGATTATACAAAAAATAGTTTTTAAGTTGATATTAGTCTCATTTTGTAGCTAACGAAAATGTTCGAAAATGTGTAGCACCTTCAAATTGTGACTGTACATTTTTTTTAGACTGTTTTTTGTTTTTTCGTCTCAAAAAAAGCTTGAAAATCATGATTTGCAATTTAACTGCTAACATTTTATTGAACATAAAAATTTTTTTCTCTATCGCGCTCAACAATTTTATACTTTCAAATAATAATACTCATCCTACTAATAATAATAACAAAATACGTTTACAAGTTAAATTTCATATCCCTGCAAAGTCATGATTTATGAGGTTTTCATGAAACGAAACTATTAACAGTACAAAAAAATGTACAATGACAATTTGAAAGTATTTTCATGAGCTAAAAAATGAGACTAATATCAACTCTCTAAGATTAAAACTGACTGAGTTATGCAAAGTCAAAGATATACAGCCATACGCGCGCGTGCTAATCAAATGGAAAATACAAAAATCCGATGAGCAGGCTCAAAAAAAATCCTGAAAAAATAATTTTTCTATTTTTTCTTCCATGTCATCATAAAGAACAAATTTAGACCTCAGGAGGGCACAAAAAGAAAAAAAATTTTTTTTTGACAGGTCTAGTATATACAGACTGTCCCATTTTAATTGGATAATGGATCTTTCCTGAAAAATATAGCTCAAATTGAAAAATAATTTAAGTAAAAGTTGTAGGGTTTGGAGGGGGACCCAGAAATAAAAAAAGAAAAAATTTAAAAAATCCAAAATGGCGGAGTTCCAGGTATGAACATAGTTTTTTTAAATGGATACTGTATTATTTTTGGACAAAAATGTTTCGTACATCAAAACTAACACTTTTTATTTGAAAAATTTTTCGATAAAATCACTTTTTTTTGGCCCGATTTTATCTGTTGATGGATTTTTCTAAAAAAAAAATGGCTTTGATTTGAAAATGATATTTAAAAAAGTTGTAGCGTTTAGGAAGACAAACACGAAAAAGAAAAAAAATTTGGTAAAAAAATCAAAATGGCGTAGTGAGAAGCATGGATAAAAAAAATGGACTTAGCCAAAAAATTTTCTTTGGAAAAAGTGTTCATCTTGATGCGAACAATTTTGCAGTACAAAAAAATTACACCTAACCTTAAAAAAAAAGATGTTCATACTTTAAACTCCTCCATTTTGAACTGTTAAAATTTTTTTTTTTTTTTCGTGTTTGTCTTCCTGAACGCTACAACTTTTCTAAATATCATTTTTCAATTTGAGCCATATTTTTTGAGGAAAATCCATCAACAAACAAAATTGGGCCGAAAAAAAAAGTGATTTTATCGAAAAACTTTTTAAGTAAAAAGTGTTAGTTTTGATGTAAGAAACACTTTGGTACAAAAAAAAAATACAGTACCCATTTGAAAAAACTTAGTTCATACCTGAAACTCCGCCATTTTGAATTTTTTGATTTATTTTTTTTTTTTTCCAAGTCCCCCGCCAAACTCTACAACTTTTACTTGAATCATTTTCCAAATTGAGCTATATTTTTCAAGAAAAATCCATTATCCAATTAGAATGGGACAGTCTGTATATATAGGGAAAAGCGGGGCAAAATAGAACACTTAAGGAAAAAATATAAATCGATGCATGAGAATAGTGTTTTCCGATTAGTTTTTCTCACTAATGAATTAAAAAATCAAAAATAATTTTTGAAAATTAGAAAAAAAAATTTGAGGCAAAATGGAACAGAATCGTACAAGAATTTCCTCGTTTTTTTTTTTAAATTTTTTTTAAATTATTTTTTACTTGAAAGTCAATGGGTTTTGTTTTAGGAACACGGAACGAAAAAAAAAACTTGACTCTCGTAGGTCTATTAAGGTTTAATGTAACTACGAGTTCCCTTCACTCGATTTCACTTATTTTTTTTTCATTGCTACCTAGAAGAATTCTCTCTCCGGTCGAATTTTTTCAGATTTTTCGATAGTGAAATGAAGTTGACCGATTAAACACAGCCGTAAATTGAAAAACTCTCGTTTTTATTTGTACGAGATCACTGGGCGCGCTTCGCGCGCCTGTTTTTCTTATAAAAATGAGAAGATAGTTTTTTAAAAAATATTATCACAATCATACTTTCTCTTGATGTCATTATTCATTGAGCTATTTTGTAAAAATAGTAATTCACATTTATGTTTCAATTATTTTCATTGTTATTTAGTAATAATTTAAAAAAAAAAACAACACTCTATTCACACGAATAAAAGACAATTTTTTAAAAAAGATAGAGTTTAAACAAATTCGTATAGCCACTATTGAAGCAAAACTCATTTCTTTATGACATTTTTGTGGATGTTTAGTTCGAATATTTTTTATTTTACTATTCAGTTTTTCATGGCTGAGTATTTTTGATAACTTAATCATTATTATGTTTTCTTATGTCTTTTAAAAAACCCTTCTCATAATTTACCCATAATACTTTATTCATCAAAGTCTCGATCACTTTATTTTCGATTCTTTTATTTCTGTGATGCAATTCTCAATTAATTAATTAAACATTCATTTCAAAATTACTCATGTTCATAATAAAATATTTCTAAATAGAATTTTCCCGAAATCATGATTCCTATATTCAAAAAACACCTCATGTAAAAAACTACAGGAAAAAAAAAATGTAAATTTTATAAATTAATATGGTTAAGCTTGTGTTTTATTTTTTTAAATTGTAAAATTCATATTAAAAAAATATAAAAACACGTCTCCGTTCTTTCATTTTATTAATAAGTAATTTTCACTTGATTTTGTCCTTCGATTCTTCTTTTCCTCCGTAAAATATTAATTATACAATTTTTTTATGATAAATTTTACTTTTCATTTTTGTCCGTGCAGTACTTCTATCCTAAAAAATTTTAAAATCAATTTTGACTCTTTTTTATATTTGCTATAACTTGTACACGAAATACGACGTTTCCTGCTTCAAGTCATGTATACATAAAACATATATTTCTGAATAGAATTTTTGTGAAACTATGAATCTGAGACTTCAAACTCACCCTCAATAAAAATCTCCGAACAATTTCATGAAATGATTATAACTCTTTATTTTATGCAATTTTATATTTACCACGACTTGTAGATAAAATAAATTCAAAAAGTGGCTAATATTTCGTTTTTCTTGAGCCATTTGTCAAATCATAAACTAAAGATCTGAAAAATCATGCGCCTATTTTAAAATCTTTTTTTTCAATTATTTTTCATTAATGTTGATTATTAATTTTCAAAAAAATATCGACATTATATTTTTACGAATAACATATAATTTATAAAACAATGAAATTCCCGGCAACCTTTGTCGAAAAAAAATCCATTTCTTTATAACAGTTTTGTGCTTACTTCAAACATTTTCGATTTTACTATTCCGTTTTCAGGGGTATGTATATTTTTGATTAATTAATCATTCATTCACACAGAGCGAATTATTATGTTCTTAAGTATTTAAAAAAAAAAAATTCTTCTTTATAAATATGATCTCGAGTGGAAATCTGGTCAGGCTAGCTTGAATTGACTTCAAGTCTTGATTGAGACTTGATCAATGTTCCCTTAACACTGGAAGCCTGATCGAAATTTGATCAATATTTGATCAAGATGCTTGATTAAGGATAACTCGATCAAGATTGGATCAAGGAACCCTTAACTCATCCTTATTAAGGCCAGCCTGATCAAAAATTGATCAAGGAAACCTTAACTTACCCTTAATAAGGCCAGCCTGATCAAGAATTGATCGAGAAAACCTTAACTTATCCTTAATAAGGCCAGCCTGATCAAGAATTGATGAAGAAAACCTTAACTTCTCTTTATTAAGGCCAGCCTGATCAAAGAACTTCTTCAAAAAAATTGCCTAGCTTAGATACATGAAAATCTTGTGAGACTAATAAATATTTTCCAATGAAATTTTAGTGAGATCATGACTAATATCAAGACAACACCAACATATTATTACCTTTAAAGTTTCGAATCCTCATTTTATTTGTTTCAATTTCTTTTCATTACATAATTCACTACAACTTCTAAACAAAGTGTGACATTACTCATTTTCGTGAATTATTTATAAGATGTGAAAGAAGAAATTATAAAAATAAACACCTATGCCATTAATCATATCAACATGACCAGTTCCATCAATAAATTATAACAGTCATATATTTATCAATAGTTATACTGAAATAATCAGTTTTTTTACTTAAAGAGACATGTATATATGTATATACATATTCTACTTTTTTTGTCAAAATAGAATGATTACATTTTCAATTGTCAATAAAATTGTGAATAAAATGATTCCTTTTTTTTTTTTTTTTTTGTTTCTAAATAGAATGTATGTGGATATTATATAGATACATACTTTTATTTTCTTGTACATAAGCCTATTGATTTTTCTATCATCATATTAATAAAGTTATATATAAATCATTTCATTTATTATCAATAAAAACAGTTATTATAATATAAAGACTATTTTTTGTTCAAGCGATCTGTCAAATCTTGATTTAAAAATATATAAACAAATAAATTTATTGATTACCTTAACGACGGGAAAAAAAAAAAAAATGTGAGTGACTGAGAAAGAAAATTTGTTTATTTATTTCATTAACAACCGACAAAGACAGAATGACAAATGACATGAGAATGACAAAGAAAACCAAATAACCAATCAAATCTTAGGAAGATCGATGACAACTGTCCTTTTTATATAAGGATCCACTAAACCCTCCACTCGAAATTACTAAATTTAAGCGAGATTTGTACTTTCTCTAATTACTAAAATTGAAAAAAAAAATTATTAATTTCGATGGTTTTTTTTAGAAGATATTTAATCGCAAATGATCAATTAACTCCGAAATTAACCTCACGATCGGAGTTTCTACTGCTGCAGCAGTATTTGTGTGTTGGTATAAGCCCAGTACACATATACTATTGCAGATGTGATAGTAACGAAGACATATTTTGGGCATAGAGGAAACTTATTTATTTTACGGAAGCATGAGTCTGTCCTTTAAGCACAAAAAAGTTGTCCGACTATGGGACTTACATTCAACATCAAGCTAACACAGCCTAGATGGCACAACCTTGGCAAGAATTTTGTGCAGATTATCTACAATTCATGTACGGAATGAAAAATTTTTGTGGACGGATATATTTTTTGTTGATTGAAGGTTGTGCTACCTTAAAGCCATGATAGCACAACTTCGTTGATAATAGAGATAACTGAATAAAATAGGGCCCTAATTTTGTGCAATCGAGACTGCAATTTTCAACTGAATTATATGGTTAGTTTTTTTTTTTTTTTATTAATTCATCTTTTTTTTGTTTTACTGGTTGTGCTAATTAAAACGGAAAACAGCACAAAACTAATTATCCGATTCCGTTAAAATTTACATCCTAGGTTGCACATAAAAAGCACAAAATTATGGCTTTTATTTCATTTAAGTCTTATTATTATCAACAAAGTTGTACCATCTTACGTTCAAGGTAACACAACCAGTATGAAAAATACACGGGGAGAAGTTTCTAATAAAAATTATTGTGCTGGCACAGTAAAAAGGTGGCCAAACTGAATTCTCGTAGAAAATGTTAAGTTTATAATAATATTTGTTTTCTTTTTAACATATTTCATTATGTGTTTTACAAAAATTATTAAACAGCACAACAATTTTTAATGGGTCAACAATTTTTATTATATGTATTATAATTTTTGTTAACAGGAAAATAAAAAAAAAATAAGTCGTGAAACAAATTCACGTTTTTAACATATGTACATTTCAGCAGTGAGAATTGTTTATGATAAAATCCACCTATTTCAATAACAACTAATTAAAAAAAACGTTAATACTTTAATTTTAAAAAAATTAAAATATAATGTTCAAAAAAAAAATCACGAAAAAAAAGGTAATATTGTCTTGTAATTATCAAATCTAATTATTTATGTAACTAACATGACCTCCATGACTTCTTGACACTTTTTTGTAGAAAAAAAAAAAACATTATGTAATTAATAAATTACTATAAATAAATAAATGTATGTCAATCATAATAATTATTATTGTTATAAAACTATTATTATTTTTATGATTATTTATTTAAAATAATAATCAAAAAACTTTTTTTTATTGTTGAGGATTAATAAATTCGATTTTGTATTACAATAAAAATTGTTGTAATTCTGATAATTTTTATTAATAATTTAATAAATTTTGTTTGACGCACAATAAAAATTATTATGTGACCAACAAATTCTATTGTGCCAGCACAGTAAAATTTGTTGTGCTGTGTCCCAATGCAAATCCCATTGGTTATGTAAAGAAACAAAAAAAAAAAAAAGACAAATATATGATAAAAATTATGAAAAATCAACAAAAGAAAATTCAGAACTGGTTTAAATATTGGCCTTGAACTCAGTGAAGCTTCAATGTCATTTTTCTGACAATCTTTTATTATATTATTTTTTTAATTAAGTTGTTCATAGTTATAAAATGATAAAAAACAATTATTTTCAATGTTTCAGTGGAAAGTATCTTGTATGTCTAGATAAGCACCTGATGGTACTAATCCACTTGAAATTCCAAGTTGAATTAATTACAGTGTTGCCGCAGACAAATTTGTGAATGTACCTCGAAAAATCTAAAAACATACCTGCCGGCGAAAAAAAAGTACTTTTTTAAAAAATGGCCGATAAGAGGTGGTCTTTTTAAAATTTTATTAAGGCAAAAATAATAAAAACAGAATTCAATTTTATTTTATCATTATTAGGCAAATTTTTAAAATTTTTTTTCATAACAAACATACAATAATAAGTATTAACATTTCATTTTAAATAATGAAGAACTTAAATATAACATTATATCATAAATATACTCATTTATAAGTTTGGATATTCTTTGGAATAGTCATTTTTTTTTTTTTGCAATAAAAACGAAAAAAATAATAAAGAACCGATCACTTGAAATAAACATTTATAATGAATTATCATTATCAAAAATTCCATCATTCAATAAAAAAGTGACATATTTTTCTTTTATTTTTTTTCTACGAGTTTTTCACTTGGTTCCCAACTAAAACAATTTTTTTCGTACATCAATTCTTTGCGCAGAAGTAGTGCTGAACATTTGTCAATTGCAAGTTTATTGCGTATATCAGTTTTTATTAATTTAAATTCTGAGAATACACGTTCCACTGTAGCACTGCTATGTGGAAGGCATGCTATTGTCATTCAAAGATCATGCAAAGGTGGAAACATTCTTTGATTTATCCCATTTTTTAAATTTCCAGTTATTTTAATAAAAGTCTAAAAGTCACATTCATTTGGAAAATTTTCACCAGTTTCTGGCAACATTCTCCATTTGGTATTCAATGTTTCCAAGTGTGAATCATCAATCAGATTAGAAAATAATGATGCCAAAGGTCAGATTGAACGTGAATCACCAGCCAATGCCAATTTTGGATCAAGCATCTGCACAAGTGTTAAAATATCATCATTGAAATTTACTCGTTTTTTAATTTCAACACACAAAATAATATAATATTGTAATGCACTATACGTTATCTTCTTGAACAGCATCTTTAAAATAATCTGATAATACATCCCATTGTTTCATTATCCTCTTGACTACGCTCTCAAGCGATAGCCAACGATTTTTAGCAAGTCTAAGTAATTTATGTTTTTGTACGTTAGCCAGAGCCTGAAGCTTTTGGTACTTCATGAGACGTTTAGGACTGTGACAGAAGTATCCATTAACGTCTCTTGCTCAATCTTCCATAGTCTTTGGTAATGTTTTTGCTGCACTAGATGAACAAAGATTAAATGATTGACATATGCAACAAGAGAAAATAATGATGGTATTTCTTGTTTAAGTAACGTGACAACTCCTGTTAAATGTCCTCACATGACCGAAGCATTATCAGATGCAAATCCAGTAAAATTAGCAAGTGGAATATTGTGTTTACTTAAATGGCCTGTAAACAAATTGAACAAGCCTTGAGAACTGCCATCATCAACTTCTACGAATCCTAAAAATCTATCCCTCACTTTAAAATGTTTTTTGCAATAATATCTTGCTATTATTCCGAGGGATTGTTTTGTTAGAGTATCTGTGGTTTCGTCAATTATAATTTAATATTTTGATACTTATAGTGCTGCAGATACTTCCTCCATGCTTGTTGAAGCAAGAATTCCAGTGACCAACTTGGTTGCTTTTGTTCTTGCTCATGTTATCTTTTGTGCAATTAATGAGTCTTTAAAACAAGATTGTCAAAATTTCGTTTGGTGGTCCAAGAAATTGAATGACAAATCGTGCTCAACGGCTTGCATAACAATTTTTAGTTCAACTCTTCGTGTTTTTTCATGAGAGAGGGCTGGTTGAATATTCTTCAAGCTTTCTGCTATTGAAACTCTATAAATTGAGCAGCTGTGAAAATTTGGTTTTGCTATTAGTGATTTTGCTTTATAGCGACCTTTCTATTTTGTCACTATTTTAACATCTTTTTCTTTTCTTACATTTTGCATCGTTTTACCATACACACTGTTGTTCATCAATTTGAAAAAAATTTTTCCAAAATTTGTGGTCGCTTGCTGACGCATACCAGTATTAAGATCAAGATATTTTTTCAGCCATGAGCTTTGTTTAAATTTCAATATCCGATGAATTTCGTTCAACTTCATGCCAAGACCCAAATATAGTTTTAAATTTCTATAATGTATGATGTTACGTACCAGGTTGATTTAATTAAATTAGTCTATGAAATAACAAAAGAAAAGAAGAATATTTAACTTAGAAAATAATGATATAATTTATTAGGACTAATTTAATTCAATCAACTTGGTATTTAACGTTATTTTTTTAAATCCTCGTATTTTGTTATTCCCTATAGGGTAACGGGTTAGGAGGGAATGTGTAAATTTTGTAGATTCTACCTTGTTTATTGTGATTTATCCAAAAGTAATTTGTTGAGAGCGTGTCAAATCGGATGGTCGCCTGATGATGTTGAAACTTTCGAATAATCCAATAGGTAACACAACTCGTAGCACAGAAACAACACCCCGGAGAAATTCACAGTAAATGTTAGGATTGAGGAAGAGTATATTTTGTAGGAATAATTATTTTACACAGTTATTTAATTGAATTTTTTTTATGCACTGATAATATATTATACGTTATTTATTAATTTTCTCAATAGGATTAAATTTATTTTGTTATAAGATTTTAACAATTAGAATGATCAACAATTTCTTATAAATTTATGAAATATTACTAAGTATTATTTGTTTGAATTTAAATTGATTTAAAATTTTAATTAAATGTTGTTCGGATTAAAGTCATCGCGAGAGTGACGCTCCTTAAAATTAAAAATAAAATTATTCCCATAAAATTACGTTACTTGTTACGTACCAAGTTGAAAAATTAAAATTTAACTATGAAATAACAAGAAAAAGAAAGAATATGTAAAATCAAAATTAAATAACCAAATAATCATAGAATAATTAAAATAAATCAACTTGGTATTTCACGTTAAAATTAAAAATCCTCTTATTTTGTTATTCCCTACAGGGTAACGGGTTAGGAGGGAATGTGTATGATTGTAGATGTACCTTGATGTAAGAATAATCCGAAACAATTGTTGAGAGCGTGTCAATCTGGATGGTCGCCTGTTGATGTTTGTAGTCTCGAATAATCCAAACGGTAAAATAAACTCGAAGCACAGAAAACAACACCCCGGAGTAATGTCACAGTCAATAATTTTTATATAGGATTAGGGAAGGTTAAATAACACAGGAAATAATAATTTATCACAAGAATTAATTAGTTTAAATTCACTCGAAAAATGTTATTTATTTAAAATGTAAAAGTTCAATTGATTTTATTTAATTTTTATCAGATGTAATTGATTTAATTTTAATTTTAATTTTAATTTTAAATTTTTAATTTAGTTTCAATGATTTGAATAGAACGAAAGTTGTCGCAAGAGTGACGCTCCTTAATATTAAAAATAAAATTATTCCCATAAAAATTTAATTATTAGGTAGGGATGAAAAGTGGTGCCATTTCTTGAACCAATCAGATACAATGGTTCCCATAGTAGTCAGCATATTCAATTTGTTTAAACAATTTAATAAATAATAATCTAGCAACTTCAACGGATGTGGCATCTCGCGTTGCAGAGGTGACTTTGAAAACTGCTTACCAAAATTTATATAAAAAAAAGAAAAAAAATAAATTGTTTTATAAAAATGCAAAATTTGAATTTAATTCCGTGTGAAAATAAAAAAATAAAAAAAGAAAAATTTTATTGCTTGTTCTGCATCTATTGAATTTGTTAATTTATTATTTATTATTGATTATTAATTATTATTTATACCAAGACGTAACAATTCCCCCCCAAAAAAGGTCGTTGTCTGTCTGCAAAACGACAGCAGCGAATTAAAAAAAGAAAAATTTATCAATCGTTGTTACATTTCGTTTACTTAAAATTATAAATATTAAATCCCCAAAAAAAATTAAATTAATCCAAAAAAAAAATTTTCTACTTCCTATTCGAGACCTCTTACGGACGATCGACGGCTAGAATTACTCCGTGTGAGTCGAGCGTGACCTACTTTTTATTTTATTCAAGTTTCATTTCCGTGTGATATTGTTGAGCTTTCATTCTTTTATCTTACCTTGAAAATTATTTAATATTAAATTTATTATTTTTTTATTTATTGTTTTTTTTTTTTTGTTTATTGTTAAAAAAAAAATATTGTTTTAATTTTTAATTATTGAGAATTTATTGATTATTAATATTTTTCTATCTCAGGTTTTTCAGCGATGTAGAATGAATTTTTTTTTTTTTATATTTTTTTGTTTATATTTTGATTATTATTATTATTTTATTTTTTTTATTTTGATTTCAAATTGAATTATTTATTGGTAAATCAGCTGCCCACACGGAATTAATTAACCACCGACGCGTGCATAAAAAATCCCTTACAAATTTCTAAGCTAAAAATTTCATTATTATTTTATTTTTGTTTGTTTTTTTGTATTTTTTTTTATAAGTTTTTTTGTAAAATTTCATATCAATTTTTTATTATTTATTTTTTTTATATTTTGTTTACTTTTTTGTTTGAATATTTAATTAATATTATTTATTAAAATATTGTATTTTTGATTAATTATTGAATATTCCCCTTTTTATAATATTGAAATTTGTAATTAAAAATTCAAAGTAAAATTTAATAATTTTTTGTTTTTACGAATTTTTATATTATTCTTTTGTATTTTTTTTCTTAAAAAATTTTGTACTTTATAAAATTTCATAATTTTTTGTAAAATTCTACTATTCTTATTAGTGACATTTAATATTTGTTTTGTAATAAATTTTATGCTTTTTTTTTTTGTAGTATTTAATCTTGAAATTGAATTTAATTTAAATATTATAATTATTCCCTTGAAAATTTATTTATTTCCCCAAAAAAAATTAATTCTAAAAAGATTAATGAATTTTCCCGTAATAAATTTATATTATTTAAAAAAATTAAAAAAATAAAAAATAAAAAAAAATGTAAAAGATTTTTAAAAAGTTTATAAAATATAACTTAATTTATTCCTCTTCTTCGATGTACTCCACGATGTCCTTGAATTGTAATCTGTTACCTCCGCTTGCATTGTCTCTCCTCTCCGGCTTCCATCGTCGCAGCTTGCTTGATGAACTCCCCTCAATTTCTTTTCTGATGCATGTTGATGACTTGATATTGTTTTCTTCTTTCACTGCTCTCTCTTTTTAATTTTCTGACCGCTACCATTGAATTAGATGCAATATTGCGGCGTTGCCATTTATAACACAATAAAATCTTCCGGTCCCCATGAACTGCACTTTATTTATTTGTTTTAGGATCAAGGAAGATAAGGATCAGGATTGTTACCCTTAAAATTTTTATATATTTTTCTATTTTCCAAAAAAAAATTTTATTATTAGATTTGAATTTATAAAAATAGTATTCGATTTTAATTCATTTTTTTTCTCAATATAAAAAAAATTTGTTATTTAGAAAAAAATTTTATTTATATTTCCATTTTTAGCATTTCCCAAAATATTTTGTTTATCTTCAATTTGTTTATTTTAATTTGTGTGTTTGTTTTGTGTAAAAAAAAAAATAACAATTGATTTATATATGTATAAAATTTAATTTTCAATTTTATTAGGAATATTTATCTCGACAATTAGTAATTTTTTGTTTTTAAAATTTTTTGTTAATTGTTTTTTTTTTTTTTTATATTTTTTTTATCTATATTTCTTTCGTGTATTAATTATTAGCAATTTTTCTTTCAACAAATTTATACCAGGTTTATAATATTTTAGATTCGATTTTAATCTCGCCCTATCCGGTCTACGTTCCCCCTTAAATTTTTCTACAATATTAATTTCTAATTTACCTTTGTCAATAACTTTATTTTTAAACTTCATTATATCCGACTTTAATTTTTCATCATATGTTTTCATTAGGTCATCTTGGGACTCATTCGCTTTAATATCTAATTTCTTCAGACTCATATTATTTTTCATTTTATTCTTTTTATCATTTTCATTAATTTTATTTAAATCAATTTCATTTAATACATCATCGGTTTTTCCATACGGTTTAATTATTACACTCTCAATATTATTATTATCTTTGCAATTTATTTTTTTATCATTAACTTCAAAATTATTTTTATCATTATTAGGACTTTTTTTATCAACGTAATCATTATTAACATTTTTCTCGATTTTATTCGCGTGTACGCTTATATTTTTATTATTTTTGACAGTAACTTCGTCATTTATTTCATTATTACTTAAACATCTAGTTTCATTATTTTTCGACACAAAATCGTCATTAAAATTATCATCAATAAAATCTTTGTCATTATCAGACTCATTATTATATTCATCATTTAAATCATCATTATTTTTATTATCACTTAAATTATTAAACAAAAATATTTCGTCATTATCGCGGAAAATCTTTGTTTGATTACGTTCATTATTAGTTTCTTCAATAAATTTAATTTCTTCGTTAACTTCTTTTGCAATAGTAATATTTATATTTCGCGTAACAATATTTAAATCTTTATTTTTATTTATTTCAATTTTATTATTATTATTCGATGAGTCTTCCGATACAGATATTTCATCTATAAAATTTACTCTTTTTATTTCATTAACATTATCATTTTTATTTTCTTTTTTATCAAGTTTAGAATTAAAGTTTACTTTTTCAGGTTGCACGATAGGTTCATAATAATTATCAACAGTATCTTTTGACGTTGATGGTATTGGATTAATTATATTATTATTATTTTCAAATTTATTTTCTTTATTTTCAATTTCATTAATAGAATTTAATATTTCTTTTATTTCTGATTTTAAAATTAATTTGTCTGTATTAGTTGATCTGATTGAGGTATTGGCCATTCTTGTTTTCCTCCCTCTAGGTCCACCGGCCCATCCCCGTTTTTTTGAGCTTGACGTTCAAGACATTTTCTCTGAGCATTTTGTAATTTAAAACAATGATTCATGTCATGATTTGGTCTTTGGCAAAAACCACAAACTAAATTATTATTTGTTTCATTATAATCTTTTTCATCTTGACTACTATCATATGAAATAAAGCCATTATCATTATAAACATTTTTATTTAAATTTTTATTATCAATTGAATCATTTATTGGCGCATAAGAATTATTAAAATTATAAAAATCATAACTATCATTGTAGGAATTTTGTAAATAATCATTTGTTGAATTTTCATATGAATTATAGTATGAATTATTATTAATATTATTATTGTTCTCGACTGGATTCGAACCAAAGATCTCGGGTGAATTTACATTTGAATTTTTTTGCGTATTTAAATTAATATTCTGACTTGAAACGATGGGTTCGTTTAGTTCATTATCGTTATTAAAATTATTATTATTATTTCCTGAAAAATTATTATTATATCTTTGATTTGAAAATTTATAAGAAAAATTATTATTTGGTTCCGCGACTACTTCCGACGGGTTCTCGATTTTATTTGTTTGCACGGTTTTAATTTCTTTTAATTTTCTAAGCTTTAAACTGTCAATATATTCATTATAAATTTTTTTAGTAATATTCCACACTTTCAAAAAATCTGTAGTGTCTATATTTTTACATTCAACTCTCAAACATACCTCAGGCAATAACCCTTTAATAAATTGACGTATAGTTTTTTCCTCAATTTTAGATTTACTCATTGTTCCAAAACCATCATTGTTACCCTCATTACAATCGATTAAATCATTATATAATTTTAGTACTCTACTTCCATACTCATCCACATTCTCATTGTCATTCATTAATACGATAGATAATTCATTCCAAACTGACTCGAAACTTTTTCCCGTGTATGTAACTGTACGGAGCAATCTTTCTAGCTCGTCAAGAGATGAAAATTCTGTGTTAGCAATTAGACTGATTTTAGGATCTGTAATTTTATTTTTGATAGAAAGCATAAAAGCTTGTGTCCATTGTGGATCTAGAAGTTTCAAGGCTGATCGACAACTATTAATAAATCCGCGAATAGAATTTGTTTTTCCGTCATAATTAGGAATTACGTCAAGAGCATCCCGTAAAGAACATTTACTGACTATATTCGTTTCAACTGGCTCTAATATTTTTACTGTTTGATTGTTATGATTTATTACAGAATGTATTGGTCCATTTAATTGTGAATTTGGGCGTTCAATTTTTAAATTAGAATTTACACGATTATTATTAATAAAATCTGGAATAAAATTGTCTCCACTTTTTTGATTAAAATTTTCCGTAAATGAAATAAGACAGTCATTTTTAATTTGCAATTCTTTTTTCAAGGTCTCGTTCTCGCGTTGCAGCTGATTAATTGTCTCACTCAAAACCTTCTCTCTCTCACTTGACATATACAAATTAAATGTTTCACGGTCATTCTCTAATCTCTCAAGTTGCTGACGACACTCATTCTTTTCCTGATTTACCTTCTCAAGGTTTTTATTTGCATGCATGACTCCCTCGCTCAAAGTATTATTTCTATCTCTTAAAATTTTTACTTCCTGGTTCAAACCATTCACTCTTCTTTTCTCACCACTTAAACGTTTTGTTAAATTTAAAATTTCATTTGACATTTGTTCATTATCGGTAATAACAAGATCAGCAGCGACTTTTATTTTATCAACCGTATTAACCATATTATATCCCCATTCAGCATGTTGCTTTATTTTTTCAATAGTTTCTCTAGTATTAGTATATTCAATTCCATCTGCATTTTTTTCTACATCAAATATTTCTAAAGTAGGAATTATTTCTAAAAATTCGCTAGCGCATGATCGTATTTCGGTAAGTAAAATTTTTAAGTTTTCCCCGTCAATTTTTCTCCCCCGCATTGCTTCAGCGTGCAGGTCTATCTCCTCGTATATAGGAGTGAAGGGCGATCCGGCCCCCGACCTAGATGATGACATTTTCGCTAAGAATTATTTCCGACGGACAAAAGAAATGATAGAAAAAAATTCAATTCGATAAAATATTTTTTTAAAAATTAATGCATATAAAATTTGACGCAATTTAATATAAAATTCAAGTTTGTTTGTTCATGTAAAAAGTAAAAATATAAAAGAGACATATTTATATTGATAATAAAAAAAAATTAGTGACTCCTGCGACGAAGTAAAAAATTTAATAAAATTTATAGATATATATATATGAATATTTTTATTTTCTTTATGTAAAAAAAATTTATGTAAGTGTATAGTGTACCCCAAAATATTTTATACCTCAAAAAAAAAATTTAATCCGCACTGAGTTTAAAAATCTACGTTACACATTACAAATATCCCACTTCTGACACCAATTTTGTTACGTACCAAGTTGAAAAATTAAAATTTAACTATGAAATAACAAGAAAAAGAAAGAATATGTAAAATCAAAATTAAATAACCAAATAATCATAGAATAATTGAAATAAATCAACTTGGTATTTCACGTTAAAATTAAAAATCCTCTTATTTTGTTATTCCTTACAGGGTAACGGGTTAGGAGGGAATGTGTATGATTGTAGATGTACCTTGATGTAAGAATAATCCGAAACAATTGTTGAGAGCGTGTCAATCTGGATGGTCGCCTGTTGATGTTTGTAGTCTCGAATAATCCAAACGGTAAAATAAACTCGAAGCACAGAAAACAACACCCCGGAGTAATGTCACAGTCAATAATTTTTATATAGGATTAGGGAAGGTTAAATAACACAGGAAATAATAATTTATCACAAGAATTAATTAGTTTAAATTCACTCGAAAAATGTTATTTATTTAAAACGTAAAAGTTCAATTGATTTTATTTAATTTTTATCAGATGTAATTGATTTAATTTTAATTTTAATTTTAATTTTAAATTTTTAATTTAGTTTCAATGATTTGAATAGAACGAAAGTTGTCGCAAGAGTGACGCTCCTTAATATTAAAAATAAAATTATTCCCATAAAAATTTAATTATTAGGTAGGGATGAAAAGTGGTGCCATTTCTTGAACCAATCAGATACAATGGTTCCCATAGTAGTCAGCATATTCAATTTGTTTAAACAATTTAATAAATAATAATCTAGCAACTTCAACGGATGTGGCATCTCGCGTTGCAGAGGTGACTTTGAAAACTGCTTACCAAAATTTATATAAAAAAAAGAAAAAAAATAAATTGTTTTATAAAAATGCAAAATTTGAATTTAATTCCGTGTGAAAATAAAAAAATAAAAAAAGAAAAATTTTATTGCTTGTTCTGCATCTATTGAATTTGTTAATTTATTATTTATTATTGATTATTAATTATTATTTATACCAAGACGTAACAAGTAGGGATGAAAAGTGGTGCCATTTCTTGCACCAATGAAATGCAATGGTTCCCATAGTAGTCAGCGCTTTCAAATTGTTTAAACATTTAATAAATAATTATTTAGCAACTTCAACGGATGTGGCGTCTCGCGTTGCAGAGGTGACTTTGAAAACTGCTTACCAAAATTTATATAAAAAAAAGGAAAAAATAAATTGTTTTATAAAAATGCAAAATTTGAATTTAATTCCGTGTGAGAAATAAAAAAAATAAAAAAAAAAAAATTTTATTGCT
Source organism: Aphidius gifuensis (assembly GCF_014905175.1). Lineage (NCBI taxonomy): Eukaryota > Metazoa > Arthropoda > Insecta > Hymenoptera > Braconidae > Aphidius > Aphidius gifuensis. The sequence continues at coordinate 9,205,895 of NC_057792.1, read as the reverse complement.
TGCTCGGCATCCGTTGAATTTATTAAATTATTATTTATTATCGATTATTAATTAAAAATATACCAAGACGTAACAATGACATAATTTTTTTTGGATATAATGTTGACATTAATTTTGATTGCTTTGAATTTGGTGCTGTGAATTGCTCTGGACACAACGGTAAATCTTTATGCCATTCATGTAAATCATCCAAATCTACTTCCAAGATATATTCAATTTCAGCTTTATCAGATATATATCTTTTTTTAAACAATATATTGCCAAGAAGTTTTCTTCTAAAAAATAGAAGAAGTTTTTCTCAGTGTAAATGTTTCATGAAAGATTTTTTTTTGTTGTTATTCTATGAGTTTCTGGTACACATATATAATAAACGAATTTCTCTAAAGTGGAACATCTATTCTATATTTTCTTTTCATTCAATGGTAAAGAAGAAAACGTGCGCGTGCACCTAAATGAACAGTAAAAGTAAAATTTAAATATATAAAGATAAAATTAGCTTTGAAATTTCGTAAATTTTCGACACATTTTTATAGAAGCAGTTTAAAAATTCTTGTAGTATACAAATACAAACGACTAATTTTCATAAGAATGGTATATAAATTTTTTTGAAACTTTTAAAAAAATCAAAATAGTTTTTGCAAAGGACTGGTTATAAGCTAGTCTGTTTTTATAAAACTAACTTTACATAATTTTTGTAAAATATTTTTGTATGAGAGGTTTTTTTTAAACTTCAATAACGAGTTTTTTACCTTCAAATTTCTTGTGTACACAGGCAACAGAATCAGAAGAATGTGCTGATAGATCACCGGTTCATGAAAAGTCGGATTCTATACCTCGAAATGTACATAGAAGAAATTTCTATGCTGATTACAACAAAAGTAGTGAAAGGATAAAATCTCATAGATCGAGTGATCGTAATAAATCAGAATCACGAAATAAGGCATACATGAAAAATCAAATAGATTTTTGTTATTATAGTATAACATAAATTACCGAAATAGAAAAGTAGTTGTAGCTAAGGGAGGAATAAATTCGTGGTAAACAATTGAAATTAACAAATAAACTATGCTTGAAACAGTAAAGTGAATAAATTGAAAATAAAGCATTCTTACATGCATTTTTATCGAGGTCTTTGAAAATATTATGTTGTTCTGTGAGTACTGGGTTCGAATCTTGGTTAAAGAATTTTTTTTTTTTTTATTTTTACAAAATGTTGAAAATTTTTAAATCATGTTTTTAAAAATTTTTTGAATAAATTTATTAAAGGATTAAACAAAATTTTTATATAATTTCTATAAAATTTACTTGATTGATTCGGCAATTTTTTACAAAATTTTTTCATAAAAATCATTTTTTACGAAATTCTGATGAATTTATTCCCGATGGAAATATATAATTAATTAACGGAAAATCTTCAAAAATTTTGAGAATTTCATTCATTCACAAGCTTTGGTACCATATTAATATATTGAATTTATTTTTTTTAATGTTTTCGCTAACTCGGTTTATTATGCTCGATTGTATTAATGACTTCCATTAACGGAATTTTATTTTTAAAAAATTCTTTTAGGATCGTAGTTCAATGCACGTTCCAGTAAACACGAACTCCGATCGAAGAAAAAGAAATGAGAATAAAAGCAGTCGATCAAGAGAAGAGGATAAAGAGGTTCAAGCTCAATTTCAAAAGAAATTGGAAAAACTTGAAAATACTGTCAAAGCAATCGAGAAAGAGGTTATAAAGATGAAAGAAATTATTGAGAAGAATTTAAATGCTGAATCGCTGAAGATACTGGAAATTCTATTGAAATTTGAGAATATAGGTAATTTTCATATTATTTTACTGTTAAGTCAAGCTTTCATTTTTATTGCAATGACAGCTAAAAAAAAAAAATTCATAAATTTCATCAATATTTCTTTATATGTCTAGCCAAAGAAAACAAAAGAAAGCCACAACCATTCTTTGACGGATCCGGCTTACCATCGGTTAGTTTTGTAAGACGAATTCCAGACTCCAACAATAAAGAGGTACAATAATTTTATATTTATTCAAATGATTCATCATATTTTAATATAAGTGAACGTCAACAATCGTAACTCTTCTATTTTTTATTTCATAAACAGATACATATTGGGCAAGGTATATGGATAAACAATGGCAGCTGGTGCAATGTCAGAAATCGTGCAGGAACTTCAGAAAGTAAATTCATAAAAGGCTTGATGTCCGCAATTTTCACTCCGGACGAAATCATAAACTCCAGTGCTTTAGGTCTAACCTCAAATTGCGAAAAAGTTCCGGAAAAACGACCTGCATTGAATCCTGTAAAAATGTTAGCTCTGCAAGGTAGCCTTTATCATATTTCTCATTAAAAATATTTATTTCTTTTTTTATAATTGTTCTTTTTCAATAACTGTTGTTGTAAAAATAGAATAAGTTGATTTAATTTAATAGTTTTTCTATTAAATTTTTATTATTGCAATAATTATCAAATTTTTGTTTTCATCATATTATAAATTGAAATTTTCAGATAGCCTTACTTGGTTTAAACAAATGTATAATGATGAGATGACTCTGGCTCAATGCAGAATAGAAGCCGAAAAAGTCCTAAAAGAATATGTGGGCAGCAAAATAACAGACTCAAGAAAGCCTTTAAGACCAAAGACGGTAATAAACTATATTATAATAATAATTACTTTCTAAAAATAATATTAATAAAATAATTATAGTAATGAATGTAATAACATTTTAGCTTGCTTATGGACGAAAGAAAAGAAACGACATGATGAGGAAAAGAAAAAACAACTGTTTAAAGAAGAAAACAACGTTGGTTACAAAAAACGACGTTTGTCACAGTGATAGGTGCAGTCACAGCCGCAGTCGCCACCTCAGCCTCAGCCGCAGTCGTAGTCGTAGTCACAGTCGTAATCGCGGTCACGGCCGCAATCACCGTTTCAGCTTCAGTCGTAGTCATAGTCGTACCCATAGTCGTAGTCATAGTCGTGGTCGTGATCTTAGTCGTAGTTAAAGTCGCAGTCGTAATGATAGTCGTAGCCCTGGTCGTTGTCATAGTCAAAAATGATTGACTGCTCCAATTGTGCCCAAGTCGTAAAAAATAAAATAATTTGTCAATTAATGAATTATGCTTGTTTTCGTATCATACAGGTCTTTATTTCAATAAGCAAGTAAATAAAACAAATTTATTTTGTCAACTGGTATTTACTTAATTAATAATTGTCCCCCCCACACAAGTGAAAATTTATAATGCATAAGTACGCACGTAAATAATGTTAAAAGTTCAATTATCATCAATTAATATTATTTTCAATATAATTCGTACGTTTTTAAATATCTTCTCTGAAAATATTTTTACTTGGGTACAATTTTTTCACGTTAGTTCAGAATAATGTTGTTTTTTTATAGCTTACAATTTTTTTTTATCTTCTCAAATATTTTTATTATTAGTATTTTTTTTTGTGCTCATTTTTATTTTATTTTTCTTGTATTGAGATATGTTTGTGCACCTCAATGTAACAAAAATGTGATAAATGTTGCCATTTTATTTTAGATTAAAAAATTAATATAAATAAGATAAAAACTACATAATTTTTGTTGATTGGGCATTTTATAATCAATAATCATAGTTAAATGAGAGAGAAAATCAAACCATTTTCATGAGAAAAAAATTAGAAAACTAGATATTAAGAAGTTGTTTTCATAACAAAAAAATTTTAAATTAAAAGAGTTCTCATCAAGTTTTTAATGTGTAACATGTTGTACTAAGTATTTCCTTAGTGATAACTTGTAGAATCAGGAAAAAAAATAATACGTTTTGTTTGCAGGGTATGATTTCATTTTTATAAAATTTCTATATTCGTAATACTCGACAATGTATATGTCAATCAAAATTAATAAAAAAAACTTATCTGTAAACTTAAAAACTATTTTTTGTATAATCTTGTTAGTTTATTTGCTATAATCAAATTATTTTTTTTGATAAAAAACGAAAAAAGAAGAAAAACATGATAGAATCTTCTAAAGTGTGGTTGGAAAAATATGAGTTCAAATGAATTCTTAAAAAATCGATCTTATTTGATCTTATAGAATTTTAAAATCATTTGTAATACTTCGTATCTTGACAAAAGATTAAAACCCTAATCCTTCTCATTGATTTATACGACTTATAGAATCCCACTAAATACAACCGTCTTATAAAATGTTATAAAAATCAGAATCCTTACTTTGTGCCTCATAAAATTTCATAGAACACAGAAAAAAAAAAATTCACCCCATAAAATAACATAGGAAAAGTATCATCATGATTTTCAAGCTTTTTTTGAGACGAAAAAACAAAAAACAGTGCAAAAAAAATGTACAGTGACAATTTGAAGGTATTTTCGTTAGCTACAAAATGAGACTAATATCAACTTTCTAAAATTAAAACTGACTGAGTTATGCAAAGTCAAAGATATACAGCCATACGCGCGCGTGTTAATTAAATGAGAAATACAAAAACCCGATGAGCAGGCTCAAAAAAAATCCTAAAAAAAAATTTTTTTATTTTTTTTTTTGTGTCATCATAAAGAACCTCAGGAGGGCACAAAAAAAGAAATTCTTGTTTTTTTGGACAGGTCTATTATATACGTATATAATTTTTTTTTTTTTTTTTTGTTATTATTAATATATATTTTTTTTTTTTTGAATTCTTCAATTAAAAATAAAAATTGTTTGTTGTAAGTGTTACCTCCTTTGATGTTCCTTCCTGAAATCAAAGAATTTTCAGCGAGAAACGTCAAAGTGTATTTGTTCATTCAATGGCATATAGGATAGGAAAGGTATCGCGAAGGTTTGCCATCAGTAGGAATATCGGTCATTTTAATTTGTTTATCCAAGGAAATGTGTGTGTTTCGTTTTGTTCTTCATTGTTTATTGGTTTGTGTGTATGGTTGTAGTCCGGGTGTTGTGGTACGATCAGGTAAATTTGTGGCTGTAGTTCCATTGTTTTTTCTCCTTTATTTTCTTCTAACTCTTCTCGCTATTTGTTCTGCTCTCCTTCTCTGTTTCTTTCGTTCATGTAAATAGTATAGCAATGAGAGTCCTGGATCACTCTTCTGTTGTGCTTTATTGTTCTTCACTGCGGTGCCAGTGGGGGGTCTATTATACTTCATGAAGTTGGGTCTGTGTGTGTGTCATAAATCTAGGTATGGATAACTGGAGATAAGGACGTGGGTCGAGAAAAATGAATGTGGGTACGGAAGAGTTATGAAAGAAGAACTCTGTTTTGAAATGATAATTTCTTTTCGATACAGGGTAATTCTGATTTTGATTAGAAATTTATATGAAGAATGAGAGTTAATAATCAATGTTTCGAAATTGTTTTAAAAAGTTACTCAATTTAGGATTATTCGTTATCGTTTGAGGGCTATAAACAGGAAGGCATATAATTGAAAGTAGAAAGTAAAATTTATATATTTACTAAAGAAAGAAAAAAACAAAAAACGTTTGATTTTTTTTATAAATTGAATTATTATTTTTTTTCAATGTTTTCTAAAAATTAGTTAATTCATTATTGAGAATATGGATGTATAAAGAGCGGAATGGGTTAATAAATAAATAAAAGGAATTAATTTGTTAGACAAAAAAAATGTTTTCATTTTCCTTAAATTATTTTAGTTCATCAATTTCTATGACATCATTATTTTCTTTTTCTATTTCATCTTCTACTAATTCTCCTTTTTTAATTACATTTTCCACTCGTTCTTCTTCTTCTTCTTCTTCTATTTTTTCTTCTGCTTCTTCTTCTCAATCAGTCAATTTCATTTTAAAGTTGTTTCAACTCTCCCACTTCCTTCTGTTGATTCTTGAAGAATTTTGTAACATCTGAAATTAAAATAGAAGGAATATTAATAATGTGCAACAAAAATAACAAAAATTTTTTTGTTATGATAATAATGAATAAATGAATTATATTCACCCCTCTTTACTTGAATCGTTTGGATTGATCTTGTTAATAATGCAGCTAACTTCCGTGCATATATCCGGAGCTAAAACAATACAAAATGCAATAAAAATTAAATCACTAATGAACAAAAGTTTTATTTAAGAAAAATTAATAATAAAATAATGATAATGATAAAAATTACTTTTTTCAAATAAATCTCCCTGTGACCAGATGGTTTGTTCCTTTATATGAATCTTCCAACTGCACTGTCATTTTGATTCGACCCAGATAATTACAAAACCTTGCATGTTCACGGCTAATCTGGAATAAAAAAAATTTTTTATATTATTAATAAATAAATTGTGAGATGCAATGGGAAATTTTTTTATATGAAAACTATGTTGATTAAAGAGAACAATTGATGGTTTTATATATGAGAACCACGTGGTGATTTTATATGAGAATCATGTGGTGATTTTATTCAATAATTTCTAACGAAAAATCTTATGTAAAAAATATATAGAAAAAAAAACATAAATCATTGAAAAGAAAATAGAAAAGATGAAAAATAAATGAAAAAGTAAATTAATTATTCCATGAAATGAAACATGTGATGATTTTTTTTTTTATTAAATAAAGGGTTATGAGACAAAAAAAAATAAAAAATAAAAAAACAACGTAAAAATAGGGTAATCATCAATAAAAAATGAACGAGAAAGAATTGAATAGTTAATAAAAAAAATATTAACATATCTGCTCCAATAAATGGTTCTGAACTTTTACCACGTGTCTTAAATAACTATGATAAAAAATAAAGAAAAAAAATCACCTGACGTTGTAGATGTTCAAAATGAAATGATCATGAGGTAGTTTTAGAGGTAAAAATTTTTAAGGAAATGGTAGGGAAAATGCGTATCTTTCGCCATGATTATTTCTCATAGTTGATTTCTGAACCAATCACTGTACGCATTTGGAACGTAGAAAAGAATTGTCTTTCGAATCATCCAATCATAAAATTTCTATTATCTGATTGAATGAGACAATATTTTTCTAACCAATCAAAACCTGAAAAAAATTTTCCGACTTCTTGATCCTTTTTTTTTCGCTCAACCATTCAGAAAATTCCGCAATATATGATTAGTTTAAAGGATATCGCCATTTTTATGATACTTCATGATACTCTAACTATACTTCACTATCGTCGTGTTTAAAGTTTCATTGAAATCTGACAAAAATAAACGTGGCGATAGCAAGGTTCAAGACCTGGTGCGTAAGCGTATTAATTTAATAAATTAATTATCAATTAAATATATTTCTCAATGAAAATAAACTAATAATTTCAAAACAAAAAAAATGTTTATAAAATTGTGTTGGTATAAAAAATAAAATAAAAAAAAAAACGTAGTGACAGTGAGGTGAGAGGACCTAGTGCATTAACTATGTGAAATTGATAAATTTATTATTTATGAAATATATTTGTTTTCAATAAAATAAATTCATTTTTTCAATAAACTAATAATTTAAAGTAAAAAAAAAATAAAATTTATAAAATGGTGTTTTTAGATGATAAAAAAAAAAAAAAAAAAAACGTGGTGATAGCGAGGTTAGAAGACCTGATGCGTCAACTATGTGAAATTAATAAACTTGTTATCTATTAAATATATTTGTTTATAAAGAAATGAATGTATTTTTCCAATAAACTAAGAATTTAAACTAAAAAAAAAAAAATATATAAAAACCCATACAATTATATCTGTGAGTTTGTGTGCGTGTGGAAATAAAATAATGAACGTGTTCGTTATGAATACAGAGGATACGTAGTGCACGGCTCCATAGCAGTAAAAAATGAAAAAAAAAATCGCTAATTTTGGAAACACAAACCTGGTTAGTAACTCCGTTCATATTTATTGATATAAATATCGAATTAAGAATCAAATATAATCTCCGTATAATCCTTTCCACAAATTAAATTAAAATTAAATCTCATGTGATTTCTTTTCGATTTATTATTCAGATTTATTTTCCCAGTTCATGTGATCTATTTTTCGGAGCTTTTTAATTCATTCAAATTATTTTTACTCCCAGAATTGGGATGATTATCAAACACATGTCTTCATTCGCTCGCAGTACTCAAACATTTATAGACAGTCGTTATCGAACAGCGATCGGACTGCTATCGAATCCCAGGTAGGATCCCACAAGGGTGAACGGCCGTGTAATCTAGGCTTGTACCAAGCCTGTGTCGATTGTTATTTCCAAGCCTCACACAAGGTTAAAAATTCCAAGCTCGTGTCAAGCTTGTATTTACAGTCATTGCACAAGACTTGTTATCCCAGGCTTGTACCAAGCCTGTGACAATCGTTAATTCCAAGCCTCACACAAGGTTAAAAATTCCAAGCTCGTGTCAAGCTTGTATTTACAGTCATTGCACAAGACTTGTTATTCCAGGCTTGTACCAAGCCTGTGACGATCGTTAATTCCAAGCCTTACACAAGGTTAAAAATTCCAAGCTCGTATCAAGCCTGTATTTACAGTCATTGCACAAGACTTGCTAGTCCAGGCTTGTACCAAGTCTGTGTCAATCGGTAATTCCAAGCCTTAAACAAGGTTGAAATTTCCAAGATTGTGTCGAGCCTGTATTTACAGTCATTGCACTAGACTTGTTAGTCCAGGCTTGTAACAAGCATGTGTCAATCGTTAATTCCAAGCCTCACATAAGGTTAAAAATTCCAAGCTCGTGTCAAGCCTGTATTTACAGTCATTGCACAAGACTTGTTAGCCCAGGCTTGTACCAAGCCTGTGTTAATCGTTAGTTCCAAGCCTCACACAAGATTAAAAATTTCAAGGTTGTGTCAAGCCTGTTTTTCCAGTCACTAGACAAGCCTTGTTAATCCAGGTTCGACACAAGACTGTCCCTTTGATTTTCCCCGCCCTCACACGAGCTTCGTAATACAGCCTTGTTTCAAGCTGGTGCCCATTGTTTTACCAAGCTCGACACGAGACTTGACTTATGCATATATTTAACTCAAAAAAAAAAAATTATAGTAATTAGATATATAAATTTAATATAAATTTCAAATAAAAAATATCAGGCTTTGACTATTGTGTGAGGCATTCGCGAGGACTGTGTGTTTAGTCTCAATAGAATTTATTTATATAAAAAATTTTGACGACCACTTTTATCAATACCCCGATGGTCGACATGATAGTGCATTGGACTTCCACGTGAGAGGCCCCGGATCGATCCCGCGTCGCATCCCTAGTTTTTCGTTTAATTATTATCGCTTAATAGAATTGTCTGAATTAAAAAATAACAATGTCGGAATTATTAAATTAACAATAATAATAGATTAACTATAAAAATTTATTTATATTTTTTTTAAAATCGTTTTTGGAAGCTTGAGTCAAGCCCGAGGCACAAGCCTTGGCACAAGGCTGGAATACGAGTCTTGGCACGAGGCTGGGATACGAGCCTTGGCACAAGGCTTGTCATCAAGCTTGTAACATAGGCACATTTCCAATCACTTAACAACCTTGGCACAAGCTTGTAGCACAAGCTAGACACAAGCATGTGAGCCTTGTGCACAAGCTTGTGCCAGGCCTGGCACAATCGTTTACTCCTACCTGGGATAGGGATATATCATCCAAAATATCTATACTGATTCATGTATCTATCATTTTACAGTACCCGATATTTATGATCATATGAAAGAAGATATCGAGAAGTTTGATACATCAGATTATGAATTAGATAATCTTTATGGAATACCTTCAGCAAATAAGAAAGATGTAGAATTGATGAAAGATGAAAATTATGGTAATATAATGACCAAATTCATAGGATTCAGAAGTAAATTATATAGTTATAAAGTTAGAATCAACTCAAGTGATGATAAGAATAAAGTTTATTCAAACGCGTTAGAAAATCTGCTATGAAAAAAATTACTTTTGATGATTATAAACGATGTCTTGAAAATTAAATAGAAACATTTGAAAATTGAAATCTAATTCGCTCTCGCAATCATTATATTAAAACAATTACAGTTAAAAAAAAATTTTAAAGTTGGCAAGATGATAAACGTAATTTGCAAAGAGGAAGTACTGATACGTTACCGTAAGGATATATCACAATATTAGATCACGGTTATATCAAATTAACATTGTTCTACATTGTATACATATAGTGATTAAGGATATAATTAATAATGAAGAACCAGTATATTTCAGTTTTATTTATTTATTTATTCATCTATTTATCTAAAACCTAACCATTTGACAACATTTTGTTACCGCGAGTTTTTATAGCTTTTTCAACTTAAAATATATCAGGGTGTTTGACTTTCATTAATTTTTCTTCATAAAAACAACCTTCTATTGGATTATTCTGATAATCTTTCAATTTATAGGTAATAGGTTTTGTTTTATTAATTTTTATAATCGTAAAAAACTCATTCGTCCAATTTCGAATATATCCTTTTTCAAATATATGTTTATATTTCCTGATTCGAACGTTATCATTAATTTCAAAATTTTTCGCATTATTCGATAAAATTAATGATGAATAAATATTTTTTTTTTAATTCTCTACATTTTTTAGGTTTACATCTTTAGGTTTTATTTTTATTGTTCTATGTTTTGTATTATTATATTCCAATATTAGCTCAGGTAATAGATTAATCCATTTATAGTTTCCATGGAAACCGAATTTCATTCACATTTTTCTTTTAAGTGTACGATTAAATCTTTTACAAATCGAAGCTTTCAAGTATTTGATAAGCTGGACACCCTCATGAAAAAATATATATCCTGGATATACGCCATTTGGATATATCCTGGATATATCTTGGATATATCTTGGATATATCTTGGATATATCTTGGATATATTTTGGATATACCCTGGATATATCCAAGAGCTACTGGTGTTATTCTTAAGAAGTTTCAGGATATATCCGATTGGCGTATATCCAGGATATATATTTTTTCGTGGGGGCATTCACACGCTATTAACAAAACTATTAAACTTATCTATACCACCAACACTAATAAAACTATTAGCCTTATACCTGACTAACAGACGTAACATTATAAGTATAGACATGAGTCAAGTATTATATGAAATGTATGCGAATTTCAGTGAATCATACTATGGAAATTATCAACAATTTTCAATTTCAAAAGGAAGTTTCAAATCAAAACTTTTTTTTATTGTAATTAATTGTAGCAGACAAAATGAAATGTTAAAAAGCGGACTAGTCGATGTACGTTTAGAATTCGAATCAAAAGAAAACTTTCCAGCAGATATATCAGAATATTGTTTGATATATAAACCAATTAGCGGTATCATTAGAAGTAAGTTTGAAATATTTTATTATTTATTCATAAAAATAAGGATGATCTATCATTTCTTCTTCTTCTTCTTCATAGTCTTCAACAATTCTTTTATTATTATAATTACTTTTTTCAATATTACCATCAAATTTAACACATCTATTGTCTTCTCCTGAAACACCCATTCTCAAAATTCCTTTCTCAATGGCTTTGGAAAATTCTTCATAGTCTTTCTTTTCAGCTTTGAAATGTTCAACAAATCTTGATGGTAGGAAAACTTGAGTAATCTTATTCAACTCAACTGTTACTCCTAATCCATATTTTGTATTTATTTGACATACCTTGGTGACTTTGTAAATCTTTCCACTCTGTAGTTTCTAGATTGGTAAATATTCTCTTGCTTTTTCCATTTTTTTCGAATTTTTGAGATCCATTTTTATCTACAAAAAAAAAATTAAATAAGATAATTATAATTCGATAACAATTTATATATATATATCGGTGGATATATTGCCCTTTAAGAGACTTATTTCTGGTAGGTTGTATTAGGATAGTTTAATTATTGAATAACTGACACAATTAAAATTTTAGTTGAATAGTTTAATTTTGATCACCACTGACTCTAATTTATCTATCAAATTATTATTCAATTTATTTGTTATATTATTATTTAATTTTAAGTTCAATATTTTAGCAAGACCACTGACGGGAGAGTGATAAGTAGGCCACAAGATTGGAAATGCAACTAACTAATAAAAATATCACTTTTTCTTGTCCTTTTTTTCCGTCGGTAAGGTAGAAAAGAGAGTTATTATGGAATCAACGAGGATTTCTCAATATCCTTCTCTTTTACCGCAAGATAGCAGCAAAGATGGTAGCAATCTAGCTCAGTAATGAATAGTAGAGGAGTCCAGTCTACTATATTGAGCTATGAACGTCATTCGGACGCCATTTCAGAATTTGACGCTGCGTGCAGCCATTATTACCAAGGTCATTAACTTTTGGTTCAGTAACTCGCAAAACCTATGTCAATACGAGCACGATAATGTTCCTATTTTTCCAGGCGTTATAGAATATCTTTTGGGTTACTTCCTCATTCCAGTGCACCAAGTGGTCGAATGCAAGATCAGTTCGTAGCCACGCATGGTTTTATAGACGGTAAGACAGAGGCAAAAACAGGATGTGACATTGAATTGAACGAAATATCTTTTAAATGGTAGTCTTTAGGACCCAGAACACGTTGCACCTATTTCCAATCATTTTTATTGTCTGCCGTCCACAGGTAAGCCACGTAAAAAATCGATAATTTATATGACTCTGAATTGATTGGGATTTGTTTATTACTTTTAATTTTATTATATTAAGTTAATTTTAAAATTCCAATCAAATAAGTTATCATCCGGCCGAGTTATTAATTTTTGAAAATTGAAAAAAACATGAATTATAGCGTAACTCTAAACTGATTGGCGAGCTAGGTTAATTTTCTTCAATGTATTTTAAATATAAAAAAAAAAATTCCAATCAAAAAAAAAATCATTAAAAGGGTTAAAAAAATTATTAAAAATTAAATTGAATTGTAAAGTAATGCGGGGCCTGAGCGGTATGGGGAATACAGAGGGGCGTGAAAATAATAGAGTGATGGGAGTTTTTTAACTTTTTTTTCTCTATAGTTGTCCTCTTCTAATATAAACTCCAAGCTGACTGCCAAACTCCCCACCACTCTATTATTTGCACGCTCAGCCCCTGCATTACTCTACAATTCAATTTAATTTTTAATAATTTTTTTAACCCTTTTAATGATTTTTTTTTTGATTGGAATTTTTTTTTTTATATTTAAAATACATTAAAGAAAATTAACCTAGCTCATAATCAGTTTAGAGTTACGCTATAATTCATGTTTTTCAATTTTCAAAATTATATCTCGGCCGGATGATCTTATTGATTGGAATTTTAAAATTAACTTAATATAATATAATAAAAGTAATAAACAAATTCCAATCAATTCAGAGTCATATAAATTACAACGGACGGCTGAACAATAAAATGATTGGAAATAGGTGCAACGTGTTCTGGGTCCTAAAGACTACCATTTAAAAGATATTTCGTTCAATTCAGTGTCACATCCTGTTTTTGCCTCTGTCTTACGGACTATTACGTCAAATTATATTGCTCACACAATCACTCAGTTATAGGTTACTCTGACAGCAGGTAACTACACTAGTGAGAAAGAGTGATATACAATGTCCTACCTATTGTAGGGTGTCTTACCTATAGCGACAACGTGCATTATCTGAGAGAGTATCAGGAGCATAGTCAGCTTCAGCAGTGACATCAACTAGTTCCACTCTAGGAACATGTTGCAATCACCAAGAAGCTAACTAACTCCACTGGAAGCCGACAATTGCTAGTCGTCAGCCAGCTTTCGGAGCTAGCTGATGGCACCGGGACTGGAGACAGTTGGTTGTCGGCTTCTGGTAAAGCTAGCTGATTCATTTTTGGAGTTGCAAAATAAGTTCAATGATTGTATTTGAGGTCAGTCCTTAAAAAAAAGAAATTTTTTAATTAAAATGATGCTTCGTAGAAAAAAAAGATTGAATATTCATGTGAATCTTGTAGATTGACCATTATTAAAGAAGGGGGAGGGGAATTATTGAGGGTGACGGGATGACTCCAGATGCAAAAAGGGTCATTTGTTATTTAAGGATGACTCTTAGTAACATAAGGGAGGGAAATAACCTAAGTGCGCCAATTTCAGGTGAACTAAGTGAGCAAGAGCCAGCTCTTGCTTCATTTTATACAATTGGCAATATCCTCTCTCACTAAGTACAGTTCGTGAAATCCTTACCAGTGAGAACAAAGTATCGGAGCAGAAATGATAAAGTTAAAAAGATATTGGGCAAACATTGGCAAATAGTTACGAAAATTGACAAAATTCGTCTAATTTTGACAAATTTTGTCAAATTTTTTTTGTTATCGCGACATGATAAGAATGATAATAATAATTCGTTCAGTTAGACATATATGTTGAGTGGTTTTGATATTTATTCCAGTAAAAAAATGATGTATGTAATGGATCAATGGAAGCATGTAAATGTTTGTCTTTAACAATATCAATCCATCATCATTGGGTAAATTTTGACATCATTATTTCTAATATACTATGGTTGTGTTGGTTAAATTAACATTGTTGATAATGAACTATCAATACTAAAAGCTGCTGGTCATTCTAGTTATGATAATTGTATTAATAGTATTGAAAATATCATTGAAAATTCATGTATACTTCTAATCAAACGACACAAATATAGGTTTGTCATAATATTTGAGATTCGAAAAAGAATTAATGAATTAATATATTGTTATAATTATTATTAATGAATAATAACTGTGGAAAACACAGAGCCTAATATCTTGCATATTCAAGATTCGAAAAAGAATCAACGACTCAATATAATAATTATTAATAAATAATAACTGTGGAAAACACAGAATTTAGTATCTTGCAAATTCAAGATAATAGTATTAATAATTATAATTATTGTTGAACAACAACTGAGTAAAAAACACAGGATTTAGCATTTTATATATGGGGCATTCCATGTCAACTCACAGGGTTTTTTCCCTCATCCTCTCAGATTTGAAAACGGATATTTTTTTTGGGTTAGTCATCGACTCAGATGTACCTCTAATTTTTTTTTTATTTTTACCATCATTAACCACCGAGCCAGAATCAAAAAACACCTCCTGCACAAGAGTAAACTACGATTTCGCCATTTTTTAAAATTCTGATTTTTTTACTGTGAATAGTAGAGCACCAGATTAGCTCAATTTCAAAATTTCATCATGGGATAACGATGGGTTCACTATAAAAAATTTTTTTTTTCATGACAAAATCACTAAAATCAGGCAAGATCATATGCCCAAATAACAGGTTTTTTTTTTGTTTCTTATAGGAAATTTTCTCACGATTACGGGAAAAATACGAAAAAAATTCCCACGCATGCGCAAAGTGGTTAAAAATCAATTTCAATTATCGAAAAAACGGCTATTTATCGGTTATATATCGTACAGCTTTGAAAATAACGATTGATTCTAAAATTTAATAATGGCGATCGATAAAACTCGTCAGAGAAAAACATGTCCTAATAAAAATTTCGATATCTCGAATAGTTTTCGAATTATCGATATTTTTTCAAAACATGTATACGATTTACTTAGCCGATAGATTTTTAACTATAGCTGTAATTATAGCTAAACAATCAATATTTATTCGAGATGTTAAATTTTTATTATGACACTTTTTTTTCCTTAACGAGTTTCATCAATTACTATTATTGAATTTTGGAATCAATCGTTATTTTAATAACTGTACGATATATAACCGATAAATAGCCGTTTTTTCGATAATCGAACTTGATTTTTAACCACTTTGCGCATGCGTGGGAATTTTTTTCGTATTTATCCCGTAATCGTGAGAAAATTTCCTATAAAAAACAAAAAAAAAACCTGTTGTTTGGGCATATGATCTTGCCTGATTTTAGTAATTTTGTCATGGAAAAAAAAATTTTTTATGATGAACCCATCGTTATCCCATGATGAAATTTTGAAATTGAGCTAATCTGGTGCTCTACTATTCACAGTAAAAAAATCAGAATTTTCAAAAATGGCGAAATCGTAGTTTACTCTTGTGAAGGAGGTGTTTTTTGATTCTGGCTCGGCGGTTAATGATGGTAAAAATAAAAAAAAAATCAGAGGTACATCTGAGTCGATGACTAACCCAAAAAATATATCCGTTTTCAAATCTGAGAGGGTGAGGGAAAAAACCCTGTGAGTTGACATGGAATGCCCCATATATAATTATTCAAAATCTAAGTCATTATCTCAGTAAGTAGTAACGTAAATATCTAAAACTTTGATATGTGGTAAATTTTAATTTATAAAAAATTCAAATATGTCAAGTATGTCAGCCAAAAAATAGTATGTGTCACGCAGACGCCATGTGAGTGATCCTCTCTCACACTCAGCTCACACAAAGATGATGCAGAGTCGATGGGCACGTAGACGAGAGGGGCCGAAGGCTTCGTGCGCTTCGTGCAGGCGAGAATTACTCACATTGCGTACTTGTTTCACAATATACTATTCCGATCGAAGTATAGGGCTCCAGTAATGCCATTTAGGGCCTATAGATAGAGCACGCGGCAACCCTGAGATAAGGCAGAATCGGGTATCATGTCACCTGAATCTTTGGCCTTTGGCCTTAATTATATGATATTGCTAATTCTTCAAAATTTATCTATAAACTGGAAGATATCGTCGAATTGTTACGATTATTGCAACTGATGATATTAATCGAACAGAAAAAAATGACCAATAACATATTGATGAATGTTTCTCTCACGCAGGCATGTAATGTTCTGTTAGTATATTATGAAAATCATATATCTATTACTTATATGGTAATATTGAGCAGATAGGCAGACTTCTATAGATGATGTGTTCAACTTATAAAAATGATATACAATGTATAACGGTCGGAAATTGGGTACATAATATAATTATGCAGACAACATGATTGGGTTGTTTTTTTTCAATTCAAACAATTTTAGCGAAATTTCGCAAAACTTGACAAAATTTGACGAAATTTTTAGAAAATTGCCCTTAGTTTGATAAAATTTGACAAAATTCGACAAATAATTTTGTCAAGATTTGTCGAAATTATTTTAGTTAAGGTGAACCAACTAAACTTTCCTATTTTTAATGATGGTCAAAACCGTGACAATATACAAAATATATATGATGATAATTATGATAACTATTTAATGTAGATGAGTGAAACTCGTCTCAATATGTATTCATATCATTCATATCTACTTTATAATATGAACATACATATATATAAGTGTGGTCCTTAATAAAGCTATGGTGGAATTTTTTCCATATTAGTTTTGTGGTCCAGGCATGACAATCAACAAATAATTTTAGACAAATGCCTAACTATTTTTTTCATTTGAAATTAATATCAATTCAATATCATTTAATCGAAATGATTTTATTTAATTATTTAATTTTTTTTATACACAATTTATCTTCTACTTGGAATTACTTTCGAATAAAAATTATAAATAGATTAAAATTTAAATATATATTTGTTATCTTTGTAACTTAGTATATAAAAAAAATCTTTTGAAATGAAAATATAAAATAAACAATTAAACAAAAATAGAAATAAATTCAGTATATTTATTGTTTTAACTTCATGATCAATTTTTTACATATTGTTTACAATGAATTCATCTATTCATTCATTCATTGATATTGATGATTTATTATATTGTAGAGCCCAGTAGTAATTAAACCAAAGAAGGACTGCAGTGGTATTACAGATACATAGTTGAATCAATCATTAGTACAATTTTAGAGTTATATATATTATTTATTATTGTTGATTGTCGAATTCATAATAATCATTATATTTATTAATATTAATAATCATAATTCATAATTAGTTAATAGATTAGTTAACATATCGATTACATAGCTACCTTCAAGCATTCTTTAATCAATCCTGGAGATATACTCCTTAATTCCATTATTCTATTTAAGAACATGGTTTCACGACATACTGTGTTAGAATGATCAACCTTTCTGGTTAGAGGAGTTGAAGTGTTAACATTCTGACAATATGATAGCGAAGTGAATGGAGATATAAGACGTAGATCAGTACTTACTTGAGGGAGTCTTACGTTATCTAACAACTCATGACTATATATGTCACTATAAAGAAGCTTGATAAAACACATAATCAGGGACAATTTACGTCTGAATTGTAACATTTATATATTGAATATATTGAATTTATACCTATTTTCGTTTAAAATTAATTCTATAATTGAAAAATTTTATATTGAGTAGATTCATGGTATTTTTTTTTATTTTTTAACGAGTTGAATTTTTTTTTTATTGCATTTAACATTAGATAATATTCTTAATAATATGGCTTTGATGTTTTTATTTTTTTTCTTATCCACTAACTTTTCAATTTAGTAATATATTTATTCTTCAAGAAGCACTTTATTTTTTTATTATCGCTTATTTTTGATTTTTCACTTTGGATTATTCACAACCTAAAAATTGACTTAGTATCCTGGTTTTAATCACAAATTCAATTGCTGTGATTCTTTTGTTTTCAGGTTATTTTTTTGCTGCTGCAACACGTTGACTCGACCGATGTATCTAATCCTTCATGTGCTCTTAGACGTTATTTTCGCTTGCTTATAGTTTGTTCAACATTATTTGCCTATATTAACAAAAATTTGATAACTATAAATTAATTTACCCTTTTTTTCATTTGTTTAATTATAATTTGTGCTATAAATTACTTTTTATGAGCTCATTAATTTTAAGCTTTGAAATAGCTTTTGTATCTTTTTTGAGACCTGCCCATGTTACCTCTGAACCAACACTATCAGTCATATCAGTGCTCAAAGCATGTGCAACGGATTTCTGAAGACTTTTACTTCCTAAATTAAAAATTTTAGTTTCTTGAAACAATAAAAATATGGAAATAATTTATTTAATTTTTATATTTCGGATATATCCTGAAAAATATATTGTAAATAAATATATAATAGTGCAGTTATATATCTCCAATATCTAAAATATAAAAAAAATATTTATAAGATATAGTGTTTTTGGCCGGAATTAATATAATACGTATGTATATTTCTTATATTCAAATTATAATTCACATCAATCGAGGATATATACGACATAACAAACAAGGAAAGAAACTAAAATACAGGTAAGATATACCCAGGTAGAAAAATATGTGTCGCGCCCGACTTAATAAAGTCGGAGGAAAGTCGGGATTTCAGTCGGGCCGACGTCGGCTATTCTGTTAAATTCCCTTAAAGTAAAAAATTTAGAATATCGATTTCATTTTCCCAAAGAAACTAAATTGTTGATAGATAGACTATTTATGTTTGTAATTTGTTTTTAATCATTCTAATCATAAATATTTTTCAATAGATTAAGCATAATTTTTTGTTTTACTGGAATTAACATTAAAATGACAGCTTGAGGTTATAGTCGAGATTTTAGACGACATTTATGAGAAAACGGTTCTCATCCGATTACTGTATATCGGAAATACTAAGCCTGCTGTTTTACCGGCAGGCTAGCGACGAGTAATTTTAAATATGCAACTTTAACAATCATGTTCATGTTTGAATCGGTTTGGATTAAATACAACTAGTTTAATAAATAAAAAAATCGTCTTGAATATTGTATTAGAATATAATTAGCGATTGTTTTAACATCTGTATATTGTATTGTTGACTCAGGTATATTACTATTATGATTATTATCATTATCATGTAGGAAATAAGGTAGCTAACCATACTGCTTTTCCTAGAACATTGTTATTCATTTAATAAATAAAGTACATGTAAATTTATTAACAAAAATAGAAAAGTCCAAGGAAAAGCAGTAGCTAAGGTAAAGATGTAGCTAAGGAATTAATGTGACTAAGGAATTATTTCCTTAAAACATAATTCTTTGGCAACCTCAATTCCTTAGCCACATTAATTCCTTAGCTACTGCTTTTTCTTGGACATTTGTATTTAAAAAAAAAAAATTTACATGTATTTTATTTATGAAATAAATAAAAAATGTACAAGGAAAAGCAGTAGCTAAGGAAAAGATGTAGCTAAGGAATTAATGTGACTCAAAAATTATTTCCTTGAAACATACTTTATAAATATTAATTCTTATTACATTCTTAGCTACTGCTTTTCCTTGGACATTTGTATTTTAAAAAAAATTTACATGTATTTTTATTTATAAGATAAATAAAAATGATTATGAAAGCAGTAGCTAAGGAAAAGATGTAGCTAATGAATGAATGTGACTCAGGAATTATTTCCTTGAAACATAATTTTTTATGGAACCTCAATTTCTTAAACATTTTTTCTTAGCTGCTTTTCTTGGACATTTGTATTTTTAAAAAATTTACATGTATTTTATTTATGAAATAAATAAAAATGTACAGGAAAAGCAGTAGCTATGAAAAGATGTAAGTATGAAAAGATGTAGCTAAGGAAAAGCAGTAGCTAATGAAAAGATGTAGCTAAGGAATTAATGTGACTCAGGAATTATTTCGAAACATTTTTGGCACATATTTTTTTAGTTGGTTATCTTTTTCCTTAGCTACTGCTTTTCCTTGGATATTTGTATTTAAAAAAAAAATTTACATGTATTTTATTTATAAAATAAATAAAAAATGTCCAAGGAAAAGCAGTAGCTAAGGAAAAGATGTAGCTAAGGAATTAATGTGACTAAGGAATTATTTCCTTAAAACATAATTTTTTTACCTCAACCTTAGTTACACATGCTACTGCTTTTCCTTGGACATTTGTATTTAAAAAAAAAAAATTTACATGTATTTTATTTATTAAAGAAATAAAAAATGTACAAGGAAAAGCAGTAGCTAAGGAAAAGATGTAGCTAAGGAATTAATGTGACTCAGGAATTATTTCCTTGAAACATAATTTTTTTTGGTAGTTATTAATTCCTTAAGAATTTTAGCTACTGCTTTTTCTTGGACATTTGTATTTTAAAAAAAAAAATTTACATGTATTTTATTTATAAGATAAATAAAAAATGGATAAGGAAAAGCAGTAGCTAAGGAAAAGATGTAGCTAAGGAATGAATGTGACTCAGGAATTATTTCCTTAAAACATAATTCTTTGGCAACCTCATTTTAGTTACATCTTTTTTTCTTAGCTACTGCTTTTTCTTGGACATTTGTATTTTTTTACATGTATTTTATTTATGAAATAAATAAAAATGTACAGGAAAAGCAGTAGCTAAGAAAAAGATGTAGCTAAGAAAAAGATGTAGCTAAAGAAAGGTAGCTATGGAGATGTAGCTAAGGAATTAGTGACTCAGAAATTATTTCCAAACATTATTTTTGGCAACATTATTACATCTTTTTTCTTTTTACTACTGCTTTTCCTTGGATATTTGTATTTAAAAAAATTTACATGTATTTTATTTATAAAATAAATAAAAATGTCCAAGAAAGCAGTAGCTAAGGAAAAGATGTAGCTAAGGAATTAATGTGACTAAGGAATTCTTTCCTTGAAACATAATTCTTAGCTACTGCTTTTCCTTGGACATTTGTATTTAAAAAAAAAAAATTTACATGTATTTTATTTATTAAAGAAATAAAAAGTGTACAAGGAAAAGCAGTAGCTAAGGAAAAGATGTAGCTAAGGAATTAATGTGACTCAGGAATTCTTTCCTTGAAACATAGATTTTTGGCAACATTAATTCCTTAGCCACATTAATTCCTTAGCTACTGCTTTTCCTTGGACATTTGTATTTTAAAAAAAAAAATTTACATGTATTTTATTTATAAGATAAATAAAAAATGGATAAGGAAAAGCAGTAGCTAAGGAAAAGATGTAGCTAAGGAATGAATGTGACTCAGGAATTATTTCCTTGAAACATAATTCTTATAACTATTTTAGTTACATCTTTTCCTTAGCTACTGCTTTTCCTTGGACATTTGTATTTTAAAAAAAAAAATTTACATGTATTTTATTTATGAAATAAATAAAAAATGTACAAGGAAAAGCAGTAGCTAAGGAAAAGATGTAGCAAAGGAAAAGATGTAGCTAAGGAAAAGCAGTAGCTAAGGAAAAGATGTAGCTAAGGAATTAATGTGACTCAGAAATTATTTCCTTGAAACATTATTTTTTGGCAACATTATTTTCTTAGCTACATCTTTTCCTTAGCTACTGCTTTTCCTTGGATATTTGTATTTAAAAAAAAAATTTACATGTATTTTATTTATAAAATAAATAAAAAATGTCCAAGGAAAAGCAGTAGCTAAGGAAAAGATGTAGCTAAGGAAATAATGTGACTAAGGAATTATTTCCTTAAAACATATTCCTTATAACATTAATTCCTAGTTACATTAATTCCTTAGCTACTGCATTTTCTTGGACATTTGTATTTTTAAAAAATAAATTTACATGTATTTTATTTATAAAATAAATGAAAAATGTCCAAGGAAAAGCAATAGCTAAGGAAAAGATGTTGCTAAGGAATTAATGTGACTCAGGAATTATTTCCTTGAAACATAATTCTTTGGCAACCTCAATTCCATAGCTACATCTTTTCCTTAGCTACTGCTTTTTCTTGGACATTTGTATTTTTAAAAAAAAAATTTACATGTATTTTATTTATAAGATAAATAAAAAATGGATAAGGAAAAGCAGTAGCTAAGGAAAAGATGTAGCTAAGGAATTAATGTGACTCAGGAAATATTTCCTTGAAACATAATTTTTTGGCAACATTAATTCCTTAGCCACATTAATTCCGCAGCTACTGCTTTTCCTTGGACATTTGTATTTTTAAAAAAAAAATTTACATGTATTTTATTTATGAAATAAATAAAAAATGTACAAGGAAAAGCAGTAGCTAAGGAAAAGATGTAGCTAAGGAAATAACGTGACTAAGGGATTATTTCCTTAAAACATAATTCTTTGGCAACCTCAATTCCTTAGCCACATTAATTCCTTAGCTACTGCTTTTCCTTGGACATTTGTATTAAATAAAATTACATGTAATTTATTTATAAAATAAATAAAAAATGTCCAAGGAAAAGCAGTAGCTAAGGAAAAGATGTAGCTAAGGAATTAATGTGACTAAGGAATTCTTTCCTTAAAACATAATTTTTTGACAACATTAATTCCTTAGCCACATTAATTCCTTAGCTCCTGCTTTCCCTTGGACATTTTTTATTTATTTTATAAATAAAATACATGTAAATTTATTTTTTTAAAATACAAATGTCCAAGGAAAAGCAGTAGCTAAAGAAAAGATGTAGCTAAGGAATTGAGGTTGCCAAAGAATTATGTTTTAAGGAAATAATTCCTTAGTCACATTAATTCCTTAGCTACATCTTTTCCTTAGCTACTGCTTTTCCTTGGACATTTTTTATTTATTTTATAAATAAAATACATGTTAATTTTTTTTTTTTAAATACAAATGTCCAAGGAAAAGCGGTAGCTAAGGAAAAGATGTAGCTAAGGAATTAAGGTTGCCGAAGAATTACATTTCAAGGAAATAATGTTGCTTAAAATATAATTTTTTGGCAACCTTAATTCTTTATCTACATCTTTCCTTAGCTACTACGTTTCCTTGGGCATTTTTATTCATTTCAGAAATAAAATACATGTAAATTTAATTTTTAAGAATACAAATGTCTAACAAAAAACAGTAGCTAAGAAAAGAATGTAGTTATGAATGAGGTTAAAAAATTATATTTTAAGCAACATTATTCTCAAAAAACAATTACAGGCAACCCAATTCCTTAGCTATATCTTTTCCTTAGCTACTGCTTTTCCTTGGACATTTTTATTCTTGTGAAATAAATTTACATGTACTTTATATATTAAATGAATAACAATGTTCAAGGAAAAGCAGTATGGTTAGCTACCTTATTTCCTACATGATAATGATAATAATCATAATAGTAATATACCTGAGTCAACAATACAATATATAGATGTCAAAACAATCGTTAATTATATTCTCATACAATATTCAAGATGATTTTTCATTTATTAAACTAGTTGTATTTAATCCAAAACCGATTTAAACATGAACATGATTGTTAAAGTTGCATATTTAAATTTATCGTCGCTAGCCTGCCGGTAAAACAGCAGGCTTAGTATTTTCGATATACAATTGATGAGAACCGTTTTATCATAAATGTCGTCTAAAAATCTCGACTATAACCTCAAGCTGTCATTTTAATGTTAATCGAGTAAAACAAAAAATTATGCTTAATCTATTGAAAATATTTATGATTAGAATGATTAAAACAAATTACAAACATAAATAGTCTATCTATCAACAATTTAGTTTCGAGAAAATGCAATCGATATTCTAAATTTTTACTTTAAGGGAATTTAACAGAATAGCCGACGTCGGCCCGACTGAAATCCTGACTTTCCTCCGACTTAATAAGTCAGACACTAGTCATTCGGCCGAAGTCGGCCGACAAGTTTTCTACCGGGATATGTAGTATATTCGAAATATATCTAATTTATATAATTTTGTATACTGTATAGTATATACTTAAAATATATCTCAAATATATATATATATATATCTGTATAAAATATATTATATTAAAAAATATAAAAATTAAAACATTAAAATTTATTTAAAATACATGACGAATATATGCAGTTTATATCTACTTTATTATTTATTTATGATCAAAAATACATTAGATTTATTTAAATTATTATTTATTTATAATATTTATTAGTTATTGTCGATCGACTAACAGTCGAGTGTTGAAACTTCGTTGAATTGGCAAAAAAAAAAAATCAGAAAAAAAATTTCAATTGGTGTAAGTCGACTACTAGTCAAGTGTTTGAACTTTATTTAATCGGAAAAGAAAAGTTCATTTATTTATTCATCAAAATTCGTCATTTCTTTTTTTCCTTAACTTAGACAACATGTTATTATATATATATATCTGTATAGAAAGTATATTGTATTAAAAATATAAAAAAATTATAGAATAATAATAAATGAAAAATTTATACAAAGATTTAAGATATATGTAATATGTATACATTAAAATTTATTTAAAATACATGACGAATACATGGTTGTCGAATATATGCAGCATATATCTACTTTATTATGATCAAAAATTTATCAGATTCTTTTAATCTATTATTTATTTATAAGATTTATTGATTATTATCGATCGACTAACAGTCGAGTGTTGAAACTTTATTGAATTGGCAAAAAAATAATCAGAAAAAAAAATTTTAAACTACGTATTTTCACCTTTTTTTATATGTATACCCAACTGCTATCGGTCGACTACTAGTCAAGTGTTTGAACTTTCTTTAATATATATTCAATATTATCCTTTATCTATTATAGTTGACATAAGTTCAAACATGATAATAAATAAAATTAATATTATGTCATCAGTTCATAACGGTTTGGCAAACGATATGCGTATATTTTATTTAATTTGTCGGATTCTAGTATGACAATTTTTTCGATTATTGATTCTATTTCAATCACATGCATGTTATCGTCTATTCTTTTCAATAATATATACTGATTAAAATAATTATCACCAAGAATCGACTGTTTCGATCTTGAGAAATATTTTCCTGCAGCGTAAGCCAGTTCATCCACAACTAAAAAACATTCAATTTCAAATATTTCATCATTTGTTAAAATAACTGTATAGATATTTCTTTTTTTCACTCGTTTATAATTGGAACTATGAATAATTTCTTTATTTATTATTGCTCGTGAAAAACATAATATTTTTGCACTATCAGGTATATTAAAATTCATACGTTTGAATGGCAAAGAATAATTTTTTGGCAGTTCATGAATTTTTGATGGTTTACCGATCATATGAATATTTTCTCTTATAGTTATACGAATTTTTGGCCATGTTTTCTTTTCCATTACCCTATCGAGACATTTTTTTTGTTTGCGTGACATGCTACTCCAACAGAAATTTCTAAGTTGTGAGACTACAGATACCATTCTAAAAGTATCACAAATTTGTAGAGCAACTCCATTCGAACTATGAATGTAATTCAATAAAACTTGCATATAGTCCTCGTACCTAAAAGTACTCTGTGTAAATAATGGACCCCAATTTAGTACACTTTGCGGCAAATGTAATAATAAATGACAGTTGAATGATATAAATTCTCTATATAATTTACTAATACCTGTTACGAATTCAGTTAAATAATTTTCTGCTTTAACGATTTCTGTTTTCAAAATATTTTTTTTTATCAAAATATAAATTGCTTTTGTCAATAAACTCCAGTGTTTCAAATATGCATTGTCGAGTTTTAGTTCTTTAAGTATTAAAGGAATAACACAACAACCACATAACCCATTCATGACCTTTCCAAAATTTGCATACAGATATAGATCTAGGGGTACGTGATACGTCCAGAGATGGTTTTATATATTTCAATATTTCATCAATTTTGTCAACATGGTTTCCAATATGATATGGCTTTCTTTCAGTCCCATTTGTAACAGGACTTATCCACAAATTCGTAAATGACCTAGTCACACCTAACGCTACTGCATGCAACCAGTCAACGTCCAGATTTGATATAATATCAAAACCTGGTATATCACTTAAAATAGATTTCCCTTTTATCCCTCTTATTTTTTATTCAGCATGTATCTGTGTGTCGTTATGATTGCGCAAACCTTCCCTAAAGAAACTATCGTTATCTGTTTGGGGATAAACGCGTGTATACCCTCTCCTTTTTTTTATACGTTAGTAGAGTATAGGGAGAGATAGCGGGCAGCGTGCTGTTAAATGGTATACGATCCACGAAAAAACCGGTTTTGGGAGTCGTTTTTTTACCTGCCCCCTTTCCCTCTGTGCCGCTTGCTCGCGTTCCCCCCTCGAGCACCTACAAACTCCGCGGGGCCCATACGCGACTACCCTGATAAAGTACCCTCAAAAAAACTACCCTTAAAAAACTACCCCTATTATTTTATTTATTATTATTATTATTATAATAATTATTTTTTTATTACATATATATTTTTTTATTATTTATTTATTGTTATTATTATTTATATATGTACGTATGTATATATATATGAATAATAATATTATTTTTTTTTTTTTAAATATTATTTTGTGATGTGTGCGCGCGCATAGGTGCAAGCAGACTACAAGCAAAAGTGTCAGCAGTGAATGGAAAATGTGTGTGAGCCAAATATGTGTGAGTGTAGTGCAACCATGTTCTGTAAAGTGTCTATAGCGCTCCAGCGGCAGCAAAAGACCCAACAGAAGTTTGGATGGAGAATGTGTGTAAGTCAAGTATGTGTTCGTGTAGGGCGGCCATGTTTGTAGTGCTAGTGTTCAAATCAGACTCTGTGTATTCGTATATACGAACATTATTTCATAAACAACCCTTATTATTTAAACATTGATATTAATGGAAAATTATTGAACAACCCTTATTATAAACAACCCTATGATTCGAATATCTTTATTAAATGCACTTGTTATTTCATAAGAAAATTCTTTCATATACCCATGTATTTAAAAATTTAATTAATTTTTTATTATTGAATGACTTTACTGTTTATTTTATTATTGTCATATTATATACTACTGTACATCTGACATAGAAGTTCCAATGGATACTAATATATCTATGTGACATGCAAGCAAAGCAGCAACTGACTTTTAAATTCATGCGCACGCACCCAAAAAAGCATGAACAATATATAGATATACTGTCACTGTAGTATAAGGCATGGGGACCCATATGGTTGTTTACATATTTTTGAATGTAGAACACAAGTGTTTTGAAATATTTTTATAAGAGTTAAGACATCGGTAAATGACACTTAACATTAATAAGATATTATTCAATGATACTTTAAATACTTATTATTTCCAAACTCTCTCTACTATTTAAATAATATTATTAACATTATTCCTATTATTATTCGATGAATATTTTATTGTTATTATTTTATTATTATGAAAATTATCTTTTTAACTGGAGCTATAATTTAAATATAACAATAACTATATATGTAATATCATTTCAATATTTTTTAATTTATTATTTTATTATTATTATTATGATTATCGTATTTTTACTTTTATCAATGTAAATATGGGTATAAATAATGTTATTTTTATTTTGAATACATTGGAGTTTATTATCATTTAATATTATTATTATCATTATTATTGATATTATTATTATTTATAAGCATCAAAGTGAGCTCTATATGAACTAGGTCTATAATTCAAATATAATAATTATGTTATTATTATTTTGATATTCTGAAATGCTTCATCATTCAATATCATTAAGATGATTATTAATAGAGTTACCTCACCAAACTATATTTTTCATTTAGATAAAATAATTATTACATATTTGATATTTTTTATTATTTTTAATATTTTTAAATTTTTATCATATGACTTTGTGTATATGTGCCATCCCGTTACGTATTGCTAATACTTGTACGCACCATGCGACGAAAAACACAACTAAATGTCTATAGTAGTTTATGAAGGTAAGTGTATAGGTTCAGGAGTGTATATACTGTGTAGTCAGGGGCGTTACATATAGCTGAATGTACAAATTTATGTTTTCATGATTACTTTCATATAATTCATGTATAGATGTACTTACACACCTATGGTTAAATATGTATTTTATCCTTTTAACTAGATCGACTATCAATAATAATATGTATTTACAAGTTATCAAACATGTATTACATAATTTTAAAAAACTATAATTGATAAATATTTTAATTCAAACTTTACTTTAATATCAAAGTCCAATAAAAAATGAAATTCAATCTGATACTGAAGAATGTGATTGTTATTATATATTTGAATATTCTTAATTATTCTTTTTAACAATTATTTTTTCTTTTCTGATAGATATGTATGGGAAATATTTACAGACACACACACACACACACGCAACGTGTATTCACTTGTTTGTATTTTTGAATGAAATAATTTTTTTGAATGAAGTAATTAAAAGGTGAAAATAAAATTCCCTACGATTATTTTTTTGTTATATTATATTTATTGTTATTATTATAATTGAGATATATTTATTATCATATTTACAAAATTCAAAATGAAATTAATTCTTATATTTGGAAAAAGAATTCACTGTTTTTACTTTGTAAATTTCTTAATTTAAATGCTTTATAAAAACTTGAATAGAAAAAAAAAACATCTGTTATTCTTAAAATGACTCATCTTTACATGAGAGAAATTGATATTATTTTTATGTAATGAAAAATTAAATAAGAAAAAACAATATTCACACTTGAAGGAAATCGATATTATAGACATGATATTTTCATAGATTAATTTAAATTTTTTAAAAAATCAAATGAAGAAAAATATTTTTATAAACTACTTGTTAAGAGAAATTGATATTACCAACATAATATTCCATATATTAATTTAAATATTTTACAAAATGAAAAACAATAAATTATTATAAATTATTACTCTCAAGAGAAATTGATCTTACCGACATAATACTTTCATACCCTAATTTAGATGTTGTACGAAATTAAAATAAAAAACAATAAATTTTTACAGATTAATTATCTCAAGAAAAACTGATATTACCGACACACCGATTTATATATATATATATATAATCAAAAAAGTAATACAAGAATTAAACCAAACACAATTGTCATTTGAAAATAAATTCCTTATTTATACGTTAGAAATAAATATGAGCATTTTATCTGAACATATATTGAAAAAAATTAAAATATATTTATAAATATACCAGCGTAAAAAAAAAAAATTATTATACATTTCTATTTATACTACCTTTTATTCACATTTGTTAAAAAGAAAAGTCAATAACCGAAATAATGATTTGTTAAAGAACTTATGTCGAGCAGCTGTCATTGTTTGATTTAATATCAAACATGTTTCATTATTTTATGATTCTTCAGGTTTATTATTTACAAGTTTAAAATTAAACAATTATTTTATAATTATTATTTTACTTGTATTACTTTATTATCAACAATTGTTCAATTCATGAAATGTTTAATATGTAATTTTTTATTTGTTCAAGTATATTCACTTCAAACTTATAATTTTCAAAGTATTAAAAAATTAGAATCAAGACATATTAAGTTTTTAATATTCAACATTGTAAACTTTTATTTTAATTTTGTTCTAACTTTATTAGTAAAATCGTAAAATATTTATTTTATAATTTTTATAATGAAAAACCATTCACTAATAATTTTTGAAGGAAGAAAGAATTTATTATATTTATAATTTTTATTTTTACTTTTTCAAAACAATTTTCTAATAATTTTTAGAAAATAAATTTACTATAATTATAATTTTATTTTTCAATTTTTCAAAACCATTCACTTATATTTTCAGAGAATAAATTTACTATATTTATAATTTTCTTTTTCAATTTTTTAAAACCATCCATTAATATTTTCTAAAGAATGAATTTAATATATTTTTAATTTTTAAAACAATTCAGTAATATTTACCAAAGAATAAATTTAAGATAGTTATAATTATTATTATTATTAATTTTTCATAAACACTTACTAATATTTCAAAAAAAAAAAATTGTTACACTTATTATTATTATTACGTTTTTTATTTATTTATATTAAAAAATATTATTTCTAATATTTTAAAAACATATATTAATATCTTCTCGAAACGATTTACTACAGCGATAATTTTTATATCTTTATTTGATTTGAAAACATTTACTTATATTTTTTGAAGAAACAATTAACTACAATTGTAAGTAATCCAGTTTTACTTTTTTATAAATGAAAAATTTATTTTCAATTTAAAAAAACTACAAGTAATATTTGAAAAAGAAAACAATTTACTACAGTTATAATCTTTATATTTTTACCTGATGATATCAAAATTATTTTTAATATTTTAAAAACATTATTAATATTTTTTCAAATACAATTGTAAAAAAGTTTATTTTTCTTTCTTCACATTAAAAGATATTTAATATTCGAAAAATCATTCACTAACATAATTCCAAAAAAAAAAAAATATTACTAAAATAAAAGTAAACAATTTACTACAGTTAATTTTTATATCTTTATTTGATATCAAAATTATTTTCAATATTCTAAAAAACATTAATATTTTTTTACAATTGTATTTGAAAAAATATTTATTTCTCTTTCTTTACATTAAAAGATATCTAATATTTGAAAAATCTTTCATTAACTATCACTAACATATTTAAAAAAAAAAAATATTTCTAAAATAAAAAATTTTTTAAATGACAGAAAAAAAATAATGAAACATTTTACGATAATTCATTCAAGCAGATACATTTTAATCTGATTATGCATTTGAATTCAAATACTTGATAGGTATTGGAGGTGGACAAGGTTTTGGTTCTTGATTTAATTTTTTAATTTTTGTTAATGCTAAATGAGCAGCTTTTCTTTTTGCTTCATTTTTTGTTCGAGCTGATCCAATAGAGCTATAGTCTTGCATAGTAACTTGATTGAGTGGATAACGGATCGGATAAGTTACTTTTATTGTAAATAATGGATCATGCTGTGGACCTTCACAATTTAATTGTTCATATTTTGGAAATGAATTTTTTTTATGACAGTATTCGTTCAATACTGAAACAGGATTATACCCCAAGTAACTATCATTTTTATTTTTTTATTGGGTGTTGATTTTCATTTTCGTCTTTATTAATTAACATCTTTATTTTATCCATCATCTCTATACTGGCTTTTTCCATTACTTCTTCTGTTGTATTTCCAACCACAGTAACTTCTATTTTTCCGATGAGTAATAAACATATAGTTTTTTTACTTCCATCACGCATTGCTTCACCAATCTCCTTACGTAATTTAATGTTGTTGAATGAGCAAAATTCTTTTAATAGGTTCCAGCGTCTGTTGTTATTGTTGTTGTTGTTGTTTTTCATCTATAACAAAATAATAATTAGTACTACGTCTTAGTATAGCTTACACTGATTTTATTATTTTTACAAATGCCATGCTCATGAAAAATATACAAGTAAACTGAACTAGAAAAATAAACATTACCAAAAACTACGCTCAATTTAACATTCTAATTTATAACGACTATTGGATAAACTACTTTTTCATATTTATTTAAATATGTACGCTCAAAGAAAAAATATTTTAAATATTAGCGATTCTATTGTAACATGAATATATTTCATATATAATTAAAATGAGTAAATTATTTTTTTATAGTTGAAAATATAGGTAGTGAATAAAATATTTACTTTTTTATATATTTAAGTATAACTACTCAGAGAAAAAAATTATTATCTTTATTGTTACATTGATATTTTTTATAAATAAAAGTTGGATTCAACAATTAATTTTTAAAGTTCAAAGAATATACCTACTGAATCAATAATTTTTTATATCATAAATATTTTATAATGAGAACAACTTTATTATATTATTATATTCGAATATACACAGTCAAAGAAGAAATGATTTTGAATGTTACTGTTCTTACATTAATATATTCCATATACAATTTATTTAAAAAAATTAATTCTTAAAGTCAAATGATTGACACTGGTAAAAAATATTTTTTAATAGAATTATGAACTAAACGTATATGTATTATAAATAAAAAAATAGAAATAAAAAAACAATTAATACTTTACATAAAAATAACCTATCTACATTCAAACTTTAGCTAAAATAACCATGCGCATTTAAAGTGTACACTCAGCTGTCATTCGATGAAGCTCTACTATACTAAGTCACATAGTAGTTTTCGTATGTTTCAAATCTACCTCCCAGCATTTGAATTCTAAAGTATAACTATTATAAGTGGTATACTTTTCTTTTATTTTTTTTTTATTTCAAATATGATTAAGTTTTTTAGACTATCATTCTTTATTTTAAAATCATTTTTGTCTAAATTATTATATTTTATTAGGACTATATAATTATAATTATAATTTATTCATAATAATTTCTTTCAATTTATTCACATATTTTTAACCGATTATTATTTGTTACTATTTTTTTCTATTTTAATTGATTTTAATTTCATAAAAAATTTTCTTTGGTAATTATTCATTTATAATTATAATTCAACTATTATAATACTATAAATTTATTTTCTTGTAGATTATTTTTGATTCAAAAATTGCAATAGAAACTTTTTATTTGAGAAATTTTATAACAATTTTATATTTATAAAATTTTATTTTATGCATGTAATCATAGTATTATTTATTTTATAATTAAAAAGTTATTTTTTATTCTGAAATATTTCATTCAAAAATTTTCTAAACTTTTATTTCAATCGATTAATTATTATTTGGTTAATACTGATTAGAATTATTTATAATTTATAAAAAATTATCTTTAAAATATTATTTTTATTTGAGAATTAATAATTTAGTTATCTTTTATTAATTTATTAATAATGTTATAGTAAAAAGATTTTGTTGTTATTTATAGATTAAATTTTTTATGAATGAAATATTTGAATTATACAACTGTTTAAAAAACTGATAAATTGAAAAAGATTTTGTATCTGTTTAGTTTTAATGATGGACCACATCAATTTATAATAGTTAATATTTTGAGTTATGCTTTCGCGAATAAATAAAAATTTCGAATAATATACATACAATCTACGTTATAGCTACTACATGAAAATTTATTCAATATAAATTGAAAACAATTTACAAAACAAATTAGAAAATTAATATCTTTTGCTAAACTTGACCACTGAAATTCTTTTCTAAGTTTCAAATTAACTGATAACAATTCAAAAGTAAATGTAAAATATATCTTGTAAATTATATTTAAAGCTAGCAACAAAAATTTCATTCTGTAAAATGCTTTACTCAAAAAACAATTGACTAAAGAATCTATTTTTAATTTGTATTATAACCAAACAAAATGCAGTGCAAGTTTATTCTCAAATATTTAATTTTTTATTAATTGTTGATAATATTTTCATAAAACAATCGAATATTTCTTGTTAATCTTTATCTAATACCATCTACTCTGCCACTTTTATTATAATTATTATCCTACTATCAAATATATAAATATATAAAAAATACAAAAGAACATTATGCAAAAATATTTTTATGAAGGTAATACTTTTTAAAATAATAATATTTCCAGCAAAAAAACTTGAAGAAAATAGTTTATAAAAAAAAACACTAATAAGATAATAGATACACTCATAAATGTCAAATGTAAAAAATTAGTACTTACTTTTGATACTAGAACTTTGTACGATAACACACTGATAACTGATAGTAACTTTTTATAACTAGGTTAATAGATATATAAAATAAATCAATTGATATTTAGGAATTTAAAATAACTTTGAATTTACGTGTGATTTCAAGTAAAGATAATATGTGACTACCATAGAAAGGTCAGTTACGAAATGCAATGTAAATTGGGGCAGGTAGATAGGTGAGTAGTGGAAAAAGGGTCTAACTTATTGAGACTGTTTTATTGGAGAGTATACAATACTTTTTTCTATGATTGGATGGGATCTACTATTGAATTACACGCCTTCATCACATGCTTAGTATATTTCTCATGTTTTCGCAAAATAAGTTCAATTTATGTTTTGATAATTTGTTATTGAAATTATTTTAACGTTGAAAATAAGTTGATCTATTCCGATAGATGTTTATTAAACCTTTTGTTTTATTTTTGTATAAAAATTATCATAAAATTTTTTATATGAATTTTATATTATAAGTTTTTTTATTATATTCAATTATTAGAATTATTATTACAATTCATTCTCAACATTAACTATTTTTTTAACTTTTGGTTGAGTGTTAACTATATCAATACATTTTTTATTTTTTTATTTATAAAATTATTATTTTTTAATATTTTTCTATACAAAATATCATTTTTATTTCTTTTATCAAAAAAATTATTATTATTATTATTATTATTATTATTATTATTATTATTATCTGATAAAGATTTTCATTTCTTGTTGGAATTTTTTAATATGTGATTCGTTGTAAGGTTTTAGCTTATTACGAAAATTAATGATATATATTTAGTTACTTTTAAATAATAATTTTAGCTTTTGGATATACATTTATTTCATTTAGTTATTCAATTCCACTTTTTTAATGAATAATTTTTATTATCGTGAATTTAACGTAGCCTTTTAGATATTTACATTATTGCTACGGCCTTTTACATTAATATATTTCTTTGTATATATCTATATTCTTGTGAATGAGTGTCGATTTTTTTATGTATAATTTAATTATGTAACATAGAACTTGATTTTATTATGTTAACTATTATTCGATAAAAATTATATCACATAAAGATATTTATTCAGTTTTTTAATAATGATATAACAAAACTTGTACATTCTTCACGATCAAATAAGTTACAACAATTCCATAAATATATTAAATTATTTAATTCATTATATATAAATATATTAATCATATTAGATTATATTATATGTTATACAGAGATGAGAATATACTAATGTTCGGAAAGAAAATATCATTTTATTACTTTTTAAGAAATTTTTAACAATAATTATATATTAAAAAATATATATTCGATATATTTATCCACAAAAAAAAATATAAAAATAGTTTTGATGGAATTTATTTACATTTAACTTTTTAAATTTTGTAACAACAATTATTTATAACAAATACACAAAACTAAAATATTGAAGTTTTAATTATATGTCTTTAATAAATTTAGATGAACATAATGCATTTAAAAATTATATCATAAAAAAAATGAATAGTTTAAATAATTTATATTTTTATTATTTTGATAAAATATACAAAGTGTTATTCAAATATATATATATATATATATATATATATTTCTAATAGAATAGGTATTTAAAAAACCTGAAAAGTAGTGAAATAAACTATCTCAAATATAGTACAGAAAACCAAACGTTGTTAAGTCTTTTTTAAAACACATCAAGAGATGTCAGAATAAAAGACTATTGTTCACAAAGACATAGATACGTAATTCTAAGCCCACCATGAATTTCCACTGAATTTAGCATTTCTAAATTATTCATATAAAGAAACTGAATACATCTTTTGATGATTGTATTTTATAGTTTGTTAAATTTTTTATTCTTGTTAGAATATTCTTACTAGAATTATTATTCTTTTTTTTCATCTCCATATATTTATGTAGTATTTTTTGTTTTATATATATACAGAACATTATTAAAAAACTAATATTCTAAAGTTTTTTTCATTATACAGATTTTATAAAATTATATACACATTATTATTATATTTAACTTTTATTTATTTATTTATATATTTAGGTATATATTTAAAGATTTATTATATATATATATACTGTAGCGATATTTATCGCCTACCTTAAAAACCCATCTTATTTTCTTTGTTAGACTTTCCGCCGGTGATATTATTTAATTATTTATTTAATTTTGTATTTAAAAAACATTTTGATGCAGAATATTTATTTAAATACTATTTATTTATTTTCTTCGGTAAAAATCCGGGTGAAACCATTTAATACGTATTTTGATTATTATTATTATTATTTGAGACTCAACTTGATGCGGAGAGTATACTATTCAACGAACTATATCAAAGAAAGAGGGAGTAGTATAAGAATTCAGACTACGTATTGTTTTAGAGTAGCACAAACTCTCTCTCTGCTTTGGGACTCCGAGCTGAACAGTCGTTCTCTCTGAATAACCAAGTATTCTGAGCCTCTATGGGTTATCCCTGAAAGTAGCCTCGTATATTTTGGTTATGTTTGACTAAGGTTAGTCCCGGTCTCGTTTAGCTTTTGATTGTTAATTTGCGTGTATCTTTGAATTTAAATTAATTATTGGAGGTTTGTGACGACGAACTACGATTAAGTTGATTTATTAATTTGGATTTTTGGTAGAATAACGCGTAAATTAATTTTCCGATCGATTTTTAGTTTTGCTTTTGTATATGAATATCTTTTGAGGCTATTTACGGATTTAGAGTCGATTTACTAGCGGTTTGTGTAAGCAGATTTCGATTAAGTTGAGGTATTCTCGATTCTAATTTTTGGTTATAAAATATACTATTTTGGATTTTTGATACGTTTTTAATTATGTTTTGTATTTTATTATTGAGATTATTGAATATAAATGTTGATTTACTGCTTTGCTTAAAATATTGTTTGTTAAATTTATTCTTCAATTAAGTCTCACACACAACTTTACCCGTCCCTCTCTCCATAACCCACACCCTGAGCGACCCTGAGGTTTTCCTCGAAGACTGAGTTTGTGGAAGGTTTGTTCGATTGAGTTTCTGGTGTTAATTTTGTGCTTTTAATTTCCGATTACGACTACGATTTGGTTTAAGATTTTGACTACGTTTAAGATTATGTTTGAGTTTCCGTTCCGTTTCCGTTACGTTGCAGTGTTGCAGTTGGATTTACAGCAGGTTTTATGGTTCTACTCCGATTTTATTCATTTATCTAGTTATTATTGTTATTATTGCGTTTGAGAATTTATTTTATAATTTTGAGTTACGAAACTACGTTTTTTAGTTATTATTATTATTATGTTACTCATTTATTAATTTTTGGTATTACTGTTTGGCCTAAAAATCGAATAAACCAATAATATATTTAATATTTATTTATATTTATTTATAAATATTATTTAAAAATATTAATTTCCATAGCAACGGTCCGAGAAGGTAGCTGACTCGAAATGTCATGTTACAATACATATAAAAATATTTTTGCATAATGTTCTTTTGTATTTTTTATATATTTATATATTTGATAGTAGGATAATAATTATAATAAAAGTGGCAGAGTAGATGGTATTAGATAAAGATTAACAAGAATTATTCGATTGTTTTATGAAAATATAATCAACAATTAATAAAAAATTAAATATTTGAGAATAAACTTGCACTGCATTTTGTTTGGTTATAATACAAATTAAAAATAGATTCTTTAGTCAATTGTTTTTTGAGTAAAGCATTTTACAGAATGAAATTTTTGTTGCTAGCTTTAAATATAATTTACAAGATATATTTTACATTTACTTTCAAAAAATGAATTGACGCATAGAAGGACGTCAAAATAAATAGTGGTCAATTGTTTTGCCCGGAAAGCAAAAGACCCGGGTTCGATTCCCGGCGGGGGAAGTTCGTTGTTTTTTCTAAGTTTCTGGTTTTTTTCAAAAGTAAATTGTTTTCAATTTATATTGAATAAATTTTCATGTAGTAGCTATAACGTAGATTGTATGTATATTATTCGAAATTTTTATTTATTCGCGAAAGCATAACTCAAAATATTAACTATTATAAATTGATGTGGTCCATCATTAAAACTAAACAGATACAAAATCTTTTTCAATTTATCAGTTTTTTAAACAGTTGTATAATTCAAATATTTCATTCATAAAAAATTTAATCTATAAATAACAACAAAATCTTTTTACTATAACATTATTAATAAATTAATAAAAGATAACTAAATTATTAATTCTCAAATAAAAATAATATTTTAAAGATAATTTTTTATAAATTATAAATAATTCTAATCAGTATTAACCAAATAATAATTAATCGATTGAAATAAAAGTTTAGAAAATTTTTGAATGAAATATTTCAGAATAAAAAATAACTTTTTAATTATAAAATAAATAATACTATGATTACATGCATAAAATAAAATTTTATAAATATAAAATTGTTATAAAATTTCTCAAATAAAAAGTTTCTATTGCAATTTTTGAATCAAAAATAATCTACAAGAAAATAAATTTATAGTATTATAATAGTTGAATTATAATTATAAATGAATAATTACCAAAGAAAATTTTTTATGAAATTAAAATCAATTAAAATAGAAAAATAGTAACAAATAATAATCGGTTAAAATATGTGAATAAATTGAAAGAAATTATTATGAATAAATTATAATTATAATTATATAGTCCTAATAAAATATAATAATTTAGACAAAAATGATTTTAAA
Organism: Aphidius gifuensis; assembly: GCF_014905175.1. Lineage (NCBI taxonomy): Eukaryota > Metazoa > Arthropoda > Insecta > Hymenoptera > Braconidae > Aphidius > Aphidius gifuensis. The sequence continues at coordinate 9,166,987 of NC_057792.1, read as the reverse complement.
ATAAAGAATGATAGTCTAAAAAACTTAATCATATTTGAAATAAAAAAAAAATAAAAGAAAAGTATACCACTTATAATAGTTATACTTTAGAATTCAAATGCTGGGAGGTAGATTTGAAACATACGAAAACTACTATGTGACTTAGTATAGTAGAGCTTCATCGAATGACAGCTGAGTGTACACTTTAAATGCGCATGGTTATTTTAGCTAAAGTTTGAATGTAGATAGGTTATTTTTATGTAAAGTATTAATTGTTTTTTTATTTCTATTTTTTTATTTATAATACATATACGTTTAGTTCATAATTCTATTAAAAAATATTTTTTACCAGTGTCAATCATTTGACTTTAAGAATTAATTTTTTTAAATAAATTGTATATGGAATATATTAATGTAAGAACAGTAACATTCAAAATCATTTCTTCTTTGACTGTGTATATTCGAATATAATAATATAATAAAGTTGTTCTCATTATAAAATATTTATGATATAAAAAATTATTGATTCAGTAGGTATATTCTTTGAACTTTAAAATTAATTGTTGAATCAACTTTTATTTATAAAAAATATCAATGTAACAATAAAGATAATAATTTTTTTCTCTGAGTAGTTATACTTAAATATATAAAAAAGTAAATATTTTATTCACTACCTATATTTTCAACTATAAAAAAATAATTTACTCATTTTAATTATATATGAAATATATTCATGTTACAATAGAATCGCTAATATTTAAAATATTTTTTCTTTGAGCGTACATATTTAAATAAATATGAAAAAGTAGTTTATCCAATAGTCGTTATAAATTAGAATGTTAAATTGAGCGTAGTTTTTGGTAATGTTTATTTTTCTAGTTCAGTTTACTTGTATATTTTTCATGAGCATGGCATTTGTAAAAATAATAAAATCAGTGTAAGCTATACTAAGACGTAGTACTAATTATTATTTTGTTATAGATGAAAAACAACAACAACAACAATAACAACAGACGCTGGAACCTATTAAAAGAATTTTGCTCATTCAACAACATTAAATTACGTAAGGAGATTGGTGAAGCAATGCGTGATGGAAGTAAAAAAACTATATGTTTATTACTCATCGGAAAAATAGAAGTTACTGTGGTTGGAAATACAACAGAAGAAGTAATGGAAAAAGCCAGTATAGAGATGATGGATAAAATAAAGATGTTAATTAATAAAGACGAAAATGAAAATCAACACCCAATAAAAAAATAAAAATGATAGTTACTTGGGGTATAATCCTGTTTCAGTATTGAACGAATACTGTCATAAAAAAAATTCATTTCCAAAATATGAACAATTAAATTGTGAAGGTCCACAGCATGATCCATTATTTACAATAAAAGTAACTTATCCGATCCGTTATCCACTCAATCAAGTTACTATGCAAGACTATAGCTCTATTGGATCAGCTCGAACAAAAAATGAAGCAAAAAGAAAAGCTGCTCATTTAGCATTAACAAAAATTAAAAAATTAAATCAAGAACCAAAACCTTGTCCACCTCCAATACCTATCAAGTATTTGAATTCAAATGCATAATCAGATTAAAATGTATCTGCTTGAATGAATTATCGTAAAATGTTTCATTATTTTTTTTCTGTCATTTAAAAATTTTTTATTTTAGTAATATTTTTTTTTTTTAAATATGTTAGTGATAGTTAATGAAAGATTTTTCAAATATTAGATATCTTTTAATGTAAAGAAAGAGAAATAAATATTTTTTCAAATACAATTGTAAAAAAATATTAATATTAATGTTTTTTAGAATATTGAAAATAATTTTGATATCAAATAAAGATATAAAAATTAACTGTAGTAAATTGTTTACTTTTATTTTAGTAATATTTTTTTTTTTTTGGAATTATGTTAGTGAATGATTTTTCGAATATTAAATATCTTTTAATGTGAAGAAAGAAAAATAAACTTTTTTACAATTGTATTTGAAAAAATATTAATAATGTTTTTAAAATATTAAAAATAATTTTGATATCATCAGGTAAAAATATAAAGATTATAACTGTAGTAAATTGTTTTCTTTTTCAAATATTACTTGTAGTTTTTTTAAATTGAAAATAAATTTTTCATTTATAAAAAAGTAAAACTGGATTACTTACAATTGTAGTTAATTGTTTCTTCAAAAAATATAAGTAAATGTTTTCAAATCAAATAAAGATATAAAAATTATCGCTGTAGTAAATCGTTTCGAGAAGATATTAATATATGTTTTTAAAATATTAGAAATAATATTTTTTAATATAAATAAATAAAAAACGTAATAATAATAATAAGTGTAACAATTTTTTTTTTTTGAAATATTAGTAAGTGTTTATGAAAAATTAATAATAATAATAATTATAACTATCTTAAATTTATTCTTTGGTAAATATTACTGAATTGTTTTAAAAATTAAAAATATATTAAATTCATTCTTTAGAAAATATTAATGGATGGTTTTAAAAAATTGAAAAAGAAAATTATAAATATAGTAAATTTATTCTCTGAAAATATAAGTGAATGGTTTTGAAAAATTGAAAAATAAAATTATAATTATAGTAAATTTATTTTCTAAAAATTATTAGAAAATTGTTGAAAAAGTAATAAAATTGTAATATAATAAATTATAATTCTTTCTTCCTTCAAAAATTATTAGTGAATGGTTTTTCATTATAAAAATTATAAAATAAATATTTTACGATTTTACTAAAAAAGTTAGAACAAAATTAAAATAAAAGTTTACAATGTTGAATATTAAAAACTTAATATGTCTTGATTCTAATTTTTTAATACTTTGAAAATTATAAGTTTGAAGTGAATATACTTGAACAAATAAAAAATTACATATTAAACATTTCATGAATTGAACAATTGTTGATAATAAAGTAATACAAGTAAAATAATAATTATAAAATAATTGTTTAATTTTAAACTTGTAAATAATAAACCTGAAGAATCATAAAATAATGAAACATGTTTGATATTAAATCAAACAATGACAGCTGCTCGACATAAGTTCTTTAACAAATCATTATTTCGGTTATTGACTTTTCTTTTTAACAAATGTGAATAAAAGGTAGTATAAATAGAAATGTATAATAATTTTTTTTTTTTACGCTGGTATATTTATAAATATATTTTAATTTTTTTCAATATATGTTCAGATAAAATGCTCATATTTATTTCTAACGTATAAATAAGGAATTTATTTTCAAATGACAATTGTGTTTGGTTTAATTCTTGTATTACTTTTTTGATTATATATATATATATATAAATCGGTGTGTCGGTAATATCAGTTTTTCTTGAGATAATTAATCTGTAAAAATTTATTGTTTTTTATTTTAATTTCGTACAACATCTAAATTAGGGTATGAAAGTATTATGTCGGTAAGATCAATTTCTCTTGAGAGTAATAATTTATAATAATTTATTGTTTTTCATTTTGTAAAATATTTAAATTAATATATGGAATATTATGTTGGTAATATCAATTTCTCTTAACAAGTAGTTTATAAAAATATTTTCTTCATTTGATTTTTTAAAAATTTAAATTAATCTATGAAAATATCATGTCTATAATATCGATTTCCTTCAAGTGTGAATATTGTTTTTCTTATTTAATTTTTCATTACATAAAATAATATCAATTTCTCTCATGTAAAGATGAGTCATTTTAAGAATAACAGATGTTTTTTTCTATTCAAGTTTTATAAGCATTTAAATTAAGAAATTTACAAAGTAAAAACAGTGAATTCTTTTTCCAAATATAAGAATTAATTTCATTTTGAATTTTGTAAATATGATAATAAATATATCTCAATTATAATAATAACAATAAATATAATATAACAAAAAAATAATCGTAGGGAATTTTATTTTCACCTTTTAATTACTTCATTCAAAAAAATTATTTCATTCAAAAATACAAACAAGTGAATACACGTTGCGTGTGTGTGTGTGTGCGTTGTAAAATATTTTGCATATCTATCAGAAAAGAAAAAATAATTGTTAAAAAGAATAATTAAGAATATTCAAATATATAATAACAATCACATTCTTCAGTATCAGATTGAATTTCATTTTTTATTGGACTTTGATATTAAAGTAAAGTTTGAATTAAAATATTTATCAATTATAGTTTTTTTAAAATTATGTAATACATGTTTGATAACTTGTAAATACATATTATTATTGATAGTCGATCTAGTTAAAAGGGATAAAATACATATTTAACCATAGGTGTGTAAGTACATCTATACATGAATTATATGAAAGTAATCATGAAAAACATAAATTTGTACATTCAGCTATATGTACGCCCCTGACTACACAGTATATACACTCCTGAACCTTATACACTTACCTTTCATAAACTACTATAGACATTTAGTTGTGTTTTTCGTCGCATGGTGCGTACAAGTATTTTCCGACTTTATTGAGGGATGGCACATATACACAAAGTCATATGATAAAAATTTAAAAATATTAAAATAATAAAAAAATATCAAATATGTAATAATTATTTTATCTAAATGAAAAATATAGTTTGGTGAGGTAACTCTATTAATAATCATCTTAATGATATTGAATGATGAAGCATTTCAGAATATCAAAATAATAATAACATAATTATTATATTTGAATTATAGACCTAGTTCATATAGAGCTCACTTTGATGCTTATAAATAATAATAATATCAATAATAATGATAATAATAATATTAAATGATAATAAACTCCAATGTATTCAAAATAAAAATAACATTATTTATACCCATATTTACATTGATAAAAGTAAAAATACGATAATCATAATAATAATAATAAAATAATAAATTAAAAAATATTGAAATGATATTACATATATAGTTATTGTTATATTTAAATTATAGCTCCAGTTAAAAAGATAATTTTCATAATAATAAAATAACAATAAAATATTCATCGAATAATAATAGGAATAATGTTAATAATATTATTTAAATAGTAGAGAGAGTTTGGAAATAATAAGTATTTAAAGTATCATTGAATAATATCTTATTAATGTTAAGTGTCATTTACCGATGTCTTAACTCTTATAAAAATATTTCAAAACACTTGTGTTCTACATTCAAAAATATGTAAACAACCATATATTGTATGCCCATACTACAGTGACAGTATATCTATATATTGTTCATGCTTTTTTGGGTGCGTGCGCATGAATTTAAAAGTCAGTTGCTGCTTTGCTTGCATGTCACATAGATATATTAGTATCCATTGGAACTTCTATGTCAGATGTACAGTAGTATATAATATGACAATAATAAAATAAACAGTAAAGTCATTCAATAATAAAAAATTAATTAAATTTTTAAATACATGGGTATATGAAAGAATTTTCTTATGAAATAACAAGTGCATTTAATAAAGATATTCGAATCATAGGGTTGTTTATAATAAGGGTTGTTCAATAATTTTCCATTAATATCAATGTTTAAATAATAAGGGTTGTTTATGAAATAATGTTCGTATATACGAATACACAGAGTCTGATTTGAACACTAGCACTACAAACATGGCCGCCCTACACGAACACATACTTGACTTACACACATTCTCCATCCAAACTTCTGTTGGGTCTTTTGCTGCCGCTGGAGCGCTATAGACACTTTACAGAACATGGTTGCACTACACTCACATATCTGGCTCACACACATTTTCCATTCACTGCTGACACTTTTGCTTGTAGTCTGCTTGCACCTATGCGCGCGCACACATCACAAAATAATATTTAAAAAAAAAAAAATAATATTATTATTCATATATATATACATACGTACATATATAAATAATAATAACAATAAATAAATAATAAAAAAATATATATATATAAAAAATAATTATTATAATAATAATAATAATAAATAAAATAATAGGTAGTTTTTAAGGGTAGTTTTTGAGGGTACTTTATCAGGGTAGTCGCGTATATGGGCCCCGCGGAGTTTGTAGGTGCTCGAGGGGGCAGTAAGCGGCACAGAAGGGGCAGGTAAAAACGACTCCCAAAACCGGTTTTTCGTGGATCGTATCCCCTTTAACAGCTCGCTGCCCGCTATCTCTCCCTATACTCTACTAACGTATAAAAAAAAGGAGCGGGTATACACGCGTTTATCCCCAAACATATAACGATAGTTTTTTTAGTGAAGGCTTTCGCAATCATAAGACACACAGATACATACTGAATAAAAATAAGAGGGATAAAAGGGAAATCTATTTTAAGTGATATACCAGGTTTTGATATTATATCAAATCTGGACGTTGACTGGTTGCATGCAGTAGCGTTAGGTGTGACTAGGTCATTTACGAATTTGTGGATAAGTCCTGTTACAAATGGGACTGAAAGAAAGCCATATCATATTGGAAACCATGTTGACAAAATTGATGAAATATTGAAATATATAAAACCATCTCTGGACGTATCACGTACCCCTAGATCTATATCTGTATGCAAATTTTGGAAAGGTCATGAATGGGTTATGTGGTTGTTGTGTTATTCCTTACCAATACTTAAAGAACTAAAACTCGACAATGCATATTTGAAACACTGGAGTTTATTGACAAAAGCAATTTATATTTTGATAAAAAAAAATATTTTGAAAACAGAAATCGTTAAAGCAGAAAATTATTTAACTGAATTCGTAACAGGTATTAGTAAATTATATAGAGAAGAATTTATATCATTCAACTGTCATTTATTATTACATTTGCCGCAAAGTGTACTAAATTGGGGTCCATTATTTACACAGAGTACTTTTAGGTACGAGGACTATATGCAAGTTTTATTGAATTACATTCATAGTTCGAATGGAGTTGCTCTACAAATTTGTGATACTTTTAGAATGGTATCTGTAGTCTCACAACTTAGAAATTTCTGTTGGAGTAGCATGTCACGCAAACAAAAAAAATGTCTCGATAGGGTAATGGAAAAGAAAACATGGCCAAAAATTCGTATAACTATAAGAGAAAATATTCATATGATCGGTAAACCATCAAAAATTCATGAACTGCCAAAAAATTATTCTTTGCCATTCAAACGTATGAATTTTAATATACCTGATAGTGCAAAAATATTATGTTTTTCACGAGCAATAATAAATAAATTATTCATAGTTCCAATTATAAACGAGTGAAAAAAAGAAATATCTATACAGTTATTTTAACAAATGATGAAATATTTGAAATTGAATGTTTTTTAGTTGTGGATGAACTGGTTTACGCTGCAGGAAAATATTTCTCAAGATCGAAACAGTCGATTCTTGGTGATAATTATTTAAATCAGTATATATTATTGAAAAGAATAGACGATAACATGCATGTGATTGAAATAGAATCAATAATCGAAAAAATTGTCATACTAGAATCCGACAAATTAAATAAAATATACGCATATCGTTTGCCAAACCGTTATGAACTGATGACATAATATTAATTTTATTTATTATCATGTTTGAACTTATGTCAACTATAATAGATAAAGGATAATATTGAATATATATTAAAGAAAGTTCAAACACTTGACTAGTAGTCGACCGATAGCAGTTGAATACATATAAAAAAGGTGAAAATACGTAGTTTAAATTTTTTCTGATTATTTTTTTGCCAATTCAATAAAGTTTCAACACTCGACTGTTAGTCGATCGATAATAATCAATAAATCTTATAAATAAATAATAGATTAAAAGAATCTGATAAATTTTTGATCATAATAAAGTAGATATATGCTGCATATATTCGACAACCATGTATTCGTCATATTTTTTAATAAATTTTAATGTATACATATTACATATATCTTAAATCTTATAAATTTTCATTTATTATTATTCTATAATTTATATTTTTAATACAATATATTTATACAGATATATATATATAATAACATGTTGTCTAAGTTAAGGAAAAAATGACATGGAATTGATGAATAAATAAATAGAACTTTCTTTTCCGATTAAATAAAGTTCAAAACTTGACTGTATAGACTTACACCAATTGAAATTTTTTTCTATTTTTTTTGCCAATTCAACGACAACACTCGACTGTTAGTCGATCGACAATAACTAATAAATATTATAAATAAATAATAATTTAAATAAATCTAATGTATTTTTGATCATAAATAAATAATAAAGTAGATTAAATGCATATTCATTTAATGTAATTTAAATAGAAATTTTTAATGTAAACATATATACTTGTACATATATAATTTATTTATTATTGAAAATTTTTATATTTTAATATAATATACACTATATCATATATATATTTGAGATATATTTCAAAGTATATATACATACATATACAAGTATAATTAGATGGTAGAATATATATATATATCTTACCTGTATTTTAGTTTCTTTCTTGTTTGTTATTTCGTATATATATCCTCGGTTGATGTGAATTATAAATTTGAATATCAAAAGAAATATACATGCGTATTATATTAATTTTAGCCAAGAAACACTATATCCTTATGAAATAATTTTCTAAATATTTTTGAATATTAGGAATAATAACTTCACTTCTGTATATATTTATTTTGATATATTTTTGGGATACTTGTCAAATGTAAAGGTAAATAAATTATTTCGTGGAATAAAATACTAGTATAATCTCTCTATGGTGAAATAATTGAAAAAATTCTCAAGGAATTAATAGTAGAGGCGTCTACATATTCCAGAAGTCTAAAGGGAATGAGTGAGCGCGACAGTTGAATAATAAATAGAAATGAAAAAAAAATAATATACTACGTCACACGCCGTACCGCTGGTAAAGGGACATTCTGTATTGTGGAAAAATTCATGTTTTTTTGACGCTCGATGTCACTATAGAGAATGTCATTATAGAGAGATTATACTGTATTGAAATTTTTTCAAATAGATAACTCTATTGAAAAAACTTTTACCGTATAAAAGGAAAAATCCGTTTTGACGGGTATTGCAGAAGTCAAGGAAATATTCCTTGTATCATGAAATATAGACTCTTTGACATACTTTCATGGCAAACGGCATAAACTGCATAACAATTATTTTGATTATCACCAATGGTAATAATAATGTTTTGAGTTTGGTGCTTTATTATTTAAACGACAACCTGGTAGAAATATTTTTAGTTATAAACATAGTTAAGTCAAGGAATTCAAAAGTGTTAAATATTAAGTACTTAATATTGAGTACAATGTAGACATAATTTTTTCGTCGTTAAATCGAGGTTATGGTATTTTGAAAAAAATGTCCTAGCAAGGAACATTTAAAATAGGCATTATGCTGGCAATTTTTATTATTAGATAAATAAACTACATGTATTTTATTTATTGAATCTTTAAAAGTTGCTATCCAACCATTTTATTTATTTAAAAATAAAATATCAAATTATTTTTTAAAAATTAATTTCCGAAAAGCAGTAGCTAAGGAGAAGATGTAGCTAAGGAATTAATGTGACTAAGGAATTTAACATGACATAATTACTTTTAACATTAATTTATAGCTACTGCTTTTCCTGGACATTTTATTTAAAAAAAATTTACATGTAATATTTTATTTTAAAAACAAATAAAAATGGCTACAGGAAAAGCAGTAGCTAAAAATAGCTAAGGAATTAATGTGTGACTAAAAAAGAATTCTTTCCTTGAAACATATTTTTAGCAACATTATTCCTTAGCTACATTTTTCATTAGCTTTTATACATACAAGAACATTTGTTTTAAAAAAATTTCATGTATTTTATTTATAAAATAAAATAAAAAATAGGAAAAAGCAATTAACTGAAAAAAGATGTAGCTAAGGAATTAATGTGACTAAGAATTCTTTCACTTGAAACATAATTTTTGGCAACATAATCCCTTAGCCACATTAATTCCCTTAGCTACTGCTTTTCCTGAACATTTATTTTTAAAAATAAAAATAAATTCACATGTTTTTATATATAAAATAGAAAAAATGTCCAAGAAAAGCAGTAGCTAAGAAGGATAAGCTAAGGAATTAATGTGACCAAAGAATTATTTCAGCGAAACATAATTCTTTGGCAACATTAATTCCTAACTGCTTCCTTAGGACATTTTTATTCTTCATAAATAAATACATATAAATTTATTTTTAAATACAAATGTCCAAGGCAAAATAACTATATAAGGAGAGAAGATGTAGCTGAAAAGAATTAATGTTCGACTAAGGAATTATTTGTTTAAAACATATTCTTTGAGGCCTCAATTCCCTTAGCTACATCTTTTCTTTAGCTACTGCTTTTCCTTGGACATTTGGTTTGAAAAACTTTTTAAATTCAGATGCATTTTATTTTTAGAATAAATAAGAAATGTCCAAGAAAAAGCAGTAATAAAGGAAGGGTTTAAGGATATAATTCCTTATTAATTCATAACTGCTTTTTCTCGGACATTTTTATTTTTAAAAATAAAATTTACATGTATTTTATTTATAAAATATGTAAATAAAAAAAATGTCCAAGAAAAGCAGTAGCTAAGGAACAAATAATGACTCAGGAAATTAATTCTTTGAAACATAATTTTTTGGCAGCCTTAATCCCTTAGCTACATTTTTTCTATAGCTACTACTTGAACATTTTTATTTTATTTATAAATAAAATACATGTAAATTTTTTTAAAATACAAATGTCCGAGCTTTAGCTAAGAGAAAAAAATATTAAGAATTGAGGTTGCCAAAAGAATTATGTTTCAAGGAAATAATTCCTTAGTCACATTATTCCTTAGCTACATTTTTCCTTAGCTACTGCTTTTCCTGGACATTTTTATTTTAAAAAATAAAATACATATTTTATTTTTAAAATAAATAAAAATGTCCAAGGGAAAGCAGTAGCTGAAGGAAAAAGGTGTAGCTAAGAATTAGGTTGCCAAAAATATGTTTCAAGGAAATAATTCACTTAATTCACATTAATTCTTAGCTAGCTACTGCTTTTCCTTGTACATTTTTTTATTTTATATATAAAAACATGTAAATTTTTTTTAAAATACAAATGTCCAAGGAAAAGCAGTAGCTAAAGAATTAATGACTCAAAGGATAATATTTTAAGAATATGTTTTCGGAAAAATTCCTTAGTCACATTAATTCCTTAGCTACATCTTTTCTTTAGCTACTGCTTTTTCTTGGACATTTGTATTTTAAAAAAATAAATTTACATGTATTTTATTTATAAAATAAATAAAAAATGTCCAAGGGAAAGCAGTAGCTAAGGAATTAATGTTGCCAAAGAATTATGTTTCAAGGAAAGAATTCCTTAGTCACATTAATTCCTTAGCTACATCTGCTCTTCCTGGGACATTTTTATTTATTTTATAAATAAAATACATGTAAATTTTTTTTCTTAAAATACAAATGTCCAAGGAAAAGCAGTAGCTAAGAATTATGTTTCAAGGAAAGAATTCCTTAGTCACATTAATTCCTTAGCTACATCTTTTCCTTAGCTACTGCTTTTCCTTAGCCATTTTTTATTTATTTTATAAATAAAATACATGTAAATTTATTTTTCAAAAATACAAATGTCCAAGGAAAAGCAGTAGCTAAGGAATTAATGTGGCTAAAGAATTAATGTTGCCAAAAATCTATGTTTCAAGGAAAGAATTCCTTAGTCACATTAATTCCTTAGCTACATCTTTTCCTTAGCTACTGCTTTTCCTTGGACATTTTTTATTTATTTTATAAATAAAATACATGTAAATTTTTTTTTTCAAAATACAAATGTCCAAGGAAAAGCAGTAGCTAAGGAATTAATGTGGCTAAGGAATTAATGTTGCCAAAAAATTATGTTTCAAGGAAAGAATTCCTTAGTCACATTAATTCCTTAGCTACATCTTTTCTTTAGCTACTGCTTTTCCTTAGCCATTTTTTATTTATTTTATAAATAAAATACATGTAAATTTTTTTTCTTAAAATACAAATGTCCAAGGAAAAGCAGTAGCTAAGAATTATGTTTCAAGGAAAGAATTCCTTAGTCACATTAATTCCTTAGCTACATCTTCTCCTTAGCTGCAGCTTTTCTTGGAAATTTTCATTTTCAAAGAATAATTTTGATGTATCTCATTTTTTAAATAAATAAAATACATACAACTTATTCATTCAATAAATAAAATACATGTAGTTCATTTATCTAATAATAAATAAAATACCGCTGCCGATAATGTCATTTTAATAAAAACCATGCTAGGAATTTTTTTTTTTTCAAATACCATAACCTCGATTTAACGACGACAAACGGGCAAGTTCGACATTGTACCGACATACGGCCGACATTGGGTCGACTTTACCGCCGACTTAATAAGTCGAACCATATGTCGACCCGACGGAGTATTTCTACCAGGGAACCTTGAAACATATAAATATTTAGTTTTATTGTATTTCACCAAAATATAAAAAGAAAAATCGGAAAAATTATTGGTCTTCTGAGCTGCTGACGACGTGACAAACTTTAAAATTCTTTAGATCGGCAACAAAACAAGGATATATTAAATTGTGATTTCCCATGGTAACACCAAGAAACAATTTTTTATTTAAATTCATCGCGTTACGTCAGCTATTACTATGACTTACTGACGGCAAACTTTTAAACCCACGTCTTGTCTATTTTGGCGCTAGCGACTACTTAAACTTCTAATTTACATGGTTGGTAGCCTTGCGCCCTGAGGCCCAAGCTGCCCGAAATGACCCAGCAACTCCTCTTCGCTCGCTGACGCGCGAGGCAACCGGGCCTACCTAAATTTAACTTAGATAGACCTAACTTGAATTGTAAAGTTAGTGAATGAAGACACATAGTATGAGAAAGCGGGATATGCAGCTTTGTTTATAAACAGTCTTTTTTGAGGTACTTTTTCACTGTACGAAAAAATAACTTTATGTCACAAGAACAGTAGGAATAATGTGTGAATTTCCAAAGCGTCGGAGGGGTTAGGGATTTTGACAAAGGAATAAAGAATTAATATTATGTCGATATATAATTTTGTGAGTCAGTCTAATTGGGACTCTTGTCTAGTACACATAAGCATTGACACGATCTCCCTATACGTAGCTTTTGATTAAAGAAAATAATTAATTAGTTTAAAGTCTACCTCATTTTATATACCTTAAATAATTACTCTCATATTATTCCTAATTTAATAAATAATTATTCAAATGAATAATAAAAATATAAGCTATAAATTCTAACAGGTTATGGGCCCAGGCTACGTGCCTATGGGTTACGCCACTCGCGTATTATAAAAATAAAATAAAATAAACTTTTAATATAATATTTTTATGTGAAGTGAATAAAATTAATACATTTAATTATTTAAATTTTTTGTGAAAAATAAAAAAAAAGAAAATTTAAATTGATTAAAAGAAGATAAGAAGAACAAACAAGTGTGACTTATTTTTTTTTCTCTTTTATAAATTGAAAGATTATATATTATATATTTTAATAATTTCCTTATTATAATAGTGTTTGTGAAACAAAGATGGGTTATATAAAAACATTTAATTGGTAACTATATATATATATAGGGGGCATTCCATGTCAACTCACAGGGTTTTTTCCCTCACCCTCTCAGATTCGAAGACAAATATTTTTTTTGAGTTAGTCATCGACTCAGATGTACCTCTGATTTTTTTTTTATTTTTAACATCATTAACCGCCGGGCCAGAATCAAAAAACACCTCCTTCACAAGAGTAAACTACGATTTCGCCATTTTTTAAAATTCTGATTTTTTTACTGTAAATAGTAGAGCACAAGATTAGCTTAATTTTCAAATTTCATCATGGGATAACGATGGGTTCATTATAAAAATTTTTTTTTTCCATGTGAAAATTACTAAAATCAGGCAAGATCATATCCCAAACAACAGGTTTTTTTTTTTGTTTCTTATAGAAAATTTCCTCACGATTACGGGAAAAATACGAAAAAAATTCCCACGCATGCGCAAAGCTGTTAAAAATCAAGTTGAATTATCGAAAAAATGGCTATTTATCGGTTATATATCGTACAGCCATGAAAATAACGATCAATTCTAAAATTCAATAATGGCGATCGGTAAAACTCGTCAGAGAGAAAAAAATGTCCTAATCAAAATTTCGATATCTCGAATAGTTTTCGACCTACCGTTATTTTTTCAAAACTTGCATACGATTTACTTAGCCGTTATATGTTTTACTATAGCTGTAATTATAGCTAAACAATCAATATTTATTCAAGATGTCAAATTTTTATTAGGACATTTTTTTTTCCTTGACGAGTTTTATCGATCACCATTATTGAATTTTAGAATTAATGATTATTTTAATAACTGCACAATATATAACCGATAAACATCCGTTTCATCGTTATTTTAACTCGATTTTCAACCACTTTGCGCATGCGTGGGAGTTTTTTCCGTGTTTTTGCGTAATCGTGAGAAAATTTCCTATAAGAAACAAATAAAAAACATATTGACTGGGATATGATCTTGAGTGATTTTAGTTATTTTTACATGGAAAAAAAAAATTTTTATAATGAACCCATCGTTACCCCATGATGAAATTTAGAAATTAAGCTAATCTTGTGCTCTACTATTTACAGTAAAAAAATCAGAATTTTAAAAAATGGGAAAATCGTAGTTTACTCTCGCGATGGGGATGTTTTTTGATTCTACCGCAGGGGTTGTTAATGGTAAAAATAAGAAAAAAAAATCGGAGGTACATCTGACTCGATGACGAACCCAAAAATGATATTAGTTTTCAAATCTAAGAGGGGAAAAAACCCTGTGAGTTGACATGGAATGCCTCATAGACAAATGAAGTGTTTGAAAAATATAAATTTTGTTTTGTTTGTTTGATTTAAAAATTAATAATAATTTTTTTTATTCTAAATTAAATTTCCTTGAGCTAATTATAAACAGATAAAAATATTAATTATGGGGTTGACAAGTAGAAGCATTAAAGTATTTGATGGAAAGGATTATTCAGTGTGAAAAAGTCGTTTTAGAGCCATATTAGAATCAAAAAGATTGTTGAGTGTAATCGATGAAGACATACCTGAGATTCTTACTGACAGATGGACTCGGAAAAATCAAAAGGCAAGATTATTGATCGGCTTTTATTTAGATGATGTTGTTTGGTCATTCGTTAAAGATAATGTTACAATTAAAAAAATATTTGAAATATTAGATGCAAAATATGAAAGCAAAAGTTCCGCGAGAAAAATGTATTTACACGAAAAATTAATGACTTTTAAAATAAAAGACAATACTGATTTAAATCAACACTTCATAACATTTGATGGCATAATTTCTGAATTAATAAATGCTGGTGGGGTTTTAGCTGATACTGGAAAAATTCTTTATTCATATAAATCATTGCGAAAAGTATATGAGCCAGTTAGAATCTCACTGAATAATTTAGATGAAAAAGTTTTAACTTTAGAAACAGTAAAAACAAAATTGTTGCAACATGAAATGATGTTAGTAAATGAAGCTCGCGATACAAGTACTAAAGCACTTAATACTCGAACTGATAAAAATATTTCTGATAATAAAAATTTAAATAATAAAAGTAATTTTAAAGATAAATTCAATCCACGATTCAAGGGTAAATTTAATAATTCAAGTAGATCAAACTTTAAAAGTCAAAAGAAATGTTTTCATTGTGGTAAATCAAATCATATTAAAAAAGATTGTTTCATACTGAAATATCGTAGCCGGATTATTTATTAGACAATCAATATTGCCCTGTAAAATAATCCAACTAGACATTTATTTTAATTAACCCTGTTTTTCCTGCGCGGCCTTGGCGCATAAGAAGGGTAGGGAGATATTAATTTGCGTATTGTAGGGAGAAGTAAAAAGGAACCTGAAAAATACGCGAGAATAGTACACAAATTAAACACAAATAATTTATAAGAACTTGAGTCAAACACAAAACATATAATGTTAAATAAAATGGTAAATTTATTATGAAAATACCACAAGTCTACCAATAGTATTGATGTTGAGTATAACATATTTAAATTTGGACCGACGTGGACTTTGAGATAATTGACGCACTTGTGTAACACTGAATTTACAATAAAATTATAACGAAGTTCACTTTTACATTTGTTTGGTTTAATAATTACATAAAACGCCTTACTATACTTTACAGGTCGTAGTTAAGACCAAATTCATGACCACGAGGTCGTTGATTGTTATATTTAAAATAATTAAATATTTTTAACAAGCAAATTCTTGCTTAAATCGGCCAACTATAATTTACTTTATTCAATATTTATTTGATTAAATAATTTAACACAAAAAGTATGCACTTGAATTTAATTTAAAAGAACAAGACAACTTAGACCGTGCGGTCTAAATTTATTACCAGTTATATCCAGTATGATTTTAATGAGTTTAAATTAATAATTTGCGTAACCAAATATTACGTAAAGATACTTAAAAATATTTAAGCAAAATAAATCAATGAAATATTGGATAAATGTAACTTACAGTTTTCGGCTAGTGGCTCTTAAAATTATTCTAAAACTTTGTAAAACACTTATTAAAGCAGTTAAAGCAGTTAGAGCTGGTAGTCACAGGATCAGAGATCCCAGTGAACTGATCGATATCCTGGGTCAATGGCACAAGCTGACCGTAGGGTAGGTCGGGAATATTCGGGGGTGTTCGGGGATGCGTTTACTCCCTTAAATGTTACCCTTATAATTCATAAGATGGAGTTAGGGGTATCCAATTGGACCCTGAATATATAATTTTATAAAATACAATTTATCTAAAATAAAAAAAGTTCGGCGCTTACCGCAGGACATTACACCCCCACAGTAAAACCTTTCGTTCAGGGAACGCAGTGCTTATCGCCCGATTCCGTAATTATTTACATCCCTATTTTACCTTAATTCTAGGTTACATTTTTTCTTAGTATCTATAGTTGAATCTAGAAGTTCTTGAAGTTTTGGAAGATCTTGAAGTTCTTGACGTTCTTGAAAAAAAAAATTTTTTTCTTTTTCATTTATATTAACTCATTAGAAGTCACGAATTCCATGGTACCGATTTCACATTGATTGAGATTCCTTTTTCTTGATGATATCTTGGCAGTCGAATGGTAACTAGTTGCCCCACTTTTTCTTGCACCTTGACTTGTTGGATGGCTATTTTATGATTACAAGCTGCGCTCTTTCTAGCAAAATTGGATTTATTGTCATTTTGATACGTTGTTGGCCTTACTTTTTGGGTAATAACATTCTTGTAGATTTTTTTTTTTTTTGGAGTTGACTCGTGGTTTGCTTTATATTTAGCAGCTGCTATTCATGTTTAACAGTATGATCAGCACCACAGAGTTGACAGTTAATGTTTGATTGGGTTTATATTCAATCTCCAATCATTATCTTCATACTCAAAATACATAACTTTACCCATTGAAATTTTGCCACCATCTTTTTATAGCGTACACAATGAATGTCTACCTTGTCGTGATTATTCGCCTCCAGAGTCAGGTTGTGGGTGACTTAGTATATGTCCTTCGATGATATCTTGCTTTACTCGAAAATTCTTCCCCTCTGGTACATAGACTATATCATCGTCTGCAACCGATTGTACCTGTGTTACAAGGTAGCACTCGACGTATTTTGTTGACGTCATCTCGTTGTCACCTCGTTCTTGTTGTTTGATGAATTGTTGACTGATGCTGATGATTACCATTAAACATATGTATAAATTTTATTATCCTACTTAACGACTACTTCTTGTTTTTAAAATTACGATTATCCGATACTTATTTTTTCATGCTTAGACTTTTTATTGTGTAACATTATCCCACTTGAAGGGATAAATAATTCAGAGATTATTTATTCCTTCAATTTGGTTCTTACTCTGTTTCTAATTCAGTTATTAATTTATCTTCGTATTTTGCTTATTTGTCTGATTGTTTCCGAATATTAAGTTTTTGTTTCTTTGTAATTCTACTATTCTTTTTAATTGTTTAATTATTTTCTTGGCCACTATCATTATTATTTACCTACTTCTTATTTATTTATATAAAAAAAATTCGAAGATCAGGGAGTTTATCAAACCTGATTACCGTTCATATTTATTGTTACTGCATTCCTAAGAAGGCAGCAACTATTCGAGAGACCACAAAAAATATTTTACAGAAAGGCTATTTCTAATAGTAAACAACAATCGTGTTTTTTTTTTTTTTTTTTTTTTTCTACTGTTTTAATATTCTCTCAAGATAGCCAGGATTTCGTCGTCTCGTCAGACGCCTTGTCCCTTCATCTTGTTTCAATACTTTTTAAAGATAACCAGGATTCCGTTGTCTCGTCAGACACTTTATCCCTTCATCTTTCACCCCCACAGTAAGCGTAAGTTTGCTCACCTTTTTTCTTTTTGGAAAAAGAAATAGTTATTAATTTCATAAATTATTCATGCAATGATAGTTTTATTTCCCTTCGTAATTATTGAGCTCGATTATAGGGACGTCCCTTTCCTATAATAAAAGAAAAAATTTATGATTGTTATTAATTTCAGCTGCATTCCTTCGTGTACCCGTCCTTAATTTATCATATAGTTAAATTTATTTCCAACTGGATTTGTTCTATAACAATTTTAAATATTAGAAATTATTAATATGTATCGTTACGATGATTAGAAATGTTATTCTCATTCAATTCTCAAGATTCTTCCAAATTTTCCATAGTTGACTACTGCCCCCTTATGCTGGATGGTCAGTGCTTGAAAAATTAAAATAAGATTATTAATATCATAACCTCCTATCTACTAGATGGCTAGTGTGAGAGAAAAAAAATTTAGGATCGACTATCGTCGTAAACCTGGCTGACTACCATCTTGTCCTACCTTCCCCCCCACAGTAAGCGTAAGTTTGGGGGAGGCAAAGCCTTACGCCAAGCGACACGTTGATACTTTTATAAAATTACATCTCACTCTTATACGAATTTGCATAATTATTTGTGATGTCCATTTTTAAATAGTCGTATTTTGTGTGACTGTTTTGTGGAACATAAAATTTTGAGTAATTATTAATGATGCTTGATTTTAAGTCATCCAAATCGTCGTGGTCATTCTTCGGTCTATTCGGAATTGAATAATTAGAAGTAAGGTCCGATTTTGAATAATCAGCATCATTGTGACACTTATTCGGTCTATAAGAATTCAAATAAGTAGGATTGCTGTTTGATTTTAATGAATCAGCATCATTGTGACCCTTCTTTGGTCTGAAAGAAATAAAATCAGTGAGAGAGATGTCTGATTTACAAACTCAAAAATATTATCGACCAATGATTTAAAAAAAATTAAAAATATTCGAAACACTTTCGAAATATTATCAAAAAAAAATAAAAAATTAAATATTCGAAACTCATTCAAAGTATTATCGACAAAATGATTTTTTTAAAAAGAATAAAAATATTCAAAACACATTCAAAATATTATCAAAAAAAATAAAAAATTAAAATATTTGAAACACATTCAAAATATTATCGACAAATGATTTTTTTTAAAAAAAAAATAAAAATATTCAAAACACATTCGAAATATTATCAACAAAAAAAATTAAAATATTCGAAACTCATTCAAAATATTATTAACGAAATGATTTTAGAAAAATAATTAAAATATTCGAAACTCATTCAAAATATTATCAACGAACGAAAAAAAATTAAAAAATTAAATATTCGAAACTCATTCGAAATATTATCGACAAATGATTTAAAAAAAAAATAAAAATATTCAAAACACACTCAAAATATTATCAACAAAAAAATTAAAATATTCAAAACTTATTCAAAATATTATCAACAAAAATATTAAATATTTGAAACTCATTCAAAATATTGTCAACGAAAGAAAAAAAATTAAAAAATTAAATATTCGAAACTTATTCGAAATATTATCGACAAATGATTTTTAAAAAAAATACAAATATTCAAAACACATTCAAAATATTATCAACAAAAAAAATTAAAATATTCGAAACTCATTCAAAACATTATTAACAAAATGATTTTAGAAAAAAAAATAAAAATATTCGAAACACATTCAAAATATTATCGACAAAATGATTTTAAAAAAAATAAAAATATTCAACACATTCGAAATATTATCAAAAAAAAATAAAGAATAAAATATTTGAAACTCATTCAAAATAAATACGAAACACGATTTGAACAATTAAAATATTTGAAACACATTCAAAATATACTCGACAAACGATTTAAGAAAATTGAAATATTCAAAACAAATTCAAAATAAAATCGACACACGATTTAAACAAAATTTGAATATTCGAGACACACTCAAAATATTATCAATTGAAGAGAGAAAAAATTAAGATTCAAATATTCGAAACTCATTTAAAATAAAATAAATAAATAAAATAAATGAAGAAATGATTTTTTTTTTTTTTTTTTTTTTTTTATATAAAAAAAAATTGATCTATTTGAGACTCCTTCAAATTATTATCAATAACCAAGAAAAAATTTTTAATATCCGAAACACATTCAGAAATATTATTGACAAATGATTTTAGGAGATTGGACTAATCGAAATGCACTCAAAATTACCATCTACTACTGATTCTAAAGAAGGAAAAGAATTAAAATATTCGGGCAAACTCGAAATATTATAAACAAATGCCTTGAAAAAAAAAATTAAAATATTCGGACAAACTCGAAATATTATAAACAGATGTTTTTAAAAGAATTAAAATATTCGGACACACTCGAAATATTATAAACAAATGCTTTAAAAAAATTAAAATATTCGGACAAACTCGAAATATTATAAACAATTGTTTTTAAATAAAATTAAAATATTCGGACACACTCGGAATATTATAAACAAATGCTTTAAAAAAATTAAAATATTCGGACAAACTCGAAATATTATAAACAATTGTTTTTAAGAGAATTAAAATATTCGGACAAACTCGAAATATTATAAACAATTGTTTTTAAAAAAATTAAAATATTCGGACAAACTCGAAATATTAACAAATGTTTTTTAAAAAAAAATTAAAATATTCGGACACACTCGAAATATTATAAACAAATGTTTAAAAATAAAAAAAAATTTTAATATTCGGACAAACTCGAAATATTATAAACAAATGTTTTAAAAAAAATTAAAATATTCGGACAAACGCGAAATATTATTAACAAATGTTGTAAAAAAAAATTAAAATATTCGGACACACTCGAAATATTATAAACAAATGTTTTAAAAAAAATTAAAATATTCGGACAAACTCGAAATATTATAAACAAATGCTTTAAGAAAATTAAAATATTCGGACAAACTCGAAATATTATAAACAAATGTTTTAAAAAAAATTAAAATATTCGGACAAACGCGAAATATTATAAATAAATGCTTTTTAAAAATAATTAAAATAATCGGACAAACTCGAAATATTATAAATAAATGCTTTTAAAAAAATTAAAATATTCGGACAAACTCGAAATAT
Source organism: Aphidius gifuensis (assembly GCF_014905175.1). Classification (NCBI taxonomy): domain Eukaryota; kingdom Metazoa; phylum Arthropoda; class Insecta; order Hymenoptera; family Braconidae; genus Aphidius; species Aphidius gifuensis. The sequence continues at coordinate 9,145,482 of NC_057792.1, read as the reverse complement.
TATAAACAAATGCTTTAAAAAAAAATTAAAATATTCGGACAAACTCGAAATATTATAAACAAATGCTTTAAAAAAATTAAAATATTCGGACAAACTCGAAATATTATAAACAAATGTTTTAAAAAAAATTAAAATATTCGGACAAACTCGAAATATTATAAACAAAAGTTTTTAGAAAAATTTAAAATATTCGGACAAACTCGGAATATTATTAACAAATGTTTTTTAAAAAAAATTAAAATATTCGGACACACTCGAAATATTATAAACAAATGCCTTTAAAAAAAAATTAAAATATTCGGACAAACTCGAAATATTATAAACAATTGTTTTTAAGAAAATTAGAAAATTCGGACAAACTCGAAATATTATAAACAAATGTTTTTAAAAAAAATCAAAATATTCGGACAAACGCGAAATATTATTAACAAATGTTTAAATAAAAAATTAAAATATTCGGACACACTCGAAATATTATTAACAAATGTTTTAAAACAAAATTTTAATATTCGGACAAACTCGAAATATTATAAACAAATGCTTAAAAAATTAAAATATTCGGACAAACTCGAAATATTATAAACAATTGTTTTTGAGAAAATTAAAATATTCGGACAAACTCGAAATATTATAAACAAATGTTTTTTAAAAAAAAATTAAAATATTCGGACACACTCGAAATATTATAAACAAATGTTTAAAAATAAAAAAAAATTTTAATATTCGGACAAACTCGAAATATTATAAACAAATGTTTTAAAAAAAAATTTAAATATTCGGACAAACTCGAAATATTATAAACAATTGTTTTTAAGAAAATTAGAATATTCGGACAAACTCGAAATATTATAAACAATTGTTTTTGAGAAAATTAAAATATTCGGACAAACTCGAAATATTATAAACAAATGTTTTTAAAAAAAATTGAAATATTCGGACAACATTCGAAATATTATCGCCACACGATTTAACATTAAAATTGTTACACGCATGCTGGCGTTCAAATCCAGGTACGGGTAAAAGTTATTATTGTATTTTTTTTTCTTTTTTTTTTTTTTTTTTTTTTTAACAACCAAAACAAAATATTTTATTCATTTAAATTATTTAAATAAAGTCGATATTATTGCTAATTATTATACTGTAGGTGGTATCTATTTAGAGGGGATGATATTTGCCTAACTATTATTTGGACAAAATCGAATTTTTATTGATTAAAATTTGTAAATAAATGAATATTTAATAAGGGATATAATTTATCGATTAATTACCTAGAATCGATTTTTCTAATAAGATTTAAAAAGGGTGCTATTAATCTATCGACTGTTTAAAAAAAATTAAATTTTTATAAGTTATTGTTGTGTAAACTAGTAAAATTTAAAACTTAAATATTAACTATCGATTATTCAAAATGCATCGATATTTTATCAATTATAAAATAATAGTAAAAAAAATTATCACATTATCGATTATTACAATAAAATCGAAATCATATTAACTTACGATGTGTAAATTAATAATTTTTATAAATGGATTAATGATATATCGATTATTTAAATAAAGTTGATCTTTTATTTATTAAACATGTGTATACGTTAAAAATATAAAAGAAAATTCAATATATCGATTATTTCAATGAAATCGATTATTTATTTATTAAACAAGTATAAATGTTAAAATATTAAAAAGGGAATTTTAGTATATCGATTATTCAAATAAACTCGATTGTTTATTTATTAAAATTGTATAAATGTTAAAATATTGAAAAAGGGAATTTTAATATATCGATTATTCCAATAAAATCGATTGTTTATTTATTAAAATTGTATAAATGTCAAAATATTGAAAAAGGGAATTTTAATATATCGATTATTTCAATAAAATCGATTATTTATTTATTAAAATTGTACAAAAGTTGAAATATTAAAAAGGGAAATTTAATATATCGATTATTTCAATAAAATCGATTATTTATTTATTAAAATTGTACAAAAGTTAAAATATTAAAAAGGGAAATTTAATATATCGATTATTTCAATAAAATCGATTATTTATTTATTAAAATCGTACAAAAGTTGAAATATTAAAAAGGGAAATTTAATATATCGATTATTCCAATAAAATCGATTATTTATTTTTTAAAATTGTACAAAAGTTAAAATATTAAAAAGGGAAATTTAATATATCGATTATTTCCATAAAATCGATTATTTATTTATTAAAATTGTATCAATGTCAAAATACTAAAAAGTGAAATTTAATATATCGATTATTTAAATAAACTCGATTGTTTATTTATTAAAATTGTAAAAAATGTCAAAATATTTAAAAAGGGAAATTTAATATATCGATTATCTTCATAAAATCGTTTATTTATTTATTAAAATTGTTTTAATGTCAAAGTATTAACAAGGGAAATTTAATATATCGATTATTTAAATAAACTCGATTGTTTATTTATTATATTGTAAAATGTCAAAATATTTAAAAGGGAATTTAATATATCGATTATTTTCATAAAATCGATTATTTATTTATTAAAATTGTATCAATGTCAAAGTATTAACAAGGGAAATTTAATATATCGATTATTTAAATAAACTCGATTGTTTATTTATTAAAATTGTAAAAATGTCAAAATATTTAAAAAGGGAAATTTAATATATCGATGATTGAAATAAAGTCGATTATTTATTGCTAAATTGTATAAAAGTCAAAGTGTTAAAGGGAATTTAATATATCGATTATTAAAATAAAATCGATTGTTTATTTGTTAAAATCGTATAAAACTCAGAAAATATTAAAAAGGGAATTTTAATATCTATAGGGTTATTAACTTCCAGGTATTTATGCAAAAACTAAATTATTACTATGTTAGTAATAAT